>NC_084795.1:163799654-164116418 GCF_963169125.1 Humulus lupulus
AAAAGAATAATTTAATTTAATTAAATAAATAAATTAATTTGAAATTCAAAATTCAAATCCTATGGATAAAAATATCCCTGAGTGGCGCCACTCACAATACAATACAGTGAGTGTGGCGTGAGCCACTCATATGGATATCCTTGATATTTTCATTTGTTTGTTTAATTAATATTTAAGATAATATATTTATCCCAAAATAAATACCAGTTAATTCAATTTTGACCTTATCTTAAAGTATCAGTTTTAGATACATAAATATCTTACAATAAGATAATAAATAAACTCTCTCTATATTAATCCAAACAAGATTAATTTTTATTTAGCATATAGTATTTCAAAATAAAAACTATATTGTTCAATAATTTATTAATCACAATTAATCAATTGCCCATAATTATTTTCTTGCCCCGGAAAATTAATTTCTTTGCAATCGTTCTCTCTACAAATCTTCCTTATGGCATCCTTACCCTTGACAGTGTAGGACAGATGTGATTTGGGGACCATGGACTTATAATACGAAGCTTCAATAAACCAGATCATTAATCAAATTCTTTAATCTCATAATCTTATTTATTAATTTCATGATTACTCCACTATAAATATGGAACTTCACTCCAAATATTTATAGAATTATATTTACAGAGTTTTCTTTGTAGTCCATTGATATAATCAATAAATGCAGTTGCTTCCTCCAATTATTGGTTCGTTAATTAGAGCTGCTTAAAAATACTGTTTCACCCTTCTAATTACCTCTTGTTCCTTAAGTACCATAATTCACTAGTGAATAATTAATCTATAACAAATTATAGATTTGAGCTCAATAACTATTAAGTTCCAGAATTAACCCTTAAGGGAACCAATATTTGATCCATTAGGAAAGTATGAATTCCAATATTATAAATCATGTTCCCAGTCTTTCATGATATTGAATCTCCAAAACAAAAGTCACTAGCCTCATTATACTAAGAAACCTTATCGAGTTAATGACTACTCAGGATTTAGACTAGTCTGCAAATGATCATATATAATGATAAGAATTAAATCTTTATGGAAAACAGTAAGTTTATATAGATTGTTGATTCATATCGGTACTGTCATATATATTCCCTATTATATACAATACCTTTACCAAGATGTCTATCCACATCAGTAATCTGAATCTAGATTACTTGCATCTTGTATGCTTAGCAAACTGTATTAGTAACCATTCATTAAAGATTCCTTACTTTAATATGTTATTGACTATTTTATTCATTGTATATAATCTTAATTCTCTCGTACTAATACAAGATCATATCATCATAAATGAATATGAAATTTTCTTGATAGACATATAAATTATTCAAACCATAATTACAACATTCAAATATAATAAATTTATACTTTTATTTAAATCAATAAATATACTTACATGCTTTTAGGGCATAAATCCTAACATACTTTACCATTTATAGCATAGACGGATCCAGCACCTGCGCCACTATAACGTCCCAATTTTCCTAATAAGACTTATATCCTTGATTAGGGGACCAGAAGGGCAATAAATCATTTAATTGCATTATTATGTGATGATATGCATGATTATATGAATTATGTGAGTCATTGTAACGGCCCTTAAAACATACAAAGCCAAATCATGCAGAAATTTAAAACTTTTTTACTTTTAACACATTGTACCGAAAATCCATATAAAAAAAACTTTTAAAAGATCATGTGCACACACTTTTATTTTAGCAAATAGAATTACAACTACTCTTTTACAGAGTTAAAGAAAAATAAATGTCATATCAGAAACCCCCCCCCCCCCCCTCCCAGGTTGGGCGACATGTACATATCCACAAGCTGACTCTGACACTCACTGCTCCACTTTGCTTTTGCACTTACCAACAACATGAAACAACTAGGTAAGTGAAAACACTTAGTAAGAATAGCCTTGCACACAAATATACTAAACCTAGTAAAAAATTGCCATAATGTAGGTATCATTACTGATCATTAGGGTATTGGATAAATCCCAACCCTATCATACAATTCTTAAACAATATCCAAATTAGAACCAAATACTTTGATTATACCTAGTAAACAACGTTACACATATCATGATAACCTGCACTCAGAAAATAACATAGCATTCAAGATATATAACACATATCATTACTAATCAATGAATCAATGGCAAGGGATCCGGGCCTAAACCCGGTTCCAGCATTTATGTCTTGGCTCCAACTCGGACTATATTTTTACCATGTCCTCGCTCCAACCCGAACCATATTACCATTGCCCTGGCTCCAAGCCGGACTACATTACCATTTTCCTAGTTTCAACATGGACTATATACTTACCATGTCCTAGCTCCAACCCAGACTATATACTTACCATGTCCTAGCTCAAACCCATACTATTTTACTTTAGGGTTCTGGATCCAACCAAAACCTACTTACCATTTAGCCCCAGAATGTCAAAGCATTGCAATCAGGGCCCATTGGGCCGGCTTGGGCATGGCCAAGCCTTACAGTTGCCAATAGTATGTAACCTCAGACTGGTTCTTGTGGGCTTCTAAGGGGATCCTGGGGACATGATTTGTCAGAGTAGTGGCAATACTGTTTCCTAGGAACATCGTACGTTCCGTGCGTAACATCTTTTGCAAGTTAGTCGAAGAGACCAACTTCCGCGTTTCTTGGGGACATGTCAGCGTCAGGGAAGATCAAACTTATCCTATCCGGATGTCTGGTCTGGGTTCCTTTACTAATGTCCCGATTAACTTACCGGAGTTCTGATTCATTCACTAGGACTCGTGTTTATTCTTGACAAGGTCTATTCCCAAACTAGTGAACCTGCAACCTTTATTGGCATCCCAGAGGATATGGGTAGGTTGGCACTGGGAAGATGAGCTGGACTTGCATCTTGGTCCCGGATCCCTTGTTATGGTTGCGCCCACCGAACGTTGTTGGGCTCATTGACGATTGGACTATTAGGACTTCCTTCTTCCCTGTTCATCAGGCTCAGGATGGGCCTGAATCTCTTTAAGGGGACCCATAGACCCATTGCATCACGCCACATGTCCTGGGGGGAAAATAGGGATAACATTTGTTGACGGTGAATTCTCGTCAACGAAATTAAATTGGAAAACTCAAAGATAAGTCAATTGATATTTATATAAGAACTAGAATAAACTTTAAGGAAAAGTCCACCCAGATCAACAATGGGGGGAGCCTTTGTATATTTCTCAATAGCTTTTGCATACAATGAATTTTCCAACCCCTCATTCTGAGGGGTCAAGCTCTATTTATAGCTGGGCTCAAATGGCCCCTCATACATGGTGGTCCCTCAGGACAGAACAGTACATGAGTACATTGTCAGGGTAATAGCACAGGTGGTAATGGTGTTGGAGGAGTGGTGGTCTACTCTAGTACGTATCACGGGTCTGAAAAAGTACTCCCGTCTTGGTACCATACTATGCCTCCACTACTTGTCGGGTACAGACCTCATAAGCGTGTTGAGGGAGTCCTGACGATGTACCATTCTTGTACTGCCACTACCAGTCTGGCGTGGACACCATATCCGTACTCTAACTCTTCTTGGTCTGTAGGCTTATTCCGTGTACGTACAGGTACCTTGTACCTGATGGTTATTCTCACATCTCCAAGATATGTATCTGCTCAAAGCTATCCCATATTCTACTAAGTGTAGGGAAGCTTGTGAGTTAACATGAATGATATATTCAGGTCTCTACGCCACTATTAGCTTGACACCAAATTGTTTTGCGTCCCTCTTATTGCTCCTCGTACGTCCCTTCAAGAGGTCTTAGACTCCACACGGGCACGCGAGGCGCTGGCGTTACTGCATGGGGGCACCTTGGCCAGAAGAAGTGCCGGCACGCAGCACGGGTACGGGTCACCTTGGTACGGCTGAGTGTGGTGTGGTGCGAGACCCTTCTTGCGGCATGGACCCATGTGCACGAGGCGCCTAGGTGAGGCCATGCCTCGCGAGACGCGCGCGGGCGAGGTGAGGTGTGCGACAACCTCTTGGCACGAGGCGAGGTGGGCCGTGAGACGTCTTGGGGGTGTGAGGTGCCCTCTAGGGGAGCTGTTGGTCCGAACCGCGAGGCACCTAGGCAAGGTGTGCGGCAACCTCTAGACGCGAAGCGAGATGGGGGCCTCGCGTGGGAAGCTCGGGTGCGCACGGCTGAGGCGAGACGGGGGGTCTCGCGTGGTAGGCTCGTGTGCGCATGGTCGAGGCGAGACGGGGGGCCTCGCGTGTGCATGGCCGAGGCGTGATAGGGTTTCGCGTGCGCATGGCCTAGGCGAGACGGGGGGCCTCGCGTGTGCATGGTCGAGGGGTGATAGGGTCTCGTGTGCGCATGGCCGAGGCGAGACGGGGGGCCTCGCGTGTGCATGGCCGAGGCGAGATAAGGCCTCTCGTGCGAGGCCCGGGTGTGCAGTCAAGTCATGAGACGCGCACGGGTCATGGGCAGCTTCGCCTAGTGAGGCCCTCGTTGCCTTGGCGGGTACTTGGGCATGTCGAGCAGCCTCTCCTAGTGAGGCCCTCGTTGCCTTGGCAGGTACTTGGGCATGTCGGGAAGCCTCGCCTAGTGAGGCCCTTGGGTCTCTAGGGGCATCTTTGCGAAGTCCTCCTATGAGACATGGGTCCCGCATGGGGCAAAATATTGGGTTGCTTGGTTTGAGGCTAGCAAGGGTAAACCTCAATTTTTTCTCTTTGGTGGATTTTTGGCATCCACACTTGCCCCCCAGTCTATAGGGAGGCCTTTAGGCGCTCTTGTAGACTCTTCTCTTCCCTTTTATCACTCTCTTATTCTTCTTCTTCTTATCTTTTCTTTTATTATATTTATCATGTTCGTGGTCCTTTGGAACCCACACGAAAGGGGGTTCGGTAGGTCTCTCTTTGGTGCACCTTGATTGTATCTATAAAGATATGTTGACCCCTTGGGTTCTAGCTATCCTTTTTCATACCTTTGCGCGCGCTTATTATTTTTTGCGAGAAGCGTCCTTCTCGTCATTAGGCATAGCACTATTTTTGCAAGCGTCTTCTTTGAGACCCTTTTTGCAAGCGTCTTCTTTGAGACCCTTTTTGGAAGCGTCTACTTGGAGACCCTTTTTGCCAGCGTCTACTTTGGAGACCCTTTTTGTAAGCGTCTACTTTGGAGACCCTTTTTGCAGGAATCTACTTTTGAGACCCTTTTTGCAGGCATCTACTTTTGAGACCCTTTTTGCAAGCGTCTACTTTGGAGACCCTTTTTGCAGGCATCTACTTTTGAGACCCTTTTTGCAAGCGTCTACTTTTGAGACCCTTTTTGCAAGCGTCTACTTTTGAGACCCTTTTTGCAAGCGTCTACTTTTGAGACCCTTTTTGCAAGCGCCTACTTTTGAGACCCTTTTTGCAAGCGTCTACTTTTGAGACCCTTTTTGCAAGCATCTACTTTTGAGGTGACCTTCCCTCGAGTCGGGACTTTCATGGCTAGAGGGTCTTCGTTCAATCTCAAACTCATTCAGCAGCCCCTCTAGCGTGACGCCCCCTTCTATATGGAATCTCCAGTCGTATTGGTAGGAGGGCAGCTGGAGGAGGGTTCGCTTTCTTCAACATAGAAGTTCTTATGGCCCTCTTCCACACGTATGTACTTCTGTGCTCTCTTGAAGAAGTCATCCAAATTCGAAACTTCTCTTTTGAGCATGCTACCCCACAACTTGCTTCCTGGATGAACTCCGGCTGTAATAGCCATCTTGTGCTCCGCTTTGGTTAAACCTCCCACCTTTGTTGCTTCTATACTGAACCTATGGATGTAGCCCTTCAGACTTTCATTCTCTCCTTGCTTTATGTTAGCGAGGCTGGTAGTTGGCATGACGCAATCACAGGCTGCATGGTGTTGCTTGAGAAATTCAACTTTAGAGTATTAATCTATCCTCTGGAACCTTGGATTCTACCAAACCGGGTAGTAAAATCCTTTCTGAGCCTTAACATTCAAGTTCCCGAGCCTTAAAGCCCTAATCTCCCTCATTTTCAAATTAAGGCCGCGACCCGCTACTTGGTCAGAGGGTTAGGCCCTCCCTTTGGAGGACATGGGTCGGGACCTGCACCCCCAGGGTCATGGCGCCTGATGAACAGGGCCATGGCGCGGGTCCCAAAAGCCCAAAAACCAGCCAATTTCTTAAGTTTTTCCCCGAGCCTAAACCCATAATTCACACCACAAACTTCAGCCAATCTCAGAATTAAGCCCAGAATTCTTATCCATATAGTCTAAACATCCTAACAAACTCAGAAACAAATTCTTACACCCACCAAACACCCAAAACTAACCTTGGAAACAATTTTCATGCAAGCTTAAGTTCTAACAAAGTTCAGCAGAAAAGATTATGTTTAGGCTCTTACCTCTGAGACAGTTCAGCCCTGAATTAATCCCTAAACCCAGCCGATCTAATCCTTCAAGTCTTTAGCCTAAAATTCCTCAGAAATTTCTTCAAACACCAAGCACCATAGGGAGAGAAAGTGAGCCGAATGAGAGAGAGAGTTGATGTTTATCCTTCACGTAATTCTGGTGGTTTCTTAAGCCATCTAGATGTATATTCAACCTTAGCAAAAAGTCTAAAATGACCCTTAAGTCTATCAAATCCTCAAGTGTTACCAAGGGAAATTTCATCAATTTCTAAGTCCCGCTAATTCCTCGAGTGTTCCTATAAATCCCCGCTGAGTCCCGACATGTCCAACTCATTGCTAAATTACTACTCGTTACTCAATAAATCCTGAACACATATTACGTTCCCAAAATATCCATAGACTCCTCCCGCATGCTTATTTAATTCACCTAACACATGCATTTCTAACCACATAATCATCAAATTCATATATTAGCGTAATTAAATCAATTATTGCCCTCCTTGCACGCTAATTAAGGCCCTAAGCCCTATTAACAAATTTGGGACACTGCAACAGGGGTTTGAATACTAGGTGCAGGAAGACGGTCGATTAGGACAACCCCAGAGAGTTCTGCTTCAACATCCGGGGCCAATTTTGCCAATGTGTCTGCAAACATATTTTGTTCCCTCGGGATCTGGCGGATGAAGTATTTGTTGAAGGACTGGAGCAACTCCCTGGCGGCCAAAATTTCCCCCTTCGTTTGGTATTCCCCTGAAATCTTCTTGACCACCAGTTGGGAGTCGCTATGGACTTCTATATTTGTTGCTCCTACCTCCCGGGTCAGGCGTAGTCCAGCTAACATGGCTTCGTGTTCAGCTTCGTTGTTTGACACTTCAAACTAGAAGTGTAGGGTGCTTTGCAACTGATGACCTTGAGGAGATACTAAGATGATCCCGACCCCGACCCCATTTTCATTCGAAGCTCCATCAACGAATAATTTCCATAGAGGCATTATGGGGTCGACAGGTTCTTCATCTTTGGTTATCTCGGTACATTCTAAGACAAAGTCGGCTAGGGCCTGTCCCTTGATAGAAATCCTGGGGACATGCTATGTCAAACTGGCTAAGCTCCATGGCCTACTTCAAGAGTGTTCTCTATGATTCTAGTTTCTGTAATACTTGTTGTAGGGGATGGTTTGTCAATACCTTAATGGCATGAGCTTGAAAGTAAGGTCTTGGCTTCCTGGATGCGACCAGTAAGAAAAATGTTAGCTTTTTATTTAATGGGTATCTGGACTCCGCGTCCAGCAACCTTTTGCTCACGTAATAGACTAGGAGTTGAACCTTTCCCTCTTCTCGCACTAAAGTAGCGCTGATGGTGTGTTCCGACACTGCCAAATACAGGTATAACGGCTCCCCATCCACTAGTTTTGACAAGATTGGTGCTTGGACCAGATGCTCCTTTAATTTCATGAAGGCCTTTTCACACTCGGCCGTCCATTCAAACCTCTGGCTTCCGCGAAGCATATTGAAGAATGGGATGCACTTGTCCATGGATTTCGAGACAAAATAGCTTAAAGCTGCTATTCTTCCCGTCAAGCTTTGAACGTCTTTGTGCTTTCGTGGTGAAGGCATCTCGATCAAAACTCTGATCTTGTCCAAGTTGGCTTCGATTCCTCTCGAGGTTACTATGAAGCCCAGGAACTTCCCGGATGACACGCCAAAGGTGCATTTTTTGGGGTTCAACTTCATCCCATACTTTCGAATGATGGCAAATGCTTCTGCCAGATCATCCACGTGTCCGGTCGAGGTATTGGATTTAACCAACATGTCGTCTATGTAGACTTCCATCTTCCTCCCTAGTTGATTCCAGAAAATCCCGTTGACTAGCCTCTGATAGGTGGCCCTGGTGTTTTTAAGCCCAAAAGGCATGAAGATGTAGCAGTACACACCTTTGTCTGTCTGGAAGATGGTGTGTTCCTGATCTGCTACGTGCATTGAGATCTGGTTGTAGCCGAAGTAGGCATCCCTGAAACTCAATATCTTATACCCAGATGTAGCATCCACCATCTGTTTGATTCGGGGGAGAGGGAAACAATATTTTGGGCATGCCTTGTTAAGATCAGTGAAGTCGATGCAAGTTCTCCACGTCCTGTTCGGCTTTGGTACCAACACCGGATTGGCCAGCCAAACGGGATACAGGGCCTCCCGAATGAAGTTGATTGAGGAAAAATTCTCTACTTCCAACTTGAGGGCTTCTGCCCTCTCCACCACTAGGGGTCTCTTCTAGGCAAGACGAGAGTTGCATTTATTTCAATGTTCAGGGTATGACATATGACGCTGCAGTTGATCCCGGTCATATCCGAGTGATATCAGGCGAAGACATCATGGTTCTCTTTTACCCTGGAAATTATGGCAGCCCTAGCCTTTGAGTTCAGGTGCCTCTTGACTCGGATTACTATGGTCGGGTCGCTGTCACTGATGCACACCTCTTCCACCTCCTCCATGGGTTCCAATTCCCTATCTGCTCTTATCCACGAATCCAATTCATCCTCTTCCCGGACCACCCTCCGTGCTGGCTATGGTGGTGGAATTGGATCAGTGTTTTCCTCTTCAAGAGGCTCTTCACGGACCATGTGGATTAGTCGGGCGGAGATGGATGGAGGTGATGGCACAATAAACCAATGCAGGATGACAAAAAATAACGTTGTATGCGGTGGGGAAGTCCACCACTACAAACTACAATATTTGAATGGGCCCTGAATCTCATTCCCAACGTCACGGGTAGTTGAATCTTATCCATCAGGAGCAATGAATCCCCATTGAAGCTGTAGATCTGTGTTGGGCATGAAGCCAAATCTGCCTCAGTCAAACCAATTGCTGTGAAGGCGAGCTTGAACAGTACATTGACAGAGCTCTCGTCATCCACTAACACTCAAGATACCCTTTTGTTGGCGATATAGGCATCAATGACCAAGGGATCATGATGTGGGAAATGAACGTTCTGGGCATCCTCTTCCGTGAACGTGATGGGTAGGTTCATTAACTTTGGGCGTTGGGACAGAGTCTGGACCAAGGCGCATACCTCATGGTCATGATCAAGTTCGTTAAGGTATCATTTTTTATCATTTCGGGATGGTCCTCCCAGATGCGGGCCTCCTGATATGGTAGCCACGTGACCATCTACTCGCGAAGGCGCGATTCCGGGAGGATATGGCATTCCAGGTCCAGGTGCTTCCATTATTAGGGCCGCCTGAGGGGCCTGTGCTCCCAAACCTGTAGCGTACCCTCCCTGAAGAGATCAATACGATCCAGGTGCACCTGGGGCCGTAGGCTATCCGAGAACTGCTGGAAGTCTTGGAACCACTATTGGCATCTTGATCCATTGGTGGAGATGCCCCAGCTTGATCAGACTCTCGATCTCATCCTTCAAATTTTGACACTCTTCGATTGTATAACCCACGTTCTTGTGGTAGGTGCTTCTCTTGTTGGTGTCCCTCGAATTCTTTCCCCCTTTGAACATGGGGGCTGGCTTCCGGTAATGGACTACATTGCACGTTGCCAGATAAATGTTTTCCCTGGTGTCAACTAGGTTGGTGTACTCTGTGTATTGGGGTTCCTAACCCCTTTTCCCCCTTTTTGAGGGCTCGAACCAGTTCTGACCTTTGTTCGATCTCTTTCCTCGGGAAGGGTTTATGTTGACCTTAGTTCTTCCATTTTGGAGTGGTTGGGCACCGCTGGGCGGGGCATTGTATTTGGTGGGTGTCGTTCCATATCCGGAGAATGGGGTTGATGGAGACGGAGCATATACCACTGAAGTGGGCCCATAGATCGTCAAAGTCATGAATGGCATCCCATGTGTACCAGCGGATCCGGAAGCCACCGGGGGTGATGGACGGAAATTTGCAAGATGCTGCATTCTGTATCTGGGGAAGGTTTGGGAAATTGACTGGGTTGCTGGCTTCCACCCAAAGGCTTGGATTTGGCCTCCTCCCAGCTGATGAAACCTTGTGCCCTCCTGAGGAACTCTTCAAGGGTGGCCACCTTGCTGCGTTGCATGTCATCCCAGAGAGGGGATCCAGCTCTGATCCCAGATTGGGGAGCCACCAGGTGTTGTTCGTCATCCACTATAGTTTTAGAGGCTTCCTCCGTTAAGCACTGGATGTAAGCTCTGAGGGTCTCCGTAGGATGTTGTTTGGCATTGGCTAGTGCACTGATTTGCATGTCCATCTTCATGGCATCCATGAATTGCTTACAGAACACCGTCAGCAATCCGAACCAAGATTGGATTGATCCCGACTTGAGACTTTTCCATCACTCTTCTGCGGGCACAACTATAGAGATCGAGAAACATAAGCACTTGCCGTTGTCACAAACATGGGCCACGGTCATCGGGCGATTGTAGTGGGACAAATGGTCCCTAGGGTCCGCATTCCTGGTGTAGGTGGGTAGGTTCGATATCTTGAACCCCTTTGGTAGTACCACATCGATGATGTGTTTGGTGCATGGCTACTTTTCCTCTTCTTCGGAATCGGAACCTCTGCCTTCTTGTTTTCAGAACAAGCGATCTGTGACCTTCTTAAGAGCGGCCAACTGTTCCATGAATTGTTTGGCCATTCCATCATCCAAGGGGACTCTCTCATTCCTCCTGTCATTGAGGTTATTCCTCAAGTTGCCTCCTCGGGGGTAAATCTTTTCTTTGCGAGCTCGCTCCTTATGAGCATTAAGGCCATCACACATGTCCACCCAGGAAGTATCATCTCCTGAATTGATGGCTTCTGGTTCTTCTTCATGTTTGTGCCCTCCGTGATCTTTGTTCATGGAGGCACCGGGATAGAAGCGTCATTCCCGTTCGTCCTGTCTAGGGATATTTTGAGGCTTGACACCCTGCGGGCGCTTCCCCTGCAGATCGTTCGGATGATCTCGTATTGGGACAGGATTCATCCGTTCTTTCCTAGGGAATTTCCCTGGGTTAGCACCGGTTTTTGGAACGGGATGAGCTTTCTTCTGGGGGTTTGTTTTTCCCACAGGATCACCCACTTTGGATTTTCCTTTCTCCAGAGCGGGATTCGATGGGTCGGCTACAGGATGTGGTCCCGAAGGAGGGATAAGGCCAGTGTTGTTAGGTACGCTAGTCCTGATCGGTGGGACAGATGGCTATATTCCTAGAGGTAGAACGGTTGAAGGATTGTCTGCCAATCCTTGGGCAGCAATGAAGGCCTGAAGAGCTAGGAGGGACTCTTGCATCTGGCGGGTGGCTTCTTTTTTTTTTTTTTTTTTTTCAGTTATCTTGGCTTCTTGATCCAGGACCTGTTGTCTTAGGTGGACCACCTCTGGATCCTCCTATTCAGGCTCCATATTCTTTTCTTCAGGATCGACGGGGTCTTTGGCCTCGTAATCTTTGTACTCCCCTTCATCTTCCTCATAATAGTCTTCATCGTAGTCACCCCCATCCTCGAATTTTTGGGAGTCGTCGAGCAGAGGCCTCTGATAAGGTGTATTGTTGTAGAGTTCCAGAATATTTACATAGCTAGCTAGATAGTAGTATTAGTTAGTATTAGTTTGTAGTATGTTAGTTACCGTGGATTTTTGTTCAAGCCGGGAATTAGTTGGACACTCATAGGGACAGTTATGGATTTTATAAGTTTAACCTATAGTTTAAGAATATTAATTATAACGTAAGGTTTGATTAATATTGCTAGTCATAGAAATATATAACCTAAGGTTTAGATAGAACCATTAAGAGCATGACACATGTCATATGCATGTTTATTAAGGATTTAAGTATTTTTGATGAATATTTTAAATAAAAGAAAGATCTAGAATCTCTAGAACCTTCCAAAAACTGTTAGGATCGTATTATGACTCAGTCAAAGCTGTTTCCTCAATTCAAAATATGCTGAAAAAGTGCAATTACGTGTTTGATATATCAACGTATGCTGCTATATCGCAGCTATAAGGGCTGATATATCGCCTACGGAAGGGGGCTTGGGAATATAGGGGGAGGCGATATATCGCCTATGGGGGGGGGGGGGGGGGGGATATATCGGCTCCAAGCTTGATTTTTGAAAAGTTTGTGATTTTGAATTTAAAAATACCCTTAACCACTTGGACCTGCCTTTGAACGATTTTGACCGAGTTCTGGGCGTCTGTTGAACGAAAATTCAAATCTTTTTCATTTTATATTCATTTATTTATTCAAATTTAAAGGGTTTAGTTTCACTCCTTGAACTCTATAAATAGGACCTAATACTCATCCATTTTCTTCATTCTTCAAGCAGTCTTCAAAGCCTCCAAATTGCTAGTGTTACTATAGAGAGAAGCCCTTGGGTTTTGGGTTAAAGCTTTATCATTTTTAAGCTTTTCTAAACACTTGGGAAGTGAGATATAGTGAGATTTTGGTATTGAGGTTTAGATCAATCCATAAGATCATTCAAGGTATTCTTATTCCTAAGTTCAGTTCTTTGGTTTTCTTTTATTCAGATCCTAACTCTTGTTTATGATTCTTGATTAGGTATTTAAGTTTCTTGAAACTTAAGGTTCTTCTTGGCAAGTTTCTTCTTGATGGTTTAGTTCTCATTTCATCTTTATTCTTTAGAGATTCTCACCATTTTTTTGTACTATTGGTTTATAGGAGTGTTCTAATCCCGTTCTTGTTCCCAAATATCTCAGCTTTTGGTAAGGAAAATAGGATAGATTTTATGTGCTTATATGTTTATGTTATGATATTTTTATGTTATTATATGTTTTATGTTACGATATGTATATATATGTATGAATATGTCTTGTAGTCATTTGGGGCTTATAGTTGCTTAGATAGCAAACCCCAAGATTATTTATCATTTTCATTGTTTAGAGTTATGATTTACCCTACCTCGACTTGTAGAGGACCTAGATGGGTTATCATATACTACTATGTGATCTAACCTACCTTGATTAGTAGACAGATGACCTAGATGGTTTATCACATGCTATGTTAAAGAGTTAATGGCCATTAATATTGTAGTCCTATATGATATATGTTTTTATAGTCATATGTCTTATGTTTATGATATAGTCTTATGTTTATGATATATGATTGTTATTAGATTTTCCTTGCTGGGCATTAGGCTCACTCCTTTATTTTTAGCTAAATGCAAGAAAATGATTATGGAAGGCAGAAGGATTCTTGGTGGCTTGGCTTGTGTGTTAAGAATGAATGGAATGAACAGACTGCGTGTTGATCGAGGATGACGTTAATTTTTAGTCTTTTAAATTATGTTTTGATGTAATTCCGCTATTAGTATTTTAGACAATTAAAATCTATGGTTTATGTTTCTATGTATTAAACAATGGGTACCCATACCGTATTTTATATTTCATGTTTTACTTTGTATTTTGCACAATATTTATTTTGGGGTTTTTAATAAAGTTATGTTATTTCGTATGTATGTTCCCCAAAATAGTAGCCATGTCTAGTAGTTTTAATGGTCCAAGGTCTTAGAAATAGTTGGGCCATTACAATTCTCAGGTTGGTATTGAGGATATGTTTAATCGGGCAATGATTCTCCATTGTCTTGTTGTTGCTAATGAGCAGGATCAAACATGGTATGCCTAGTATTCACCATTTTTGCATATGGTCGAATTGATTCAAGCTTCCTTCAGCTCTCAATGAAAGCACTAAAATGTTTAGCGAGCTTTTCAGAAACTAGAAATATAATGAGAAATAAGAGCTAGAAATAAAGGATCAAAGATAAACAAACATAATTTTTACGTGGTTGGGGCGTTAATGAGCCTTAGTCCATGAGTCTCTTGTATTAGATTTTAGATAGCTTTTGACAATGGAGTTTTCTGCAAGTTTGAGCAGAGTAATTGCTTACAAGCAAAAATCTGGGATCCCCGCTATAGTGCACAACTGATCCTATTTATAGGTAGTCAGGTGCAATGGGCTTGGGTCGGACTAATCTGGGCCCAATAGGGATATAATCATAGTTTGCTCGCTAATGGAGGCATAATACAAAGAATGTTGTTTAATAAAACATAGTAATTAGGGCCCATTGGGCCGGCTTGGACATGGCCAAGCCTTATCGCTTCCAATAGTACGTAAGCTTAAACTGGTCCGCGTGGGCTTCTAAGGCGATCCCAGGGATAGGATCTATCAGAGTAGTGGTAATACTGTTTCCTAAGAACAGCGTACGTTCCGTGCGTAACCTCTTCTGCAAGTAAGTTGAGGAGACCAACTTTCATGTTTCTTTGGGACATGTCAGCGTCGGGGAAGATCAAACTTGCCCTATCCGTCTTGTCCGGGTTCCTTTACTAATGTTCCAGTTTACTTACTGGAGTCCTGGTTCATTCACCAGGACTCGGGTTCATTCTTGACAAGGTCTATTCCCAAACTAATGAACCTGCCCCTCTATTGGCATCCCGGAAGATATAAGTAGGTTGGGACCGGGAAGATGAGTTTGGCCTGCATATTGGTCCCAAATTCCTTGTTATGGTCATGCCCATTGAACGTTGTTGGGCTCATTGATGATTGGACTATCAAGACTTCCTTCTTCCCTGTTCATCGGGCTCAGGATTGGCCCAGATCTCTTTAAGGGGGCCCACAGACCCATTGCGTCATGCCACGTGTCCCGGGGGGAAAACAGGGATAACACTAGCCTATTAATGTTGTAGCCAAGAAAGAGAAATGCTAACTTACTTGGAGTCCTTAGCTCCCAACTGGATCTTTAACACTGCTATTAGTTTTCCCTTTTTGCGATTACTGTAATTAATATAGTGTACTCAGATTAAACTATGGCATACTCTTATAACTAATATTCTATGATAACTACATGCAATATCGTTCTCTTAGAGACTTTATACTATAGCCTTTTATACACCTTACAATGTATAAGGCCATATTTCATTTCAGTCTTTAAAATATCATGAGAAAATTGGCCTCACCACAATACACTCTCTGTGCCGTGCATCTTAATATTCTTTAACTGAAGAACTCTCTTATCGGATAACTCATATTTTGGTTTTTGGAAAAAAGAGTTATACTCAACTCCTATCTTTAGAAAAATACCAACTTGTCGTCCTCTCACGAAAGTTTAGCGCTTTCTATCATTTACCAAAATACTGCTTTTTGACCTTTTACAAATAATATATGACAATGTTATCCCGTTCTCTTAAAGATTATACAAAAATCCAACTCCCATTCTTACCATTTTTATCCATAACCTAGGATCTCTTTTTACATTATTTTTTAAAAGAATGGAAATTGGACCCTTAACATAAAAATGGTAAAAATCAACTTTTAAATTAATTCAAGCTGATTTGGGATTGGTTAAGTCTCCAAATGCTTATTTATCTTTAGAAAGGATTATTCATTCTCATATCCAAAACTTTACCTCTACTATTTAATTTAAGGGGTAAAATCTTCTTTTTAAACTTTTGCCCTAAGTTGAGTTTATGGAAAAAACCCTTAAACTATCGTTCACGTGTTCTGTGTCATAAGGATGGGAACTAGGCGAAAGCCTCGCGTCAAAACTTGTTTTATGTTAAGAGAACTAACCTCCCAAAATTTATTTTTCGTTAAGGTTCGAAATTCCTAAATTTCAGTTTTTAGGGAAAACTTAGAAAAATTATATCTCTTAAAATGTGACACATTTTTCTATAAAATTTACAGAAGTCCTTATACACATCTTAACTAATTCCCTTCAAAATTTCATAATTTTTGGGATGGCAAAACTCATTCCATTTTGTAAAGAAATCTGGGCAGTGCCTGCTGCCTAGAAGTTTTTCCTAGATTGTAAGTTAACTTTGAAAATTCATTTCTCTTACATCGTATCCTATTTCTTTCTAAAATTTTACAGGGATATTTATAAATGTCTAGTTTAGTTTCCTAAAAAAATTCAAAAATTTTGGAATAATAAAACTCATAAAAATGTTTAAAGAAATCTAGCCAGTGCTTGCTGCCCAGAAGTTTTATTTCCAGATTCTAGAGCAAACTTTGAAAAATCACATCTCTTACACCTTACCACATTTTCCTATAAAATTTTACATTGACCCTTATACATTTTTATAAATACACCCTACCAAATTTCATAGCTTTTGGAATAGTAAAACTCGTTCAAAGGTCAAAACAATTTGGGCAATGCATGCTGCCCAAATTTTTTCCAGATTTACATCAAAATGCCAAAACGTTCATAACTTGGGTTTAAAAATAACATTTTATGATTTTCCAAAACCTATCATCAAGTACTCACAAATAACTAAGTAACTACACTAATATTTTTCACAGACAGAGGCAGAAGAGTATGATCAAATCCGTTGGAAACAAGACCACAAAATCTTGGTAGCATGCATTTTTACACAACCTAACATCAATAAGTACTTCTAGCATAACCCTAGCCACAATCATGTATGAAAATCATCATTCCACACATAAATCTCAACCTTAAGCATAAAATAAGCTCAAAAACTATTGAAACACCCTATACAACCAGATCTACAAGAATCACCACAAAACATAAAGAACTCAACCATAGATTCTACCTTTTAAGCCCTAGCTTGGAGATGTGTTCCTTAGCTCTTCAAAACCTTCCTTTGGTGCTCTAAAATCTCAAAACCAAGCCCCAAGTCCCACATGAAGATTTTAAGAAAAGGATTAGGGTAGAAAGAAACTTAGATGAGGGACAAGAACATGCAAGCTCACAAAAATCTCCTACCTTGCTTTATTTGATCCCAATGGTGCTCAACTTGAAGATCCGGCTAGTAAGGCTTCTCTTGAACCCTAGAACACAAGAACAATGCCATGCATGGCTTTTAGATCACATGCATGCACAAGGAATCCAAGGGTTTTGGGTTTGAATAAGAAGGAGAGGAATGACTCACAAGAGAGGATTTCACTTACCTTGAACTTAGTTTGCTTAGGGTTGAACACTAGCTTCAATGGCGTCTGTCCTTGAGAGAGAAAGAGAGAGGAACGAAATGAGAGGGAGTGAGAGAGCCTCTGATTTTTGTTTTTTAGAGTTAGAGAAAAATGAAAAGGGAAGGGGAGGAGGGTGCCTCAGTTTTGGGGAAAAAATGGTAGGGAAAATTGTTTTGAGAAAAAAAACAAAACAATGATTACACCCTTAGCTTGTGAATATGGGTAAGACTCTTCCTATTCTCTTTGGGGTATGTGTACTAGCTCTTGAGAGCCCTATAACCTAGTCTTGCTGCCTACTCCTCTCTCCCTCTGCCCTTGGAAATTACTTTTATGCCCTTGTTTAGTTTACCTCACATTTAAGGGATCCAAAGGCCCTTTGGGAATTTTGTGTTCTAAATTAGCCTTAACTTTTAACCTATAGTTTTTAAATATATCCAAACTTAAATAATTAAATTAAATGTGACCCAAGAATAAATTTGTCACATATCACATAATTTTGGTAATTTTATCAAATTGGCCAAAATAACCTTAGTGACCCGAGCAAGAAATTCTCATTCTTAAGCCCTGTTGATTGGAATTCAAACCCTAATCAATATTTCTTAAACTTATTGGCTCAACTATAAAGTCCCAGCTGCCAGACACAATTAATATTTTTATGCCATAGTATTTCCTATTTTATTTAATCCGACATTTTTCTCCCATTAGGGTTTGTTCTTTGGTTCGAGACCAATCTTTCTTTGCATAAAGCTAGATCCATTACCCGATCATTACGACGACTATAAAATTCACTAATCATCGCAAATTCATATAATATCATTTATCAAAATAATATTTCACATAATTCTTCACCGGCTCCAACCGGCTACTTACAGGTGCTCAAGACAAGGGATGTTACAGTTATATTATAATGTGACTATATTGGCATGTTTAGGTGTATTAAGCATGCAAGTGGGCCCATTTCTTATTAGAAGGGAATTTTTGTAATTTGGCCCTTTGATGTCATATTTTTATATATATATATGTGTACATATTGATTGAGACCACATTATTATGTGGATATATTTGAGTTATTCAACATGAGACGATCCTAGGGAGAAAGTTAGTGGTTTAGTCACAATGGATAGAAATATCTGGCTCAGAGCAGCCAATGGGTATTTTGGGTGATCTAGAGAGTCACCGGGACTCATTGTTGCGTGAGTCGTATTTTGGGAGAAATAGCAATATTCCAGATTTAGCGGAATTATTTGGGGAAATTTGGGTATAGAGCGGGACTAAAGATTGAAAATGACACCTTTGCCCTTATGGGGTGTTGAGAGAGAAGTGGGTTGAGTGGGAGCGTTTTGGTCATTTGGGACCGTTTTAATATAAGGGTTCGGATGAGTTCATTAACTCAGAAAAACACAAGTCTCACTCTCATTCTCTCTCTTATATTCACTCATAACGATTCTACTAGCCTTGGGATTTAGCTGGAAAATGACTGTATCAAAGGAAATTTGGGCTTTCAAGTTTTTATGTTTTTTTTTCCTTAAGTTTCTTAAGCTTGATTGAATTTTATGGTTTTGGTGAGTTTTTGATCTGTTTGTGATTTGGGTTTTGCTGCCTGTGACATACTGAGGATGTTCTGAAACTCAGTCGGGGGTTTGGTACTATTTTTAGGGTGAATTTAGAGAGAATTATCTTGGATAAATGTTTGAAAAACTGGGTTCGCAGGGTCACATCGCGACCCTCATGAACCCAGGAGCTTGGGTGGTTCCCTGAACAGCCATCGCGCTAAGGCGCCTGCTGGGCTGCTCCGCGGCCCGTGTCCAGAAAAAAAGAGGCTGGGCTCTCTGACTTGAGGAGATTCACGGCACCTATGAGGGGAACCGCTGTTCAAAATGGAAAGTTTGGCAAAATTATTTTTTGGGTGGCGGGAACTCAAACCCAAAGGCTCGGGAAGGATTCTACTTCCTGGTTTAGTAGAATTCAAGGTCCGGGAGACTAGAATCTGTTCGAAAGTATTTATTTATTTGATATTGATTGATATTGTTTATTATGGATGGGACTAGGGTACCGCTAGGGCTTAGGACAGGATCGTGCTCGGGAGTCGTGGTTAACTAACTTGAGCTTGGACCAGAGGTAAGAAAATTGCACCCAATACGTGATGTATGTGATTAGGGCTTGGCCCGGTTGTTAAATATACATTTGATTAGGGCTTGGGCCCCTGTGAATGGGCATGATTATGATTGTGCCTGTGATTGCTTGATTAAGCATGCCGAAATACTTTGTGTGTGGATAATTGTTAGATTATGTATGCGTGTTTGCATTATCTGATTGAAAAGCATTGACTTATAAGTCAAGGGCGGCAATAGCGCGTTAAGCACTGTTCGATATGGTTAAGCCTAATCACAAGCATATTATACGCTTCGTAACGTCCTCCTAATCAAAGACAGTTAAACTGTGTACTTTAAAATGTGTAAGACTTGCTAATCAAGTCATTTGGTTATAGATGTGTGACCAGGGTTAGGGTTAAAATTTTTGGTCAAAGGAACTATTGACTTTTATTTAAAAAGTTTCATACATACATGGGATCCCAAAATATTACAAACAACGTTTAAAAGGGTGTATATACATCAAAAGTTACAATTGGCCGACCTAAGCGGCAAAATTAAGGCTACAACCCTAGTTCCTCTGAGATATCCTCGGCCATGGTGGACGAGCAACAACATATGTACTTGTCGCCATCGAAGCTCTCCAACTCATGGTTGGTCAAGATTTCCTTTTCCCTTACATGCACCACATAGCACCCGTGAGCCAAGGCTCAGCAAGAAAACTTAAACACGTGCATGGAAAGAAAATACAGATTTATAGATACTTATCTAGCATGCCCAATAGTAATAACCTACTTATGAAGGTATACAATTACAAATAAATGGTCATTGGATCGTTCGGGGGCAGTTGCCCTGAATAGTTGACCATAGAGTCAACCTCGGGGCCTTATTCCCTAGTTATGTGACCATAGAGTCACTTCGGGCTCTCACCATTTGCTCTGGGTAACTAGCCATAGAGCTAGCCAGACACTTTTGTTTCCCAACGACCATTTGGTCGGCCAACGTAATAGTACGTTGCTGATTTGGGCCTAAGCCCTTTGCCCAGTACGCAACGCACTATTGCTGTCCAAGTCAAGCCCTGAACTAGGTATTCAGATACAGATACACAAATAGATTTAGATAAGCATACTCTAGACAATATAGGTATGCATACATATTAACCATATAACATCATCAAGTAATTGCAAACATAGAAATAACCATAGTCCTTAACGGGGCCAAGCCCTAGCTACGCAAACCATGCGAATAGTCATATAACACTTAATCAGGTACATAATATTCAAGTATGTTTAATCAACAAGTGAAACGATAACTTAAACATATTCATGAATAGCCAAACTAAACAGAATTTCAATGGAAAACAAGATCTAAGGCTTACCTCAACTGGAAGTTAATTTCTATAGTTGCAACAAATCCAATCCTCCAAGTTTAGGCCTTCAATTCCCAAGCCTTCAGCCAACAATTCTCAAGAAATCCTCTTAGAAAATGGAAGAGTATGAGGGAGGGAGAGAGAGAGAGAGCGAGAGAGAGAGAGAGTCAGTTGAGAGTGAGAGAGAAGGCTAAGTGTTTGTGATTTGTTTTCTTAAGGCTTAAATTGCTTAAGCTAATCTCGAGGCTCGGGGTACCAAAAACGTCCCCAAGGGAAAAATGGTTAAAATTCTTGGTATTCCCTCCTAATCCCATTAACTCCAAAAATATCATCAATTATTCATTCCCGTTACCCGATAACCCAATATTGAGCTAGATTCCCAAAATACCCCTTGACTCGCCCCGAGTCGGGTATTGGGTCCTGTTGTGACTTTCCCAGTAACTTGCTCCCTAGGATTATCTTGTGCCGAATAACCGAAATAAACCCACATAATAATGTGGTCTCTCACATATATCACATATATGCACATTTATTCAATTATTCCCATAACATGCCAAATTACGAAAACTGCCCTTCTAATAAGAAATGGGCCCACATGCATATTTAATATTCCTAAACATGCATAACTAGTTATATAATCATATAACCCACATATTCACATAATCATACACAAATATATCATTTAAGCATATAATTCCATATATTTCCATCCTAGTCCCCTAATGAAGGCCCTAAGCCTTATTAGGTAATTTGGGACGTTACATGCTTGATCGACACTATGGTCGTTGGAAAACTAAAGCGCCAGGTACGCTGGGCCAGCTCTAAGGCTAGTTATATAGAGGATAGGCCAGTGGGCCCCAGGGTGACACTATAGTCCCATATCCTAGGGCAACGAGCCCCAATATGACTTATTAGTAATTTATTTAGGGCAGCGGCCCTAGGGTGACTCTATGGTCAATGGTTTAGGGCGACAGGCTTTGATGTGACGTTGCAATCACTTATCTAAATAGAATGCATGCATGAGTAGGGTTATTACTGCTAGGCATGCTTATTATAATTCTATGGTATGTAGTTAACTGCTTATGAGTAGGTTTAAGTTTTCTTGCTAAGCCTTGGCTCACGGGTCCTATGTGGTGCAGGTAAGGGGAAAGGGAAGCTTGACCTGCAATAAGTTGGAGAGCTTTGGTGGCGATGTCTACATATGTGATTGCTTGACCA
Source organism: Humulus lupulus (assembly GCF_963169125.1). Classification (NCBI taxonomy): domain Eukaryota; kingdom Viridiplantae; phylum Streptophyta; class Magnoliopsida; order Rosales; family Cannabaceae; genus Humulus; species Humulus lupulus. The sequence continues at coordinate 163,821,597 of NC_084795.1, forward strand.
CCACAGTCTAGGTTTCTTAGAGGAACTAGGGTCAAACCATATTTTTCCGCTAAGGTCGACTGGTTGTACCTTTTGAACTGTAATTAGCCTTTTACACGTTATTTTGGGATCCCATGTATGAACACAAACATTTTAATGAAATGGTTATTCCTTTGACCAAAATTTTTATCCCTAAATTGTTAATCATGTTTAGTTATACATTTATGGCCAAGAGACTCGTTTAGAGAGTCTACCACTATTTAAAACACACAGTGTAATGGTCTTGGCTATCCAGGGTGTTACATCCACCGGCAAAGTCGAAGGAAACTTTACGAAAAGTGAGATCAGTTTCATCATAGGTGCACAAGAGAGATGGAGGAGACTGAATAAGTGTAAAGATAAAAAAAAAAAGCATGCGACTGTTTTCTTGATGGGCCTTATTGACTCTTTTAGTCAAGTTAAAGCTCAAAATTTGATGATGGACCCTCTATTATCCATTAATAAAGTATTTCTTTAGTGAGACAAGAAGAATGGCAAACAAGTTTCTTTAATCCCATTGCCCATGTGAGCAACCGCTTCTACTAATGTTTTTGCCAATGCCACCATTTCTCCCTCACAATTTTTTTTTTATATTTATAGCAAAAATAAAAAAAAAACTTTCTTTTTGTTCTCATTGTGGTGTTCTTGGTCACACTAAGTAAAAGTAACCAATGGATCCTACTAAGAATGAAACCCCATGGTCCCCATCCTTTCAATAATAGCATTGTTTCCAATGTTACTATTCCAAAAGGTCAAACCTCAATATCAACAACTATTGACCTACTTGGAAAAGTAACTTTTGAATTAGCCACAAGAACAAGCAATAAACCCATCAATTTCACATGTTTAAGGTCCATTCCTAAAACCTAATTCTAATTTCTAGTTAATTAATAAAGGTATCGTTTGGCATGGTGCCCAAAAAGTACGTATCAGTACAACTTTATAGAATTAATAAAAGTAACAATTTCAATTAATTGATAGTTTATGTTATTTTTTAACAAAATAATTCAATATCAGAATTTTTTTGATTTATCAATATGACTATAATCTTGAATGTATACTCCAGCATTATGATTATTATTTATTGAATTAAATAGTTTGTAGTAAATTTAATGAACTACAGCTAGTGTGGTCTACTATTATTAAGAATGACATTATTTTAATCTGAATCATTGAATGTAGTGATATTAAGGTCGAGGTACTTTTTCTAATTGGATTACATAGGATTAGACTAGCTATAAGTTGAAATATTTTATAATATATTGTTTACTTTAATGAGTTAAAATCATGTTACTAGATGATCTTATGCAGATCAATCTAAATCCTTAGTAGCCATGTGTTATGCCCAATTTTGGTATTGCCACGTGTCGATCCATGTAGCAGATGACATGTCAAAAAAAGTGGTGAAGTGGCAAGAGACCAAAAACACCGTCTCTTACCAAGGAAGTGGCCCTCATCAGTCCCACAACACTTAGACAAAAATGAAATTCCTCAACAAGAGTCGTCTTTTCCAATCGCACGAGTCAATTGGCCATCAACCTTTGGACCCCGTCAACATTCACACTAGGTCATCGTCGATGGCTCTGGCCAGTTGCTAGTAGCCCTCGCCACCTGAGCCTTCCTTAGCACCATAAAGTGCAACCAGCAACCTCACGAACAAGACACGATGGATTGCAATATTTGAAGGGTAAAGAAATCAGGTGTTCATCTAAGTGCCTAAAAAATTATCCGAATTGGGAAATGACTTGCCACCTTCAGCTCTTTCCATCTATGCGGCTATAAATACTAAAAATCAAAATATAAAACAGGTTGGTAAGAAAGTCACTAACTTTTCATCTTCTAGAGAGCTTTTACTCTCTATTGATGCAACTACCACAAGAACAAAATCGTAATTTAGTGTAACTGTTCTTGCTGGTTAAAAGTTCATCATAATTACAACTAACTAAAGTGGATGTAGGTCATCTTTTTGGGGTGGAACCAGTGCCCCTTTCATCTATTAGCACATTTACTTCTCTGTTTTTGGTTCATTATTCGCAGCAAAGATTCCACTTAGGATTTTACACATAAAACAACTCTTCATTTACTACTCTGCGTAAGTTGATGAAAAAACCAGTCAACAGTTTTGTGCTTTCATTGAGACTGTGTTTAACGCCCTGGGTAGCCAAGACCGTTACTCTGTGTGTTTAAAATAGTGTCAGACCTGCTAATCAGGTCGTTTGCACATAAATGTGTTTCTAAAGTCATCTGCCAGGTTAGGGTTAGAAGATTTTGATTGAAAAATGATCGACTTTCATGAAGATAAAAGTTTGATACATGGGATCACAAAAATAAGGTTTACATAGCGGAAATAACTCTAAAAAATTATTACAGCTATAGCCAGTCTAAATGGAAAAATACATGTTTGAGCTCTAGTCCCTGGAATTCCCTTGGCCGTGGCAGTCAAACAGCTGTCGATGTACACTCCGCCCCCAAAGCTCTCCAAGTCATGGCTGGTCTAGCTTTCCTTTGCCTTTACCTGCACCACGTAGCACCCATGAGCCAAGGCTCATCAAGAAAACCATAATCAACAAGCATAGACAGCAACAAGAGTATATAACAATCTTCAATCCATTAAGTTAATTTAATCAGCAAAATAGGAGTATTAAGTTAGGCAACGATAAACATATACTTCTAAACATATAAATCAATTTGTAATACAAATATTTAGGTATCGATGCCCTAAGGCCGAGCCTGAGAGTTATTTAGGTGATTAGGGCTCACTTAGGCCGAGCCCTATGATTATTTAGCTGATCCTGGCTCGCTCAAGCAATAATGGAAGACTATCAAATTCTAATCAAATTAAATTTTTTGGAAACAATTACTAGCCTCCAGGACCTCGAATTTTACTAATCAGGGTAGTAAATTTTTTCCTGAACCCTAACATTTCAGTTCCCGAGCTAAAAACCCACAAATAGCCATTGCTTGCATTTGAGTTGCAGCGTGCCAAGTTAGAGGTGAAATGCCTCTCTAAAGAAGGACAAGGGTTGCGGCGCGCAATACCTTGCATCGCGGTGCGCTAGGCAAAACAGAGGCTTTCTAGCCTTCTCGAGCACATGGGTCGCTGCACTTGAAGAACAGGGTCACCACCCGAGCCCCCAAACCCAGAAAATCAACCCCATCTATGTGTTTTTCCTCGAGCCTAAGCCCCATATTCACACCCCAATCATTAGCCAAACTCAAAATTAAGTCCAAAAATGAGTCTAGGACTCTTAATTACATATCTTAAGCATAAAGCACCCAAAATCCTACTGAAACTAGCATCCCAATTCAATAATAATTCATTACCCGAAACTCAGTCAAATTCAACCTGCTAATCTAAATTCCTAGAAAATGAACAAGAGAGAATTTCCATAATTAAGGACCTGAAACCTTACCTCAATTTGTAGCTCAACTCCTCAACAATTCTCTGACTAAACTTAGCTTAGTTTCCTCCAAGTTCCCAGCTCAATTCTCTGATTTTTCTCCTCCAAAACTTCAACGTTTTCCAAGCCCAAGAGAGAGGGAAAGAGAGAACGTGAGTGTTAGGGAGAGAGAGGGTTGAGAGCCTTCCTTAGTGATTTTGGTATTTTCCTAAAGTTTCTGAGTATATCCTTAACCCAAAGACATAAATACCCCTTAATTAACCCAGCCTCTTTTATTGCCCATAAGGGCATAATGGTCATTTATCCTGATTCTTGCTAATTCCTCGAGTCATCCTACCGATTCCCAATTAGTCCCGTCATGTCTAACTAATTACCAAATATTTACCCATTACTCAATAAATCTCAAATATATATTAAACTTTCCAAAATAGCCCTAGGCCCACTCCGAGTCGGGTATTAAACCCCGTTGGGATCATTCAACTAATTTTCTCTTTAGGATCACCTCGAGTCATATACTGCAAATATATCCACATAATAATGTGGTCCCAACCATTTAACACACATATCACATTTATGCCCTTAACGAGCCAAATTACAGATATGCCCTTATAAACAAGAACGGGGCCACATGCATATTTAATACTTATAAACATGCATATAAATATATTCCTATCATCATTTAAATCATCCTTATCACATAGTAACACTTTCAATAAATCACACATATATCCAATTATGCCCTCCTGGCACGGTAATCAAGGCACTAAACTCTATTAGCATTTTTGGGTCGTTACAACTATCCCCTCCTACTAAAATTTCTTCCTCAAAATTTACCTGTATAACTTAGGACACTGATCCCACATAGCTGACTCAAGCTCCCAGGTCGATACCCTCACATTTGTCTGACCAGGTGAACTTCAAATTCTTTCGTGTCAACTCAGTCAACGGTGTGGAAATCTTTGAAAACCCTTCTACAAATAGTCTGTAATATTTTGCTAATCCAAGGAAGCTCCTAACCTCCAAGGCATTCCTTGGTCTAGGCCAATCCCTAACTGCCTCCACCATGGCTGGATCTACCTTAATCCCATCTCCACTAACAATATGTCCAAGGAATGTCACTTCTAGTAGCTAGAACTCACACTTCTTAAATTTAGCATATAACCGATGCTCTCTCAATATTTGTAACACTCTTCGGAGATGCTGCTCATGCTCTACATTTGAACTGGAGTAAACGAAGATATCGTCGATGAAGACAACCGGAAACTGATCCAATAAATCTCATCAGATCCATAAATGATGCTAGGGCGTTGGTCAACCCGAACGACATGACCAAAATCTCATAATGCCCATACCTCGTACGGAAGGTCATCTTCGGAATATCCTCGTCCATGATCCTCAGCTGGTGATAAGTAGATCAAAGATCAATCTTCAAGAATACTGTCTTACTTTGCAGTTGGTTGAAAAGGTCATCTATCCTTGGTAAGGGGTACTTGTTCTTAATGGTCAACTTGTTCAACTCCCTGTAGTCTATACACATTCTCAGAGTCCCATCCTTCTTCTTCACGAATAAAACCGGAGCACCCCATGGCGAGAAGTTCGGTCTGATAAATCCCAAGTCTAGAAGCTTCTGCAATTGTGTCTTCAACTCCTTTAACTCTGCCAGAGCCATCCAATAAGATACCCTCAATATTGGCTCTGTATCTGGCGCTAACTCAATGAAAAACTTAATCTCCCTATACGGCGGTAGTCCTAGTAAGTCCTTAGGAAACAACTCCAAAATCTCGCATACCAGTCTAGTCTCTCCCGGCTCCACTGGCATAACTCTAGTGGTATTCACAACACTAGCTAGAAAACCTATACAACATCAATGTAATAGGTCCCTAACTCTCAATGCAAATATCATATGTATGCGGGGTCCATGCATAGCACCCACAAAAACAAAGGGGGCCTCACCCTCAGGTTTAAAAGTCACCATCTTCTTTCTGCAATCTATGGTGGCCCCATACCTGACTAGCCAATCCATCCCCAAAATCATATCAAAATTAGCCATACTCAACTCAATCAAATCTACTGATAGTTCCTTACTATCCACCATCACTGGCAGTGCTCTAATCCATCTCCTAGAAACTACTAGCTCCCCAGTAGGCAGTATAGTCCCAAATCCCGCAGTATAATACTCACTAGGCCTACACAATCTATCAATCACTTTGCTAGAAACAAATGAATGTGTAGTACCAGAGTCAATCAATACATTATATGAAGAGCTAGCGCTAGAAAACTGATTTGTCACTACCGAGGGACTAGCCTCAGCCTCTGCCTACGTCAAGGTGAACATTCGAGCTAGAGTCAAGCACAAGTAGCAGACCTTTGCCCGATATTCACCCAGATGGTGCTTCCTGCATCTAGTGCACTCTGGATAGCTCCTCCATGACTCACCACCTCCCTGGCGGCCACCTCAGGCACCCGACCCCTCCTATCAAGACCATTAGTGATCGAGGTGTCAAGGGTCTTCCTCTTCTAATCACTGGGGCCTCCACCCCTACCAGACCCTATATATGGAGGCACTGCCCTGTGAACATCCTTTCTCGCAGTATTCTCCCTCCAGATCTTGTTCTCTGCCTCCTCAGCAGTGAGGGCCTTCTCAATAGCCTGGGCATAAGTCGTCTCCTCAGGCACTGATGTGATCCTTACATCTAAGGCTATCATAGCATTAAGCCCTCGAACAAACCTGTCCTGCCTATTTGCATCATTAGGCACTAAATCTGGTGCAAACTTCGCTAGCCTATCAAATTTTAGGGCATACTCAGTAATTGTCATGTTGCCCTGAACCAACCCAATGAAATAATTCACCTTTGACGCCCTGACGACAACATTATAATATTTCTGGTTGAACAGATCTCTGAACTCATCCTAACTCATAGCAGAAACATCTCAAGTCTGTGATGCAACCTCTCACCAAATACGTTCATCCTCTCTAAGCATATAGGTGGCACAGGCCACCCTGTCATTACCTTCCACCCTCATAAAGTCCAGGATGGAGGTGATCATACTCATCCACTATTCAGCCTTCAGTGGATCTGGTCCTCCCTTAAAGATTGGAGGATATTGTCTCCTGAATCTTTCATACAGCGGCTCCCATCTGTTTCCAATCTCAGGTGGCTGTACAGCTGGTGCCACAATAGGTGGCAAGTTAGGTGTGACACTCCCTGACGGAGCCTGTTTCCTCATAAGGCGAATATGCTCTTCCTGACTCTAAAGTCTGGCTTGCATATCAACAAGCAACTCTTGCCAGTTCTCAGGGACTGGCGGAGGGTTCTGGCCCTGCTCATCATCTCTAGCCTCGAACCCGGTGCCGACTAGTCGTATTGATCGCCTTGGACGCAGAACTATCCAAGTTTAACTGCAATCAACGACTCGGTTGGTCAGGCAATGATAACAAGTTCATATTCATTCCACGGTCCAACGCCAATATCCAGGTCACAATGCAAAAATCATGATGCAAACAAGCATTTAAATAACTATTCACATATAGTAGCAATGCTGAGAAGAGCGCCCTAACATATTCTCATAGCAGTCAAGGGCCAAGCCCTATCAGTATATCTCATGCTCCCTATTAATCATGCAGATAAAACATTTATATTTCATTTAAATATTTAAGCATATAATCACATATGTAGTTACTGAACCCTGAGTTGAGCTTGTCTTTCGCGGCGAGTGTACATACCTAGCCAGTCGTCAGGAACCCTTAAACCTAGACCGCTCTGATACCAAGTTATAACGCCTTAGGTAGCCAAGACAGCTACACTGTGTGTTTAAAATAGTGACAGACCTACTAATCAAGTTGTTTGTACATAAATGTGTCTCTAAAGTCATCTACCAGGTTAGGGTTAAAAGATTTTGATTGAAAAATGGTTGACTTTTATTAAGATAAAAGTTTGATACATGGGATCCAAAAAATAAGGCTGATATAGCGGAAACAACTCTACAAAATTATTACAGATGTAGCCAGTCTAAATGGAAAAATACAAGTTTGAGCTCTAGTCCCTGGAATTCCCTCGGCCGTGGCGGTCGAGCAGCTATCGATGTACACTTCGCACCCAAAGCTCTCTAACTCATGGTTGGTTCGACTTTCTTTTTCCTTTACCTACACCACGTAGCACCCATGAGCCAAGGCTCAGTAAGAAAACCATAATCAACAAGCATAGACAACAACAAGAATATATATAATCTTCAATCCATTCAGTTCAATTAATCAACAGAATACGAGTATTAAGCTAGGCAATGATAAACATATACTTTCAAAGATATAACTCAATCTGTAATACAAATATTTAGGTATCGGCGCCCTTAGGTCGAGCCCTCTAGGTGATCCGGACTCGCTTAGGCCGAGCTCTCTGATTATTTAGTTGATCTCGGTTCGCTTAGGCCGAGCTGCATTCAACACACTTATCATCAGCCCCGACATCCTTAGGTCATACTTTCACATTACACATAACAATCATATAAGTTACAAAACACTTACATTCAATTTACGAAATCTCAGTCCCGTTCACAACCATATGGGTGCAGTTTTCTTACCTCGAGTCCCGAGCGATGGATAAAGAGCGGTCCCGAGCACAATCTTTAGTCCTGAGCCTTAACGGTAATCCTAGTCACAAGAAATAATGGATGGCTATAAAATTCTAATCCAATTAAATGTTTTGGAAACAATTACTAGCCTCAAGGGCCTCGAATTTTACTAAACCGGGTAGTAAAGTCCTCCCCGAGCCTTAATATTTGAGTTCCCAAGCTAAAAACCCACAAACAACCATTACTTGCATTTGAGCCGCGGCCCAGCACCTTAAGGGCTGAGGCGTACCCAAGTAAGAGGAAAAATGCCTCTCTGCTGAAGGACACGAGCTGCGGCGCACTAGGCAAAACAGAGGCTTTCCAGCCTCCTTGAGCACACTGGCCGCAGTGCCTGAAGAACAAGACCATGGCCCAAGCCCCCAAACCAAAAAAACAACCCCATCTCTGTGTTTTTCCTTGACCCTAAGCCCCATATTCCCACCCCAATCATTAGCAAAACTCAAAATTAAGTCCAGAAACGAGTTTGGGACTCTTAATTACATATCTTAAGCATAAAACACCCAAAATCCTACTGTAACTAGCATCCCAATTCAACAATAATTCATCACCCAAAACTCAGTCAAATTTAACCTACTAATCTAAATTCCCAACCGAAGAACAAGACAGAATTTCCACAATTAAGGACTTGAAACCTTACCTCAATCTCTAGCTTAATTCCTCAACAATTCTCTGACTAATCCTAGCTTAGTTTCCTCCAAGTTCCCAACTCAATTATGTGAGTTTGCTCCTCCAAAACTTCAATGTTTTCCAAGCCCAAGAGTGAGGGAAGGAGAGAACGTGAGTGTTAGGGAGAGAGAGGGCTGAGAGCCTTCCTTAGTGATTCTGGTCTTTTCCTAAAGTTTTTGAGTATATCCTTAACCCAAAGACATAAATACCCCTTAATTAACCTAGCCTCTTTTATTGCCCATTAGGGCATAATGGTCATTTATCCTGATTCCCGCTAATTCCTCAAGTCATCCTACCAATTCCCAATTAGTCCCGTCATGTCCAACTAATTACTAAATATTTACCCATTACTCAATAAATCTCAAATATACATTAAACTTTCCAAAATAACCCTAGGCTCACTCTGAGCCGGGTATTAAACCCTGCTTTGACTATTCCACTAATACGCTCACTAGGATCGCCTCGAGCTGTATACTACAAATTTATCCACATAATAATGTGGTCCCAACCATTTAACACACATATAATCACATTTATGCCCTTAACGAGCCATGTTATAGAAATGCCTTTATAAACAAGAACGGGCCCGCATGCATATTTAATACTTATAAACATGCATATAAATATATTCAAATTATCATATAAATCATGCATGTCACATAGTCACGCATTAAATAAATTATACATATATCCAATTATGCCCTCCCAGCATGCTAATCAAGGCACTAAAAAGTATTAGTATTTTTGGGTCGTTACAGTGTGAATCATGGAGTGGAATCTCCTCTCCTACCACTCAGAGTTGCCTATACCATCACTGGTCATGGCACCTAAATGTGGTCAAACAAAAGAGAATGGCCTTGCTACCCCACCAAATCCACATCCTCTAAGAAACATGGAGGAATATCCTTGTGTGAACATAGTAGAGGGTGAGTGCGACCACGTCCAACAAGAACCTGAAGTTATTCAAGAGGGTGTTGCCGCCCTAAGGGAAGAAATGGCAAAGTTTTGTGCCGAGAACACTGCTGCGGCAACCGAGATGGTTGCTCAACGATGGTACATGGAACAATGTTAGAGAGAGGAGACCTTTGCCTTTGAAGTGCTGCTCCGCATTACAGCGAGGGGTTACCAAGCCTCTTTAGAACGACCCCATCCTAGGAACGGGGACAAGGTGGAACAATCAGCTGCTCACTAATCATCTTTAGGGGCGAACTCAAGAGGCCTCGTGAAACCTGAAAGGTCTCAAATCTGGGCAGATCGACCTCCACCACCTCCAAACTAAGGAGATCAGTGACCACCCCAGGCTTGAGCCCATGGCGGGGGTTCGGTTAGTCGCTCACTTTGTGACCATCCACGTAGGTGAATATGGTTGAAAATGTCATTTTATTGATATTAAATGTTAAAATAAATTAACTTTTAATTAATATTTTTATGAATTTTATATGATTTTTTTTAAAATTTAGGTACTCTGAAATGAAGAGAAAAGAAAAGAATTAAATCTGAAAAGAAGAAAGAAATAATGGCATTTTTGTAGTCTAAAGCCCAAAAGATTCGGCCCAAAACCTCCACAGGCCCAGTACCTCTTTCCTCTCTCTCTCGCAGGTCCCTCTACCATTTGGCTCGACCAGAACTTGCCACACGTCCGCACAACTCAGTCGACCCACCTGCCACCCAGATCCGCCCCGTGACCTGAACCTCCAACTCGCCTACGCATGTAGATTAACTTAAAGACCTCGGACCATTAAAAACTACTATGACATAACTGCTATTTTCGAATACATGCATAAAATAATAGAAGTTTAGTATAAAAATCCAAAATACGGGATCCCATTGTTATTACATAAAAACATAAAGAAAACTTAAACCTTTATTATTAATTGTTCAAATACTAAAGGCGTAAAAAAATAATACATAATTAAAAAGACTCAAAATATAAACATCATCCTCGATCTTTCCCATCAGTCCATTCATTCAACTCTCTCCCAATACACATGCCAAAGCTGCCATGAATCCGTCCTGCCTTCCAATCTCATTTTCCTGCACCATCTAAAATGAAAAGGAATGAGCCTAATGTCCAGAAAGGAAAAACTACTAAAACATATCATAGTTCATAAAACGTAAAACATAAATTGTATGACGTAAAAACGTAAATCATAAAACATAAGACTACAAATTAATGGTCATTAACTCATTATTGTAGTATGTGATAGAAACCATCTAGATCCTCTTGCTACTATTCAAAGGTAGGTTTAAACACAAATATAATATATAATAAACCATCTAGGCCCTATTGCTACTATCAAGAGGTAGTTTAAACATAACTAATGTCTACAATAATGATAAAAATCTTCGGATTTGCTTATTTGCTATCTAAGCAACCATATTTCCCAAGTGACTACAACATAAAATACATACATACATAGCTGTTGCGTGTATTTAAGCAATTAAAATTGTGCAAGTGTACACAGTCGGCAAACAAGTAATAAAGTGATAAGTTGAGTATCGTCTCCACATGGATTGAATTAGCAAATAATTATTCACAAATCAATTACCAAACAATTTAATAGTGATGAAAAATAAATTAAAATGCTTAAAAATAAACTAAGATGACAATATAAACGCAAGAAAAATTCAATTTGGTAAAATGGGCTTGAATTATTAAATTCATCTATGTCAATTAACCTATACCTTTTGCTGCAGCAAAATTACCCAGAATTAACAAGAATTCCAAATTAATTCATAGAACTTTTCCAAATCCCATGGTATTAATTCTTTCACCTAATTTAACATATTCCTATGCCAATAAAGTTTAAGAACTCAGAATTAAGCACCAATTCATCATTATTACACAAGGCAAATAACACATTCCTGTGCTATTCACAAACATAATCTAACAAGATTATTCACTTGTGTCATTCAAATCTATCCATTATATTCAAACTCCCCATCACAAATATAACTCAATATCTTGTAATTGGTGATCAAGCAATAACAAGGATTCAACATTAAGCACATTTGAATGAATAATGGGTAAATTGCTAAAATAAAATCCTAGAAAATTAGAATTAAGACATAGAGTTAATTAATAATTCAAGTCACAAAAGATTTAGTTCATGGCTGAATTCAAGAGCACAAATCCAAAATCAAAACAGCCCATAACAAAATAAATCAGAGTTTAGAAAATACAAGAAAAAGAAAATAAAATATTAAGGAGAAGGGTAAGAGAATCAAGCCAAAAAGATGTTCCTAAATTGGTCCTCCTCTCTTGAATCCTTCTCTTTCTTCTTCTTTTACTTTTTCTTCATTCACCACTTTTCCTCTCTAATGGCTGCTGGTTGTCCCTTGCTTCTACTGTTCGTGCCCTCCCAAAGAAAAAGGGAAAGGTTCATTATATATAATATTATGGCTTCTTTTCCTTACCCCCACATGAGCTACTTTTCTTTCTTTTTTTGATATATATTTTTATTTTAACATATGGATCAACTCATTTAAAGGCCCATATATTATCATTTACTTTACAGCCCAAGTAAAATTAATTGAAAATGTTGATCTATACTGCTGATGTGGCAGCTCCTTATTTTGACCCAAAATTGCTTGATGCCTGGACAGAATGCTTCAGCATTGCTGCAGCAACCTGAGAATTCCTACACCGAAAATTATCATATTGAATCACATTAGTTCATTTCCAATTCACTCAACTTCATCCAATTTATCATTTTCTTACTTGTTTTCCCTCATAAAACCAAAACTAACCGTTAAACCCAAATAAAATAAAATGACTCAATTCTAAAGTCAAAGACACAAATCACTCATCTTTTTAATCAAATTATAAGCTAAAAGTATTAAAGATTACTCTATATTCTAGAGTTATCAGACCCCCAAACATATCTTATTGCTCGTCCTTGAGTGGTGAATCTAAAAATATGACTAAACAAACAAAAGAAACCACAAATTGAACAACAAAAGAACAAAAATTGGAAACAAAAAACAAGACACAATAAGAGAGGATAAACATTGCTTTGCCAATGCTTAAAAAGGGGAAAGCTCTCAGGAATTTTATTGTTGAATAAGAGAAATTGAATTTCACACTTTCACAAGCTTTAAACCAAAGTATTCAAGTAGTAATGTTGCTGTCAAAATATGAGTCAAGTGTTTCCCCCTTTAGTGCATTCATAGCTTTTCCTATACATTTTCAATCACCAAAAATCAAACTAGACCTTGGTCCTAAAGCTTAAATAATGCCTCCATAAGTTACTTAGTGATTCCCTCTCCACTAATGTAGACAAACACCACACCAAAGATCAATAGGACTTTATCAAGCTTGTAATGGTAGGCTAGGGTGAAGGTAGGATAAGAGATATTAATTTTGGCACGAATTACCCTAAGCACCTCAATCTTTCTAGGACCTAAATCATTGCACACATTAATTTCCCCAAAGAACACCCCACAACAAAATATAACTCTTGCCACTAGCATTTATTACTAACATACAAAGACAAAAACTAAAACAAACTTTTCTTTTATTTGAAGAGTTACACCCCAAACTTATTTACAAACATAATTGATTACTTTTTTTTTTCTTTTATTGACTTTTTCTGAATTTTTTTTTTCAAAACTTTCCTTTGATTCAAGGGAGTGCACTCTTGAATTTTTTTTTTGCTTTTTTTTTTCACATTTTTCTACTTTTTTTTTTCGAATAATGATAAACAAACTAAATGGCAAGAGAATAAGAAAAATGAGAATACACTCTCCCCCGAAACTTAAAATTCAACATTGTCCCCAATGGTGAAAATAAGAAAAAGAAGAAAATGAAAATGCTCACCCAATTTCCTCTCTCATACTCAACTCCTCTCAAACCCCCAAAATGCACAAATCTATCCTATAAAGATCAAGGTGCTAAAGGGGTATGGTTAAAGGAAGTTATTATATCTAGCTAGGCTAATGAGTGGCTAAGAAAGAAAAGTGTCTATTAAGCTCAACAGGGTTACTAGGGATAAAAATGCATATCGAGTAGGCTTCAATGGGTCAAACAGTCCAAAGATGGCCTAAATCATGTCATTGGTGTAGTGATGTCTAGGATTTAGCCTCAAGGAAAACCACTAAGTAATTCTAGAAACTTAAGCTCTCACAAGAAACTAGCTCTTTATAGGGTCTCAAAAATGTTTAATCAATCTATGCACACATTAAAAAGAAAAACACTCTCATCAATCAATTGCTAGCAACATTCACACCCAAAGAAGTTAGTTTAAAACTTAAGTAAGAGAGACATTCAGCCTCAACTTAATTTTATTATACTTATTTTTAGCTTTTGCAAGATCGTCATCGAGCCCCCTAGTTAACACTAAAAAAGACAAATAATATCCTCAAAACAACAACAAAATAATGACAAGACAAGGACAAACTAGAAACAAAATAGAGATCCCGACAAGAATTAAAAATAAGGTTACAACCACATAACAAAAGAAATAACAAAAACAATAAAATTAAAAAAAATAAAAAAAATGAGCTGAGATAAGAAAACTCCCCGCCTATCCTTCTGAATTTTCATCTGAAATGATATGGTCGATTTTGAATCGATGACCTTCTTTTTGGTTGGTTGTGGATTTGAGGAGTTGGGTGCTTTCCCAAATTGCAAAATTTTGCTCCAGCAAAAGTGCACGAGTAAAAAATTTGCTACAACAGGCAGAACCCTTCATTTTTCAGAAATTTCACACATTTTGCTTCAGCAAAATTATGCAAAATCTTTAGACCCCCAAATTACTGCCAAAACACAAGAACAAACGTAAAACCAATCCAAAAAAGCACACACACAATAAAATAAAATTAAAATTAAAATTAAAATAACTTTGTTCTTTTTTTTTCAAACATAAAAATATTTAATAAAGGAAATGCAATGAGCTTAACTAAACTAAAACAAAATTAAAAACAAGTTTAGAAACTTGGGTTGCCTCCCAAGAAGCACTTGACTTAAAGTCGTCGGCTTGACTTAGTTGAAAAGTTTTCATGAGAGTGGCTTTCGCCCATAGAGAGTGGCATACGCCCTCACACATGGGTCTCCATTGTGGACGCCCTCAAGCTTGGTGAGATGTGATATTGATGAGTTCATGTGCTCAAATCGACTTGCTTTTGATGAATGTGCATGATGGATGCCAAGGAACCATGCCAATGGTGGTGGAGGTGGTGGTGGCCAAAACAGATCTTCATATGCATATTCTTTTATGACCATCAACTCTTTAAATTGGAGACCAAAGACTTGATTATCTTGGAAATGCATTTTCTCTCTCTTTTCTTCTCTACTTTGGATTGAAGTGGGCTCCTTTTGCCTTTCAAAATTTTCCCAAAGCATCTCCAAATCTTCACCATTTCTCAAAATGACCTCCCCACTTTGTTCTTTCCCCCTTGAATTTTCTATATCACTAAGCACATCATTGTATGGTCTATTACATAACCCATTGGCCAATAGCTCAACTTGATTCTCCAAATTCCTCAAGGATGTAGCTGGGCTTTGAATGAAGGCATCATTTTTAGCCATAAACTCCATGATCAACACCTCCAACGAACTTGAGTGATTAACTTGTTGAGGTTCTTCCATGATGAGGTCTTGAAAATCCTCCAATGTCTCCCCCAATGGTTGTCGAGTGCAATCTTCAAAAATAGGCTCCATATGGCTAAGATTGTTCTCCCAAACTTGGTTGGATATTGGAGAATTTAAACAACACCACTTGTCATATTCTGCCATGTCTTCCAACATCCAATAGACTTCATTAATGTATATTTGGTAGAAATTGGTGGTACCATCTCCTCTTTCTATCCATTCTCTTGTGGTGGCATGCAACCCATTGAGAAAGGCTCTATGGTCTCTAGAGAAACCATGGTAAGGGAACCTCATGAACAAATTTTTGTATCTCCACCATGCTCTATGTAAAGGCTCAAAGTCATGTTGAACAAAGTTAATAAGGACTTGCCGATGAGACATCTCAAGTACCTCGCAAAAAAAAAACTAAACAAAAAAAGCGTAAAATAGAACAACGAAAAACAAAAATAAACAAATGAAAAATAAGCAACCAAATTGAAAGTAATTGAATTTTACAAACAAAATTTCACTAAAATCAATCCCCAGCAACGACGCCAAAAACTTGTTGCGTGTATTTAAGCAATTAAAATTGTGCTAGTGTACACAGTCGGCAAACAAGTAATAAAGTGATAAGTTAAGTGTTATCCAATAAATTAGCATTGGTGACGTGGCGAATAATCTTTGGACACGTGGCCGGTACCTGGAAGCGTCTGCTAGAGTATCGATCAGGAGGCACAGTAGAAGCAGGGTAAGCCTATCTTACCCGCGACCAGTCTGGTCGGTAGTTCCGCGTACAAGGCAACATTTATGGGAAGATCTTTATGAATCCCGAATTTATCTCATACAATCTTCTGGATATCCGATTATTCAGGGAAGAATATCTGTAACAATCTCTTGTAACCCTCCTTGAGCCTATAAATAGCAAGAGATAGCTCGAAGGAGGGGACCTTTTGGCTTTCGAATCAGAGGAAACGATAGTAATTCTCCAAGTAAATCTGTATTGTTCTTTAGAGGAGAGTGAAACTCATTGAACCCTGGTTCTTTGATCACCCTTCTGATTTTATATCAATATCATTCTAAGTGGACGTAGGTCATTACCAAATCCTGGGGCCGAACCACTATAAATTACTGTGTTTTCTTTACTTTTGTCATTGCGTTCTTCTCTATACATTTGTCCACATCAATCACGTTTTGACTTCGTGTCAGTTGGCCAAATCTTGGGTCAACATTCTGGTGCTTTCATTGAGAGATTGATTTGTTGCTATTAAGAAATAAAATGGCGAAAGCAGGAAGGAAAACTGGGCAGGCAACCGCCGCTGCACCGTTGAATCCACCACCTCCTCCTTCCCCTGCAAGCATGGCGGAAGATGAGTCGCAACTAGATTTTGAAGAGGAGGAAATGGACGATGCGACGCTGAAGAGCACCCTGGGCGCGTTGCAGGAAGAATTGGCTAGTCTGAGGGCCAATCAAAAGACGGCCGCAGAAGCTATGGCGCGACAGGCGGAGGTGGATCGCCGCCAGATCGAAGCCATGGCCGCCCTCGAAGCAGCCTTACTGTTGGCTAGAAATCAGGCTGCACCTGCCTCGCAACCTGACCAACCCGCGAATGGGCCACCCCAGAGGGGTCCCAATCCTAGCCCACCAATTCAGCCTTCAAGTCTGCAAAGGCCCGAGCAGCCTCAGACACCCCATGACGATGTCCCGTTGGACCCTGAGGCAAATCCACCATCCCAAGCTGCTCGGGGTAATCCCCCGCAGCAAAGGCAGAATAGGGCCGAGCGTCAGCCTCGTAGTCCTAGACGCCATGAGAATGATGGGCCAAACCAAGCGAACAGAGGTCACTACCCTCCTGGTAACAGGAGGGACTCAGAGCTAGGCTCTGCGGTCCAAGGACCCCCATGGCATGATAATGCACGGGGACACCGCGACCAGCGCAGGCCGCCCTCTAACGCTCGGGGCGTTTCTGCCAGAGACGGGAATAGAGGGAACAGTCAATCTCACCATAGCCAGTCAAGGTTCAGAGATGGCCACGGATACAATGAGGCTGACTCAGGCAAGGGAAATGCTGGTGGGAGGAATAAAGAAAGAGGTAAAGGTAGGAGCCAAGTACCTCAAGGTGACCAGCCAAATAGACAGGATGCTGGGGGGCAGCCCAGACAAAATAATGTCTTCAACTGGCTCGGAGGTAGCGAGCAGCGAAGAGGAGAGGAGGACCTGAGAGATGTACTCAACGATCGTTGCGAGAGGAATGGCGAGAACATCCCCCCAGCAACAGAGGCCACCGCAATTCTTGTCGCAGTGCAAGCCCAGATAGACGCACTCAATCAGGCTGTTCAGCAGCTGGTCGGAGGAAGGACTTCTTACATCGACAACGACAGGAGGAAGGGTACTCCTTTCGACCAGAGGATAGCTAACGCAGAAACTCCCAGCAAGTTCAAAATGCCTACGCTCCCGAACTTTGATGGATATGGGGACCCAGTCTCGCATGTGAATAAATTTGAGATTCAGATGGGCATTCAAAAAGTGTCCGAAGACGCTCAGTGCAGGATCTTCCCTGCAACACTTTCTGAAGCAGCGCAGAAATGGTTCTTTAAGTTCCCGCCTGCAAGCATAGTTTCCTGGGAAATGTTCGTAAGGGAGTTCTACGGACAGTTCTATGCGGGTCGCGTGCACCCAACCGAAGAAAACCAGTTGGTCGAAATTCGCCAGCAGGACGGAGAGTCAGTGAAGGATTACGTCCAGCGCTTTATGCGAGTGGCAGCCGGAGCAAAAACAGTAGGGGACGAAGGCAAGATGATGGCCATTACCTCAGGGGTAAAACGTTGCTCTCCCCTCTGGAAGAGTCTTCGAAAGGAAGGAGTTAAAATAACCCAGGAGTTCCTGGACCGAGCTGATCGTTACATCAAGCTCGAGGAAGCCATTGCTGATGATGGAAAACCCTCAAACAAGGGTAAGAAGGCCGCCGAACCTGCCAAAGCCGCCAATGGTTCCAAACCTAATGGCAACGACAAAGGCCACATAAACGGCAACAGTAATGGCAAAAATGGTGGGAAACGGCCGTATAACGAGCCTTCCACCTCCGACAACAAACGAGCCAAGGGTAATCATTATGAACCTAGGTTCACTAACTACACTGCCCTCGTCGAGTCTCGGGGAGAGGTTTATCAGGCCACAAGCTCTAGTGTGCCTTACAAGAAACCGGGACCCATTCGAAAGGACATTTTGAAAAGAGACACTACCAAGTTCTGTCATTACCATAACGACTACGGACATGACACTAATGAATGCAACCAGTTAAAAGACGAAATCGAGTTCCTTATTAGACAAGGACGCTTGAGAAGGTACGTACGGGCCTCGGGAACTTCCCAACGAGAAGCTCCAGGTGGCAACGAGCGGGCATCTACACGCTAACGCTCGCCACCATTACAGCCTGCCCCCGTGGCTGGAACAATCTTAACCATCTGTGGAGGCCCGCACCTCGCGGGAAATAGCGGAAAGGCCAGAGAACGATACGCTCGGACTCTACGTCACGACCAGGACATCGAGATGATGACTGTGGAGGACTGTGCACCAAAAAAGGCTCGATCAGAAGAGGGTGAGATAACCTTCTCTGATGGCGATGCCCAGCACGTTCGGTTCCCACATTCCGTTCCGCTGGTCGTGGACATCCAGATGGCCAATATGATGGTAAAGAGAGTACTGGTCGATACAGGAAGTTCAGTGAACATCCTGTATAAGTCAACACTGGAACGCATGAAGCTGTCCGTAAAAGACTTGGAGCCCTGCAATCAAACAATATATGGCTTCTCTGGAGAAGGACTCACCCCAGGCGGAATGATCAAGCTTCTAGTAACGACGGGTACAGCGCCCGCAACAAGGACATTACTCACCACTTTTGTAGTGGTCGATTGTCCTTCGGCATACAACGCCGTTATTGGAAGGCCCACACTGGTTGATCTACGGGCCGTCATCTCTATGTGGCACCTAGCCATGAAATTCCCGACGGACGCAGGGGTAGGACGCGTCTTAGGAAACCAGAGGGAAGCCAGGGAGTGCTACAATGCCTCGATCACAAAGGCGAAAAATGGGACATCAAGGAGCACCACCCCAGATCGATTGCAGATAGCAATAGACACGCAAGCTCAATCCGGTGGTGAAGTCACCAAATAGGGTGTTGCCCAAAGTGAGGATGGAGATTTGGATCCTCGCTTTGGGGATTTTGAAGAAAATGTTGGACCCGTCGAGGACCTGGAGGAGGTCCAACTCGACAAAAAAGACTCGACCAGAGTCGTAAAGGTTGGACAGAACTTAGAGCCTACTATAAAGCAAGCACTGGTGGAATTCTTGCAAAAGAACTAGGAGGTTTTCGCCTGGACGCACAAAGACATGGTTGGGATAGATCCTGCAATAATCAGCCATGTCCTAAACATAGATAGAACCTTTCCACCCATGCAACAAAAGAGAAGGCTGCTCGATAAAGAAAGATCAAGGGCCTTGAAAGAAGAAGTCGAAAGGCTTAAGGAGAACGGGTTTATCAGGGTGGCGTTTTATCCGTCGTGGGTCTCCAATCCGGTGCTGGTCCCCAAGCCTAACTGCAAATGGCGGACTTGTGTGGATTTTACGGACCTCAATAAAGCCTGCCCAAAGGACTGCTTCCCGCTCCCAAGGATCGACCAGCTGGTCGATGCAACTGTAGGACACGAGATCCTCTCGTTCATGGATGCATATTCAGGCTACAACCAGATCAGCATGCATCCCCCGGACGAGGATCACACCAGCTTTCGAACCGATACGGGCTTATACTGTTACAAAGTGATGCCCTTCGGGCTGAAAAACGCAGGTGCGACTTACCAACGGCTAGCAACCACATGTTTAAGGAGCTGATCGGTGCAAACATGGAGGTATATGTGGATGACATGCTGGTAAAGTCTAAGAAGGCAGAAGGACATGTGAGGGATCTACAAGAATGATTTAATGTGTTAAACAAGTACCGGATGAAATTGAATCCCCTCAAATGTTCCTTTGGAGTCGGATCAGGGAAGTTTTTGGGTTTTATAGTAAATTCAAGAGGGATCGAGGCCAACCCTGACAAGATAAGAGCCCTGATCGACATGAAGTCGCCAGAGAGGATTAAAGATGTACAAAGTTTAACTGGGAGGATCGCGGCCCTGAGTAGATTTATCTCGAAATCAACTGACAAGTGCGTCCCATTCTTCAATCTACTCAGGGGGAATAAGAAGTTTCAATGGACGGGAGACTGCGAACAAGCATTCCAGGCCTTAAAAGCTCATATGGCGCAACCTCCCATCTTATCAAAACCAATCGAAGGAGAGACTTTGTATATTTATCTGGCGATTACCGAAGCTGCTGCTAGTGCGGTACTAGTACGGGAGGAAGAAGGCGTACAGAAAGCAGTCTACTATGTCAGCAAAAGGTTAATCGGGGCAGAATTAAGATATCTGCCAATCGAAAGGTTAGCATATTGCTTAATTCTAGGCTCTAGGAAGTTGCGTCCTTACTTCCAAGCCCATCCTATCACAGTTCTAACCGATCAGCCCCTTCGGCAAGTCCTCCAAAAACCGGAGGCGGCTGGAAGATTATTAAAATGGGCAGTCGAACTAGGGCAGTTCGATGTAACTTATTCATCGCGGGCAGCAATAAAGGGATAAGTCTTGGCCGATCTTGTCGCAGAGTTTACCGAACTCCCAGGCAGTGAGCAGTGCGAACAGCCTGAAGCGCCCATGCCTCAAGACAAAACTCCTTCGTGGAAACTATTCACGGATGGCTCATCCAACGAATCCCACGCTGGAGCAGGAGTGATATTGATAACGGCGGAAGGGCATCGATTTCACTGCGCAATCAGGTTCGACTTCGCAGCATCAAACAATGAAGCGAAATACGAAGCACTCCTAGCTAGATTAAGAATGGCCAAAGATATGAGCATAAAGACGCTTGACATTTACAGTGACTCTCAGCTAGTCGTAAATCAAGTCCTGGGAGAATATCAAGCGCGAGGCTTAAAGATGATGGCCTACCTGAATAAAACGAAGGATTTGCTAGCCCAGTTTACAAAGTACACCCTCCAGCAAATCCCGCGAGACCAGAATTCGAATGCAGACACCTTAGCTAAACTCGCGAGCGCAAAAGACGCTGACACTTTGAACATTGTGCCAGTGGAAAGACTGAGCAAACCAAGCATACAAGCAGCTGAGTCCAGTATGGAGATTCGAATGGAGGATACATGGATGGCGCCTTACTTGGAGTATCTGATGAATGGTGCACTGCCAACAGATAGAAACAAAGCCAGAACTCTGCAAAGGTGAGCCGCTAGATACATACTGGTCGATGGCGTTATGTATCGAAGAGGATATTCAATGCCACTACTCAGGTGCGTTACACCAGAAAAAGCTAAGGAACTCATGAGGGAGGTGCATGAAGGCTTCTGCGGAGATCATGCTGGGGGGCAGAGTTTGGCAAAAAAGATTCTAAGACAAGGTTACTTCTGGCCAACAATGAACGAGGATTCGATGGAGTATGTACGAAGATGCGAAAAATGCCAGAGGTTCTCCAAGATCCCACGAACTGCTCCAAATGAACTAAAACAGATGCAGAGCCCATGGCCCTTCGCAGTGTGGGGGATAGATTTGATTGGATCCCTGCCAACAGGGAAAGGAGGAGTAAAGTACGCAGTTGTGGCAGTCGATTACTTCACAAAATGGGCCGAAGCTGAACCACTCGCAACCATCACGACCAAAAAAGTTCTTGACTTCGTCATCAAGAACATTGTATGCCGGTATGGATTACCCAGGAAGATAGTTTCAGACAACGGGACCCAATTTGACAGTGATTTATTCACCGATTTCTGCGAAAGGCATGGGGTCATTAAAATTTTTTCTTCAGTTGCACATCCATAAGCGAATGGGCAAGTCGAAGCTGTGAACAAA
Source organism: Humulus lupulus (assembly GCF_963169125.1). Lineage (NCBI taxonomy): Eukaryota > Viridiplantae > Streptophyta > Magnoliopsida > Rosales > Cannabaceae > Humulus > Humulus lupulus. Next base: position 163,843,827 of record NC_084795.1, read on the forward strand.
ACTCTTAAGGACACCCTGAAGAAAAGACTTGAAGAAGCTAAAGGAGCATGGCCAGAGCAGCTGCCTGAAGTCCTCTGGTCGTATAGAACATCTCACCGAACAGCAACAGGGCATACCCCATTTTCCCTAGCCTACGGATATGAGACCATGTTACCTGTCGAGTTAGATCCCCCCTCACATCGGCGTTTGACTTACAACTAGGACCTGAACAGCCAGCTAATGATGGAGTCCCTAGACTCGATCGACGAGATGCGAGAAAAATCTCAACTCCGAGTTGCTGCTTACCAGCAAAAAGTCGCCCGGTACTTTAACTCCAAAGTTAAAGAAAGAAAATTCAACGTCGGAGATTTGGTGCTACGACGAGTTTTCTTAAATACCTGCGACCCCACTGCTGGAGTGCTTGGACCTAACTGGGAAGGACCTTACCAGATTGAAGAAGTCCTTCACCCAGGCACCTACAAACTTGCACGCTTAAATGGAGATCTCGTTCCACGTTATTGGAATGGAGAACACCTGCGCAAGTATTATCAATGAACAGTCCTTCTTAAAGGACTGGCTTGTTTAAATTTTTCTTTTTAATTTTTACAAGTTTTGCAAAGAGGGTTAGCCACGTTGTATAGCTAACTGCTCGTATATGTAAGATTCTATTTCAGAATCACTCGTAAAGACATGTTTAGTCCATTTTTAATACGAGATTATAAGGGACTGTGCTCAGCCAGTCATTCTTGCCAACTTTTGTGAATTTGTATTTACAAGTATTTGTTCATTACGTGTGTTGTTTTGCTGTATTACAAGTATCAGTTTTCATACGAACAGGAATGTTCGAGCAGGTTATGGTCAAGGCAAGTGACCAAGGACCTAAAGCTCCTCGATCACTTGGGGGGCATATAAGGCACATCGATGGCAAAGCATACTCTCAAGGTATGTAAACACATGAACAAAATAAGTGAAAGCATGCTACAGTACTTAGAGTATTTTTCAAAATTTATGTTTTGTTAAATCATGCCAAAGTACTATGCTAAGTCCGGTCATACGGAAAAATGTTATAATAAGTAAAGATATTATAGCACCAAGAGTTAAGCTTTTACACCGTAAGCATCGCAGCTTGGATGTAATTGTTCAAGTAAAAAGATTTACTGCCCGTGCAGCAAAATTTAAAAAGAAACTATTGTCTTTACATCACGACCCTTGGGTCGTATATCCAAAAAGAAGAAAAAATAAATGAGAAGAATTCAAGAGGCATTCGGGACCGGAGGATCCTGGGCAGCATCGTGGTTAGTCACGTCCTCAACAGCATCTTCTTCTTCCAAACCAACGACGCTTGGAGTGGCAGGGGTCGTGGCTCTTGCCACATCTTCGGCCAGTTGGGCAGCACATTGGGCCAACTCCGCAGTTCTGACTTCCTCTGAAAGGTAGCTAAAATCAGCACCCCGATTGTGTTTCCAGAAATTGTAGAAACATCGGAGTGTTGTCCTCTTGTACTTTTCCAGATTCTTGGAGTTGTCAAGCTCCAACTGCTTCACTTTGCCCTCGAGGGAGAGAATAGCCTCATCCTTGGTCTTGAGTACCTCCCCCAGATGCTTGATTTCGCGGAGATGGGTTTTGTTGAAGTCTCGGTACTCCTGCCTCAACTTGACTGCTGCTTCCTTCGCAGCTTCAGCCTCGGACAGCTTAGTCACCACCGCATCCCTCTCTCGGACCACTGCCTCCAACTCCTTGGCATGCTTAGTCTCAGCAGCCGAAAGCTCCTCGGCCGCCTTCACCTGATACCTCTCGATGGCTTTTGCCTCGGCCTGCTCGAGGTAAGCCTGGGCTCGGGTACGAGCAGTAGTGGCAGAAAGTAAGGCCTGTGCACAAAGAAAAAGGAGTTAGAAGTTATCACGAGGACTAAAAAACTAAAGACTCGAAGAATAAAGAAACACTTACGCTGGAGATTTTGTTCAGAGCCCTGTTCAGGATTTGGTCGACTGGCAGCTCTTCAGCTTGAACCATTGCGGCCCTAACACGGTCGTCTTTGCCGATGCGATCGAGGCGGTCCCTGGCAGATCGAATGGAATGGCTCATGAGTCTGGCCCCATGAGCCTCTTCACGAGAAAGCTGCTCCCTGGCAGGCGCAGCTGGAGGATTCGGCCGAACAGGAGTAGTTTGCTGTTCAGAAGAAGCTGGAGGAGGAGTAGGAGTTCGCCCAATTGGCGCAGGACTTTGCCCAGTAGGCGTACCCTGAGGAGGATCTTCTGATCGACCCTTCTTGGCCTGAGGGCCTCGACTGGATTCACCAGTCCTCTTCTTAGGCTTCCGTTGGAGTTGAGGAACTTCCTCTTCCTCCTCAGCCTGGTACATGTCAAAAATGTTGGGAGTTGACATATCTGCATGAAGATAAACATAGCAAGTTAATAAAAAGGAGGCAGGTGAAAGTAAGTTAGACAACTGAAAGGAGGTAACAAAGTAAATACCCGAGCTACAACTACTGGTCGCTACACTATTGACTCTATTAGTCATATACTCATTATCTGGCATGAAGAAGTTTGGCCCTAGATTTGGAGCATATGTAAAGTTACCATCCCCGTCAAACATATGACAGGGAATTGGCAAACCATTTAAAAGCGAAATAACTTTACCATTATCATCGAAAGATTCTCCCAAGTCAACAATAGGCTCTTTGGCCTTTTCTTTCCCCTTGCCTTGTGGAGCAGAAGGCCTTTCTGCGGAAGGGCTACCCGTGGGTTCCCTGATTGTAACTCCTGTTGGCCTCCTCCTAGGAGGAGGCACAGGAGGTTGCTGCTCGGGAACCCCCTCGGCAGTGGCTTCGTCCACCACGGACCCTCTATTTTCATGGCGAGGAGCCAGGAGGCTAGACGACTTCAAGTTCTTTTCGATTATCAGGGTCTTGACACATTTTTCTACATCAGACATCCTGGCCAGAGTGTTAGACCGCAACACCATGTCTGGTGTTGGGGTCGGACGCAACCAAGGGCCTGAAAAACAGATTAAGTTTGAGAAAAATGAAAGGAAACACTCTATGTTAAAATATCGACCAGTCAAAGACAAGCTCCTACCTCCTCGGGCGAAGGCCAAGTTGTTGCTGGTTATGTTCGAAGTAAAGAAATACTCCTTATTGTAGTGCCCCACGTTGATATATGGGTAGTGCCACTCAAGAACGTCCGTCCGGTCTCCTGGTGGCAGAAGTGGAAAAAGTCCATCCCGTTGTGTTGTGGATTGGACTTGAGGTCAAAAAGATAGTTAACCTCGTGGGGCGAAGGTTCTGGCCATTTGTTAAGTTTATACAAGATATAGAGTGCGGCCAGCATCCTATATCCGTTTGGAGTTATTTGGAAGGGGGCGACGCCGAAATAATTGGCCACCCCCACAAAGAAAGGATGAAGAGGGAGATAAGCTCCCGCCTCAATGTGATACCGGGACCAGGCACTGTTCGCCCCTCCTGGACGGTTAGCCCTCTGGTCTACGGTAGGACGTATAATGGTTACCCCCGTGAGGGGAAATTTCCTGAAACAGTTAGCAACCATTCGAAGGGTCACTGAACTGGCTGGGGGAGTATACCACTCGACATCAGGCGGATTCCGATGACGAGGACGAGCCCTAGTTTGGATATTAGGGTCAGGAACAAGATTTTCTCGACCGCTGGTCGAGGGAGCCCTAGCCTGCGAATCAGGCTGGGCAGGAGGAGTAGGGTTGCTTTCGGACTCGGGCCTTTTCTTGCCAGAAGACTTGGAGCGGGCCATTGGAGAGGAAGGACGAGGTCTCAAGGAAGATCGCAAGAAAGGAATCTCGTGGACACATACATCTAGTTGTTCTTCTCCCTCGAGCAGCTGGGCAAGAAGGTCGTCGTCGATGGGTCTTTCACCTCCCCACAAATCTGGCATTAAAATCTGCAAACAGAAGAATGGGGAGGTGAGGAAATAGAACTTTGAAAAGCTTTTTAGAATAACGCTGGTCGAGTATAAAAGTTAGGCTTTTATACAACAACATTCTATCAAAAAGCTAGTTCTTTCTACATGAACAGTTTGAAAAACGGATCAAAGGGTGAAAGTAAAAAGTTTTTCTGTGAAAGCTTTTTCAACTCCCCTTAGGGCAGGAAAAATTTATTTTTCAACTGGTTTAAAAATCGAAATGTTACTTCGGTTTTACGTCCTAAAAAGCATGATCCTGGATTTTAAACTAACTCGTAACTCTACTGTGCCTACAAAACATTCTGTCTACAAGCATCTTAAACCAGAAACAGAAAGACTTAAACAGTACACCATCAGAAGCATGCACCACGAGAAATTAAAAGCATGGGGTTTCGAAAACATACCAAGAAAAGTGATCGCAAGGGTGGAAGAACGGTCTTCGGAGATTAAAGAGTCCGCAGTCTGAGTCTTGGAAGTGCAGGAAAACGGTCTCCGGAGAAGGTTAAAGCTCTGGTTTTTAGGGTTTTCTGCAAAGATAATGGTGTGCGTAAAAAGAAAGTAGAGGCTCCGACGGTCTTATATAAGTTTATCTCTGATATTAAAAAAGTGTAATCATTAGTTTTCCTTTTTCAAAGTATGGGGAAACGGGATGGCCGTCGAAATCGTTTCTGGGGAACTGAAAAGGCATGATTAGACAGAAGTGGGTTGCTTTTTTTGAGAGCACACGAAGGGTTCTGACACGTCAGGAGGGGTTACTGAAGAGTCGTTCGTTCAAAGTTTATTTACTGTTCGTAGTAAACAAACTTTGGGGGGAAAATGTTATCCAATAAATTAGCATTGGTGACGTGGTGAATAATCTTTGGACACGTGGCCGGTACCTGGAAGCATCTGCTAGAGTATCGATCAGGAGGCACAGTAGAAGCAGGGTAAGCCTGTCTTACCCGCGACCAGTCTGGTCGGTAGTTCCGCGTACAAGGCAACATTTATGGGAAGATCTTTATGAATCCCGAATTTATCTCATACAATCTTCTGGATATCCGATTATTCAGGGAAGAATATCTGTAACAAGCTCTTGTAACCCTCCTTGAGCCTATAAATAGCAAGAGATAGCTCAAAGGAGGGGACCTTTTGGCTTTCGAATCAGAGGAAACGATAGTAATTCTCCAAGTAAATCTGTATTGTTCTTTAGAGGAGAGTGAAACTCATTGAACCCTGGTTCTTTGATCACCCTTCTGATTTTATATCAATATCATTCTAAGTGGACGTAGGTCATTACCAAATCCTGGGGCTGAACCACTATAAATTACTGTGTTTTCTTTACTTTTGTCATTGCCTTCTTCTCTATACATTTGTCCACATCAATCACGTTTTGACTCCGTGTCAGTTGGCCAAATCTTGGGTCAACATTAAGTATCGTCTCCACATGGATTGAATTAGCAAATAATTGTTCACAAATCAATTACCAAACAATTTAATTGTGATGAAAAATAAATTGAAAATGCTTAAAAATAAACTAAGATGACAATATAAAATCAAGAAAAATTCAATTTGGTGAAATGGGCTTGAATTATTAAATTCATCTATGTCAATTAACGTGTACGTTTTGCTGCAGCAAAATCTCAGCAAAATTACCCAGAATTAACAAGAATTCCAAATTAATTCATAGAACTTTTCCAAATCCCGTGGTATTAATTCTTTCACCTAATTTAACATATTCCTATGCCAATAAAGTTTAAGAACCCAGAATTAAGCACCAATTCATCATTGTTACACAAGGAAAATAACACATTCCTATGCTATTCACAAACATAATCTAACAAGATTATTCACTTGTGTCATTCAAATCTATCCATTATAATTAAACTTCCCAGCACAAATATAACTCAATATCTTGTAATTGGTGATCAAGCAATAACAAGGATTCATCATTAAGCACATTTGAATGAATAATGGGTAAATTTCTAAAATAAAATGCTAGAAAATTAGAATGAAGACATAGAGTTAATTAATAATTCAAGTCACAAAAGATTTAGTTCATGGCTGAATTCAAGAGCACAAATCCAAAATCAAAACAGCCCACAACAAAGTAAATCATAGTTTAGAAAATACAAGAAAAAGAAAATAAAATATTAAGGAGAAGGGTAAGAGAATCAAGCCAAAAAGATGTTCCCAAAATGGTCCTCCTCTCTTGAATCCTTCTCTTTATTCTTCTTTTACTTTTTCTTCATTCACCACTTTTCCTCTCTAATGGCTACTGGTTGTCCCTTGCTTCTACTGTTCGTGCCCTCCCAAAGAAAAAGGGAAAGGTTCATTATATATAATATTATGGCTTCTTTTCCTTACCCCACGTGAGCTACTTTTCTTTCTTTTTTTTATATATATTTTTATTTTAACATATGGATCAACTCATTTAAAGGCCCATATATTATCATTTACTTTACAGCCCAAGTAAAATTAATTGAAAATGTTGATCTATACTGCTGATGTGGCAGCTCCTTATTTTGACCCAAAATTGCTTGATGCCTGGACAGAATGCTTCAGCATTGCTGCAGCAACCTGAGAATTCCTGCACCAAAAATTATCATATTGAATCACATTAGTTCATTTCCAATTCACTCAACTTCATCCAATTTATCATGATCTTACTTGTTTTCCCTCATAAAACCAAAACTAACCGTTAAACCCAAATAAAATAAAATGAATCAATTCTAAAGTCAAAGACACAAATCACTCATCTTTTTAATCAAATTATAAGCTAAAAGTATTGAAGATGACTCTATATTCTAGAGTTATCAATAGAATATAAACATAATCAGAACACATAAAATCTAACCTATTTTCCTTACCAAAAATCGGGATATTGGAGTCTAGAGCAGGATTGGAAACTCCTAAAACCAAACAGTAAAATCCATAAGTTTTCTAAAGAAAATAAGATGAAGAGAAGATCTAAACCAGCAAGATAAAAACTTGCCAAAAACCTTAGTTTAAAAGGAATCAAACACCTAACCAAAAGTCATTACAAGTTAGGATTCAGAAGAAAATGAAAAGAATAAGATGAACTATAATGAACTAAACTGGAGGATTAAGAGTACCTTAGAAAGATTAGAACTTTGATCTACACTTCAATACCAAAATATCACTCTATCTTACTTCCCTGGTGTTTAGAAAAGCTTGGATGTGAAAGCTTTTAATCCTAATACCCTAGTGTTTCTCTCTAGAACAAACTTAGCAGCTTGGAGGCTCTGAGAATTGTTTGAATGATGAAGCAAATGGCTGAGTGAAAGGTCCTATTTATAGAGTTCAAGGAGTGAAACTATCTCCTTTTAAAATGAATAAATAATTGAATAAAATTTGAATTTTATACTCAACAGATGCCCAAAATTCTGTCATAAACGTTCAAGAGCAAGTCCAAGTTGTTGAGGGCTGTTTCTAGCTCGGATTCCATAGATTTTCATAAGGGAGCTGATATATCGCCCCCTATAGGCGATATATCACCTGCCCCATAATCCCGAGCCTCCATGATTTTTTTCGTGCGAAGTTGACGTATTTTCCGTATCAATCTTAGGCGATATATCGGTCCCTATAGCTGCGATATATCGGCTTACGCTGATATATCAAACACATTTTTGCACACTTTCAGCACACTAGAATTTGTTTAAACCACTTTGACTGAGTAAAGAGTGATCCTAACAGCTGAGGAAGGTTCTAGACTTCCAAGGTTTATCCTTGATTAATTTATTCATCTAAAATCCTTAATAAGCATACATGTGACAAGTGTCACATTCTTAATTATTCTATCTAAACCTTAGGTTATAATAAATATCATTTGTAGGACCAGCTATATTAATCAAACCATATGATAAAATTAATATTTCTAAACCATAGGTTAAACTTATAAAATCCATAACTATTTTTAGGAGTTTCCAACTAAATTCTGGCATGAACCAATAACCAAAAAACTAAAATACTACAACACAAACTACTACTATCTAGCTAAGTAAAATTCTGAGACGCTACAATTCTCCCCTACTCAAAAGAATTTTGTCCCCGAATTTTACTTACCAAACATTTTCGGATACCATGCATGGATGTCTCCCTCCAACTCCCATCTCGTTTGGTACTATTACTCCATAAGACCTTGACTATTGGAATACTCTTAGACCATAATTCCTTCACCCCCTTCTCTAGGATGCTAACTGGTCATTCCTCGTAACTCAGATCTTGTTGACACATATCTACGCAGTATCGAGATGTGAAACACATTGTGGCTATTTGCTAGAGCTGGCGGTAGGGCTAATCTATATGCTACTGGTCTCACCTTGTCCAATATCTCAAAAGGACCTATAAACCTGGGACTAATTTTGCATTTCTTTCCAAATCACTGCACTCCTTTCATAGGAGATATTCTTAAGAAGACACAATCTTTGACTTTGAATTCCACATCTCGTCGCTTGGCATCTGCATAACACTTTTGTCAACTTTGAGCAGTGAGCATACGCTTTCTAATCAGTTCCATTGCGTCTTGAGCCTCTCTAACAGCCTCGGGTCCAAGAAGTTGTCTTTCTCCTACCTTGTCCCAATGTAATGGCAACCAACACTTCCCTCCATAAAGTAGCTCATAGGGTGCAATACCGATAGTGTCCTGGTAGCTATTATTTTAGGAGAATTCTATAAGTGGAAAATACTTACTCCACTATCCTCCGAAGTCTAGTACACAAGCATGCAACATATCTTCTAAAATCTGTATGGTATGCTCGGACTGTCCATCGGTCTGAGGATGAAATATCGTATTGAGACTTAGCTTGGTACCCATGGCTTGCTGCAAGCTTCCCCAGAATCTTGATGAAAACACTGATCCTCTAATGGATACTATGGTCTTAGGGATTCCATGCAATCATACAATTTCTCAAACATAAATGTTTGCGTACTGGTCAGTAATGTATGTAGTCTTGATAGGCAGGAAGTGAGCTAACTTTGTCAGTCTATCTACCATAACCCAAGTCGAGTCGTGTTGCTTATTTGTTTGTGGTAATCCTGTCATGAAGTCCATGGCTATGTCTTCCCACTTCCTTTCCAGAATACTAAGTGGTTGCAATAAGCCTGTAGGTCGTTGATGTTCTGCCTTTACTTGCTAGCATATAAGGCATTTGGACACATATTCTGCTATGTCTTTCTTCATTCCTGGCCACCAATATAATGCCTTAAGGTCGTGAGTCATCTTGGTCGACCCCAGGTGAACAGAGTATGGGGTAGTGTGTGCCTCTTCTAAAATCTTCATCTTAATCCCAAAGTCATTTGGCACGCACACCCGGCCTTTATATCTCATGAACCCCTGTCTTGATATAGAGAAATTCGTAGTCTTGCCTTCTTTGACTGCAGCTATATGTGATACTAACACGTCATCATGCCCTTGCCCAATCCATATATCATCTAATAAACTCGACTAGATGGACAAGTTAGCCAGATGACCCATGACTATTTCTAATATGGCCTTAATCAACAATTGCTGATCGGCTTTTCAATTCTGAATAATACTGCCAGATTTCCATAAATTTTCTGACTTAATGCATTTGCAACTACATTTTCCTTTTCTGGGTGGTATAGGATTTCATAGTCATAATCCTTTACTAGTTCCAGCCACCTACGCTGCCTCATGTTAAGCTCCTTCTGCATGAAGAAATATTTTAAGCTCTTATGGTTTGTATAAATCTCACACCGTTCTCCATAAAGATAGTGGCACCATATTTTCAATGCGAAGACCTCCATTGCAAACTCCATATCATGTGTTGGATAACATTGCTCGTATTCGTTCAGCTACCTTGAGGCATAGCCTATCACCTTGTCATTTTGCATCAGCACACATCCCAAACCTTGCTTGGACGCATCACAATATACTACAAACTTATCGTTGGGTGTTGGTATGCAAAGTACTGTGTTGAGCATAATTTATCTATGAGGAACTGGAAGATTTCTTGACATTTTTCTGTCCAGTTGAACTTTTGTTGTTTCCAGGTCAGGTTAGTAAGCAGAGTGGCTATCTTAGAAAAGCCTTCTACAAATCTCCGATAATAGCCTGGTAGCCCGAGAAAACTTCTAACTTCTGACACATTCTTAGGTCTTGGCCAATCCTTCACAACCTCTACTTTAGTTGGGTCTACTACGACTCCATCCTTCGATACTATGTGGCTGAGGAATGCTACTTGCAATAGCCAAAATTCACATTTCTTGAACTTGGCATAAAGTTGATGCTCCTTTACTCGCAACATGGTTAGTCTTAAATGTTCCTCGTGCTCGACTTCATCCTTGGAGTACACCAAAATATCATCAATGAACATTACGATGATTTTGTCCAAGTAATCCTTGAAGACCCGATTCATTAAGTCCATAAATGTGGCTAGAGCGTTGGTAAGATTAAAAGACATAACTAGGAACTTGTAGTGTCTGTATCATGTCCTAAAAGGTATCTTCGATATATCTACTTCCCTTACCTTAAGTTGGTGATAACCAGACTGTAGATCAATCTTTGAAAATACAGTCGCTCCTTGGAGTTGATCAAACAACTCGTCGATCCAGGGTAGCGGGTACTTGTTCTTAATTGTCCCCTTGTTCAGCTCGCGATAGTTGATACACATTCGCGTGCTTCCATCCTTCTTCTTCACAAATAGAATTGGTGCTCCCCATGGCGAATGGCTCGGTCTGATGAAACCCAAGTCTAAGAGTTCTTGCAAGTGCGTTTTCAACTCCTCGAGTTTGGTAGGTGCCATCTGGTATGGTGTGTTTGAGATAGGCTCAGTTCTCGGTACTAATTCGATTGTGAAGTCAATTTCCCGAGTAGGGGGTAACCCTGGTAAGTCGTCAGGAAATATCTCTGGAAATTCCTTTATAATGCGGACATCTCCAACCTTTAATTGTGTTTCTTGTGCCACATTCATGACACTTGCTAAGAATGTGTGACATCCTTTCTCTATCATCCTCTGAGCTTTGAGAGATGAGATAAGCAGTGTCCATAGTCCTGAAACTTTTCCCATAAAGCATAGTTCTGACCGTCAGGAGTTTCAAACGTCACTTGCTTATGTCTACAGTCGATGGTTGCGCCATGTCTTGCTAGCAAGTCCATGCCCAGTATTACGTCAAAGTCATTGATCTCTAGAACTATTAAGTCTCCTTCTAGCTCCTTGCCCTAGATTTTGATCGGTACACCACGTACTATTCGTGATGATAGAACTACTTCGCCTGAAGGCAGTTCTGCAACAAACCTAGTTCTAAATCTTTCAAAAGGATTGCCTAATTTCTCTATCATTCCTAATGAGATATACGAGTGTGTTGCTCCCTAATCAAACAATACTGAACATATATTATCGAGGATAGGAAGTTGACCTATGACCACCTTGTTACTAGCTTTGGCTTCTCCCTAGGTCAAGGCGAAGAATCTGGCTAGAACCATCTTGTTGTCCTTCTTTTCTTCTTGTTTGAGCTGTGGACAATCCTTTTTCTGATGACCTTCCTGGCCATAATTATAACCACCCTTGGTGTTCGTACGACACTCCCCAGGATGTATTTTTTTGCACTTGGAGCACTGAGGGTATTCCACATAACCCGTTATTTCCGTTATTGGTCTGTGCCCTTTTGCCAACGTCGACTTGCTTATTATCAGGATGCTTTCTTTTCTAGCCATTATTGTTATGCTGGTTGTTGTTGTGATTTCGACCATTCTAAGTCTGATTTTGCTGCTTGGGTTCAGACTTGCTTGTCTCCTCCTTGCTAACATTTTTTTGGAGCCTTTCCACCTCTATAGTCGTTTCCAGAACATCGGCGTAAGAAGTGGTTCCCAGGTTTGCAAGCTTGACTCCTAACTCAATCTTGGGTATGAGTCCCCTGGTGAACTTGGTAACCCTCAAGTAGTTGGTTGGGACTAACTTTGGTGAAAACTTGGCTAGCCGATCAAATTGTCGAGTGTACTTGACTACCGTCAAATTGCCCTATTCTAGACTGGTAAATTCTTCCACCCTCGTAATGATGACTACTGAGTTATAGTACTTTTTGTGAAACAGCTCCACAAATCTGGCCCAAGACATGGTGGTGACATCATGAGTCTACTGTACCAAATCCCACCAGATTTTGACATCCTTTTTTAGTAGAGAGGAAATGCAGGATATGTGATCCGCGTTGCCGAGGTTCATGTGTGCTTGAATAGGCTTTACATTTCTGAGCCATTTTTCAGCCTCAAAGGGGTCGATTGTCCCTTCAAAATTTCGAGCGTGTTGCTTACGGAAATGCTCGTAGATTGGCTCTATGTACTGAGTTGGATAAAGCGTGTAGTTCACCATCGATTATCCCCCATATGGATATCCTACATTCTTCCCTTGCTAGGGTGCTTGAGTTGTTGGCTGAGGTTGCGGCTGTTGTCGTTGTTTTTGTAGTAGTTCTTCTACTTGTTGTCGTAGCGAGATAATCTTAGCGGTGTTGTCAACTGCTGGTAGTGCATTCTTATTAGTTGCAGCAGTAGTAGCACGCGTTCCCCTTCTTCGGACTGGAGGGGCTTCATGAGTCTCTTTGGCGGTGCCGGGGGCATTGTTTTTTGTGCGTGTAGACCTTCAGAGCGACATCTTCAGCAAAGTTCTAACAGTTGAGAAAAGACGTTAGAACTTACCCTATTAGTCTCTAAGGCAAAACTTAGTCTAAGCAAACTTAACTCAGATCTATCAGTTATGATTTCTTATGAAAAATTATGTAAGTCATCTTTATAAATCAGGGTGTGTTTCTATACTTACACTATTAAGCCACCTTTATTATTTTCTAAGTCTCGTTCTTATCACCCTATATGACTTAATTCTCAGGCTCGAAACTTTTCGTTGTTCCAAAGTTAACCATATTGAGGGAGGGCTGGGATCAGTAAAATCATTCCCACTACTATGGCCTTCTAAACTCTCAATACAGAACTTGGTCCATTGATTTGTATCCACCCTCACTGAACTCAGTCATTATTTATTGAATTGATTTATTATCATTGTAAAAAAAAATCAAACTCATACATGCCATTCTAAAATAACAACTTTATTCATTTGGAAAATGATTTTCACTTGTTACAATTATAAATTCAAAATAAATAAAAGAAACTATGCTAATAATAACTAAGGTAAAATTTCTAAAAATCAGGATCTTCTACATCTGACCCTTCATCTAACATATCATAATTTATTTCCTCATAATCATCATTATCATGAGCCTCGAAACTACCTCGGGGAGTATTCATTAGGATATTATGCTTTTGTTCATTAGTGAATTGAAACTCAAACCTATAGGTAAACCTATGTACAAGAAAATAATATCTCATGGCTACTGGTAAATCATCTTCATCATCCATAGTCCCCCATAATTCTTCCAATTTTGAAACTACAGAAGGAAAATCAGTAGAAGCCTAATTACTAGGACATATTGTTCCATGGCTCTCATCATAATTTGCCTAGCGATTTGAAGGCGAACTATCTCCTTATGAAATATGATTAATCTTTGAGAGATTCTTTCTAGCACTCCTATTGTATTCCTTGTCTCTCTAACCCTTTTCAAATCCTTAATGGCTCGGATATCATGATAGGTCAAAGCTCCATTCATTTTTTACTGAAAACATAATGACTACAACATTAGATTTTAACATAAACATATATTCATAACATAAACACTTACATTGGCAATTAGATCCGAAGTTTTTGCGTGTGTATCAATGAGAACTTCATGCATATGAATTGTGGCTCTGGTACCAACCGTAATGACCCGACTAACTTAAATACATCGGGCCATTAAAAACTACTAAGACATAACTACTATTTTTGAATACATGCATAAAATAATATAACTTTAGTATTAAAATCCAAAATACGGGATGCCATTGTTATTACATAAAAACATAAAGAAAACTTATTACTTTATTATAAATCGTTCAAATACTAAAGGCATAAAATCATAATACATAATTAAAAAGACTCAAAATATAAACCTCACCCTCGATCTTTCCCATTATTCTATTCATTCAGCTCACGCCCAATACACATGCCAAAGCTGCCATGAATCTGTCTTGCCTTCAAAGCTCATTTTCCTCCACCACCTAAAATGAAAAGGAATGAGCCTAATGCCCAGTAAGGAAAAACTACTAAAACATATAATAGTTCATAAAACGTAAAACATAAAACGTACGACATAAAAACGTAAATCATAAAACATAAGACTACAAATTAATGGCCATTAACTCATTACCGTAGTATGTAATAGAAACCGTCTAGATCCTCTTGCTACTATTTAGAGGTAGGTTTAAACACAAATATAGTATATGATAAACCATCTAGGTCCTCTTGCTACTATTTAGAGGTAGGTTTAAACATAACTAAAGTCTACGATAATGATAAAAATCTTGGGATTTTCTTATTTGTTATCTAAGCAACTATATCAACTATATTTCCCATGCGACTACAACATAAAACAAATACATACATTCATACATACATAGATACATAAACACACACATAGCATATAAACACAATCATAACATATAAAATCTAACCTATTTTCCTTACCAAAATACCGGGATATTGGAGACAAGAGCGGGTGTAACGCCCTGGATAGCCAAGACCGCTACACTGTGTGTTTATAAAGTGCCGGACTTGCTAATCAAGTCGTAAAAGTAAAAACGTGTTCTGAAACAGTAAAGGTACTAGGGTTAAAAGCGTTTTGGCCTCAAAAGTTATGTTCTCATTACCAAACATTGTTTATGTACATGGGATCCCAAAAATGACAGTTTAAAAGCCATTTACAAAAGTTACAAAGTTTAAGTACATTAACAGCCATACTAAGGCAAAATGAGCAGTTAGGTAATCTCTGTCCTGTCACACTCCTCGACCAAGGTGATCGAACGGCTGGCTATGTACATTTCACCTCGGAGCTCTCCACCTCAGGCCTGGTCCAGCTTGCCCTTGCCCTTACCTGCACCACGTAGCACCCGTGAGCCAAGGCCCAGCAACAAAACACAACAATAATAGAGCATGCACATTTAGCTGTCAAGTCAATTACACACATAGCATCTCATAAACTCAAGCATAACAATAGTCAAGTATTTCATATACTAAGCATCTCATAAACTCATAATACACAATGCACAGACGATAACCAGGGCTAGCGCTCACAGGCTACTCCCTCTGTTATCCTATTGTTTCTGGCTCCCAGTGGCCAATTCGCGCCCCATGCGCTAAATTCATGAACGGTACCCTTAGAACGCTTATACGTGTCCCTTGGCATAATACCAACGATGACACAATACACCTCTCGGAAGCGCTTAGTCCCATTCACAATCATACATTCGAGTGCAGTGTTCTTACCTTTCAATTCACTGGTTTTCGATGCCACGTAGCCGCAAGCACGGTCCTCTACCCCGAGCCTCTCCAAAGTCCTAATCACAACACAAATATAATATTCTTTGTCATTAACCAATCCTAGACTACCTTCCCGGAACCTAACCCACACTCTCGGAACCCCCAAAACCTTAGAACAACACCCCCGAGACATCCCCCGAACCCCCGGAGCGAAGGCCTAAAATTGTCAAAACTAACATCCTGAAATTAGCCTTGTGCCGCGGCACCCAACATCAGAGACCCCCACGCCGCGGCACGCAAAAGCTGTGCCGCGGCACACCATCGCAGACCCAGAATTCTGGGTTTTCCTTCGCGTTTTTCCCGAGCCTAACTCACTCCAAATCACCCCAACTTCATACCCAAGCCCCAAAACTTATTTGAAACCCCACATAGACCAACCAACAACTTATAAACACTATAACCCAGCTTAACTACACAATCACCCATAGAATTCACACCTAAATTCAATCTCTAACACTTAAACTGAAACTTGAGAAAAGTACAAACCAGACCCCTAAATCCTTAAACCATAACAGCTATGAAATTGCAAACATACTTAATACCCTTACCTCAATCAGAAATTCGACTTGAGCTTCCTCCAATCCAAGCTTGAGCTAAATTCCACCTTAACAAACCAGCTGAATTCCATACAAGAAAAACCATGGCTATCTCTCAATTCTTTCAAAAGAAACCAAATTCAGAACTTAACAAAACAGAGAGCAATCCCTTACCTCAGTATAAACCTTGATATATGCTTGATTCCACACCCTTAAGCCCTTCACTAGCCTCAAAGAACTCAGTTCAGTTCCTCTCCCACTTTGCTTCTTAGGTTCTTGATTCTCCATTTCCTTCTTGCCCTTTCTAGCCTTCCAAGACTTAACTTCAGTTATACTTAGCATAAATAAATCGTACATATCCTTTTCCCTCAGCCAAAGACTTCTATATCACTGCCAAAAGACCTTCTTAACCTTCCCCAAATATCCTTTTCTAACTAAACCTCAAGGGTACACTTGTCTTTTCACCAGCTTTGCAATTCTACCACTCTCCCCATAAAACTTGTTACTCTCTAAGGTTACTAATAGTTACGCAGGTTACCAAATTACCAATTACCAATATCTAGCCTTCTAGGACCGTCTCGGCACGTGCATCACATTGGTATTACAGCACCCACGTGATACGATTCACACATCATAGTTATCACATAACATAATTCACACATTCATATAACATGCTTAAAATCATAATCATGCATCTTAATCATAATAATCACACATAATTCCCATCATGCCCTCCCGGCACACTAATCAAGGCCCTTAAGCCTTATTAGTGAATTTGGGTCGTTACAACTATCCCCTCCTAATGAGAATTTCGTCCTCGAAATTTACCTGAACAACTCCGGATACTGATCCCGCATAGCTGTCTCAAGCTCCCAGGTCGCCTCCTCGACCTTACTGTTTCTCCACAGCACTTTAACCAAAGGAATCGTCTTATTCCGCAACACCTTATCTTTCCGATCTAAGATCTGAACTGGTCTCTCATCATAAGCCAAATCTACCTGTAACTCCAGATCTTCATGCCTCAATACATGAGTCACATCTGAAACATACTTCCGTAGCATGGAGACATGGAACACATCATGAACTCCAGACAACGATGGCGGCAAGGCTAACCTATAAGCCACCTGACCAATCCTTTCCAGGATCTCGAATGGTCCAATGAATCTAGGGCTCAGCTTGCCCTTCTTACCAAACCTCCTCACCCCTCGCAGAGGTGAAACTCGAAGAAAGACGTGATCACCAACCTGAAACTCCACGTCTCTACGCTTAGGATCAGCGTAGCTTTTCTGCCTACTCTGAGATGCGAGCATCCTAGCCCGGATCTTCTCTATGGCCTCACTCGTCCTCTGGACCATATCTGGTCCCAAGTATCTCCTCTCACCCATCTCATCCCAATGGATAGGGGATCTACACTTCCTCCCATATAGCATCTCATAGGGAGCCACTCCAATCGTTGACTGATAACTATTATTGTACGAGAATTCAATCAATGGAAGGTACTTACTCCACGAACCCTCGAAATAAATCACACAAGCTCTGAGCATATCCTCCAGCACTTGGATCATTCTCTCAGACTGTCCATCAGTCTGAGGATGAAAGGCGGTACTGAACTTCAACTGAGTTCCTAAAGCTTTCTGCAAACCTCCCCAAAACTTGGAAGTGAAAATAGGATCCCGGTCTGACACAATAGACTTAGGAACCCCATGAAGACGTACAATCTCTTTCACGTACAACTCAGCGTACTGATCCACAGTATAAGTTGACCTCACTGGAAGAAAATGGGCTGACTTGGTGTATCTATCCACTATCACCCATATTGAGTCATGAAACCCTACTGTCCTGGGTAGACCTCCTACGAAATCCATAGTAATATCCTCCCATTTCCACTCAGGAATACCCAAAGGCTGAAGCAACCCTGCCGGTCGCTGATGCTCAGCTTTCACCTGTTGACAGGTTAAGCATCTAGGAACGTACTCTATCACATCTCTCTTCATCCCGGGCCACCAATACAAAGTCCGTAAATCCTGATACATCTTTGTGGTACCCGGATGAAGCGAGTACTGCGTCGTATGAGACTCATCTAGTATCTCCCGTCTAATCCCCTCGTCAGCTGGAACACAAATCCGCCCCTGATACCGAAGTAAACCAACCTCTGAAACAGAGTAGTCCTTAGCTATTCCTGCTAAAACATCCTCTCTAACCCTCTGTAACTGAGCGTCTGTCAACTGCCCCTCTCTGATCCGCTCTAGCAAGGTCGACTGTAGAATAATATTAGCCAATCGGCCTACAACCAATTCTATTCCCGCTCTAACCATCTCATCTGCTAACTCCCTTGAGATCTGAACAGAGCTATACAACTGACCTGGACCTCTGCGACTCAATGCATCAGCCACCACATTTTCTTTTCCTGGATGGTAAAGAATATCACAATCATAATCTTTCACCAGCTCCAGCCAACGCCTCTGTCTCATACTCAGGTCCTTCTGCGTAAAGAAATATTTCAGGCTCTTATGGTCGGTGTACACCTCGCACTTCTCCCCATAAAGATAATGCTGCCAAATCTTCAGGGCAAAAACCACTGCTGCCAGCTCCAAATCATGAGTAGGATACCGCTGCTCATACTCCTTCAGCTGTCGTGATGCATAAGCTATCACCTTCTCGTTCTGCATCAGCACACAGCCTAGACCCAACCTCGACGCATCACAGTATACCACAAACTTCCCTTCCCCCGAAGGCAAACTCAACACTGGTGCTGTAATAAGTCGTCGCTTCAACTCCTGGAAACTGCCCTCACACTTGTCTGACCAAATGAACTTTAGATTCTTTCTTGTCAATTCTGTCATCGGTGCTGCTATCTTCGAGAAGCCCTCTACAAACCGCCTGTAGTAGCCTGCCAAACCAAGAAAACTCCGCACTTCTGAGGCGTTCCTTGGCCTCGGCCAATCCCTAACTGCCTCTATCTTAGACGGATCTACTTTAATCCCATCTGCACCTACAATGTGTCCAAGGAATGTCACTTCAGGTAACCAGAACTCGCACTTCTTAAACTTAGCATATAACTGATGCTCCCTCAACCTCTGAAGAACCAATCGAAGATGAAACTCGTGCTCTGCCTCTGAACTGGAGTACACCAGGATGTCATCAATGAAGACTATAACAAACTGATCTAGAAAATCTTTGAATACCCTGTTCATTAAATCCATAAAGGCTGCTGGGGCATTGGTCAAACCAAAAGACATGACCAAGAACTCATAGTGCCCATAACGCGTCCGGAAAGCTGTCTTAGGTATGTCCTCATCCTTGATCCTCAGTTGGTGATAACCAGATCGAAGATCAATCTTCGAGAACACCATCTTACCCTGCAACTGATCGAACAAGTCATCAATCCTCGGTAGGGGATACTTATTCTTAATAGTTAACTTATTCAATTCCCGATAGTCAATACACATTCTCAGAGTCCCGTCCTTCTTCTTAACAAACAAAACTGGAGCACCCCATGGTGAATAGCTAGGTCTGATGAACCCTATATCCAGAAGTTCCTGCAGTTGTATCTTTAACTCTTTCAGTTCCGCTGGTGCCATCCTGTATGGTGCCCTCGACACTGGCTCTGTCCCCGGTGCCAACTCAATAACAAACTCAATCTCCCTACGTGGTGGCAACCCAGGCAAATCCTCAGGCAACACATCCAAGAACTCACAAACCAACCTGGTCTCCTTCGGTCCAACTGGTGAAACCTTGGTGGTATCCACCACACTAGCCAAGAAGCCTATACATCCACCCTGTAGCAAATCTCTAGCTCTCAACGCAGAAATCCTGGGTACACGGGGTCCACGCACCGCTCCCACAAAAACGAAGGGATCCTCACCCTCTGGCTCAAAAGTCACCATTTTCTTTCTACAGTCAATGGTAGCTCCGTATCTAACCAGCCAATCCATACCTAAAATCATGTCAAAGTCCTCCATACTCAACTCAATCAAGTCCACTGACAACTCTCTACCATCAACTAACACTAGAAGTGCCCTAACCTATCTCCTAGACACCACCAGCTCCCCCGTAGGCAATATAGTCCCAAACCCTGAAGCACTAAACTCACTAGGTCTACACAATCTATTAATCACCCTATCAGATACAAATGAATGCGTAGCACCAGAATCAATCAAAACAGTAAAAAAAGTGCCAGCACTAGAAAGCTGACCTGTCACTACCGAGGGACTAGCCTCGGCCTCTGCCTGCGTCAAAGTGAACACTCGAGCTGGAGTCAAGCTGTCCACCTTCCCTGCTTCGCCCTTCTTTACTGTTGGGCAATCTTTCCTGAGGTGTCCCACCACCCCGCATACATAACAGGCCTTAGCCTGACACTCGCCCAAATGGCGTCTCCTGCACCTCGTGCATTCTGGGTAAGTCCTCCATGAATCACCGCCTCCCCGACGGCCACCCTGAGTACCTCGGCCTCCTCTATCATACCTAGGAGCAATTGGGGCTTCAGGAATCTTTCTCTTCAAATCACTGATACCTCCACCTCTACTAGAACCTGAATATGGAGGCACCGGCCTACGGCCCTCCCTTCTTGCTGCACTATCCCTCCAAATCCTATTTTCTGCTTCCTCAGCAGTCAGAGCCCTTTCCATAGCCTGGGCATAGGTAGTCACTCCAGGAACTGTAGTAATCCTTACATCCCGGGCTATCATGACATTTAGCCCTCTAACAAATCTGTCTAACCTGGTCGCATCGGTAAGCACAAGATCCGGTGCAAACTTTGCAAGTCTGTCAAATTTCAAGGCATATTCCGTAACAGTCATACTGCCCTGAACCAATCCCACAAATTCATTCACCTTCGCTGCCCTGACGGCAACATTATAGTACTTCTGATTGAACAAATCTTTAAACTCCTCCCACGTCATTGCAGCAACATTTCTAGTCTGTGACGCCACCTCCCACCAGATTAGGGCATCCTCTCTTAGCATATAAGTGGCACAGGCCACCCTATCCTGTCCTTCTACTTTCATAAAATCAAGTATGGTGGTGATCAAGGTCATCCACTGCTCAGCTTTTAGGGGATCAGGTCCACCCTCAAAAATCGGGGGCTGCTGCTTTCTGAACCGCTCATACAACGGTTCCACTTTATTGCCAACATCAACAGGCTGTACCACAGGTACCAGTGCCGGTGGCCCAGCAGGGGCAACACTCCCAGATGGAGCTTGCTGCAACATTCTAATCAACTCATCTTGGCTCTGGAGCCTAGCTTGCATTTCTGCCATTAACTGCTGCCAGTTCTCAGGGACTGGCGGAGGGGTTGGGCCCTGGTCATCTTCCCTAGCCCCAGACCTGCCGGCTTGTCGTGTGGATTTCCTTGAACGCATATCTATTCAAGTCAATCTACAAACAACGACTCGGCAATTAGGCTAAGATGACAGGGTGATAATCTCTCCATAATCCACCACCGAAACTCCAATCATTCACAAGCAAGCAAGTATAACAATTTATCCAGATATTCATCCACATACACAGCAATGCTAATAAGCACGCCTCAATAACATCATGCAATAGTCAAGGGCCAGGCCCTATCAGAATCTCATGCTCCCTATTCATCAGACAGATATCAGCATTCACATCTTACTCAAATCATTTAAACACATAATCATGCATATACAATTACCAAACCCTGAGTTGAGCTTGTCTCCCGCAGCGAATGTACATACCCAGCCAGTCTTCAGGACCCATAAGCCTAGGACGCTCTGATACCAAGTTGTAACGCCCTGGATAGCCAAGACCGCTACACTGTGTGTTTATAAAGTGCCGGACTTGCTAATCAAGTCGTAAAAGTAAAAACGTGTTTTGAAACAGTAAAGGTACTAGGGTTAAAAGCGTTTTGGCCTCAAAAGTTATGTTCTCATTACCAAACATTGTTTATGTACATGGGATCCCAAAAATGACAGTTTAAAAGCCATTTACAAAAGTTACAAAGTTTAAGTACATTAACAGCCATACTAAGGCAAAATGAGCAGTTAGGTAATCTCTGTCCTGTCACACTCCTCGACCAAGGTGATCGAACGGCTGGCTATGTACATTTCACCTCGGAGCTCTCCACCTCAGGCCTGGTCCAGCTTGCCCTTGCCCTTACCTGCACCACGTAGCACCCGTGAGCCAAGGCCCAGCAACAAAACACAACAATAATAGAGCATGCACATTTAGCTGTTAAGTCAATTACACACATAGCATCTCATAAACTCAAGCATAACAATAGTCAAGTATTTCATATACTAAGCATCTCATAAACTCATAATACACAATGCACAGACGATAACCAAGGCTAGCGCTCACAGGCTGCTCCCTGTGTTATCCTATTGTTTCTGGCTCCCAGTGGCCAATTCGCGACCCATGCGCTAAATTCATGAACGGTACCCTTAGACCGCTTATACGTGTCCCTTGGCATAATACCAACGATGACACAATACACCTCTCGGGAGCGCTGAGTCCCATTCACAATCATACATTCGAGTGCAGTGTTCTTACCTTTCAATTCACTGGTTTTCGATGCCACGTAGCCGCAAGCACGGTCCTCTACCCCGAGCCTCTCCAAAGTCCTAATCACAACACAAATATAATATTCTTTGTCATTAACCAATCCTAGACTACCTTCCCGGAACCTAACCCACACTCTCGGAACCCCCAAAACCTTAGAACAACACCCCGGAGACATCCCCCGAACCCCCGGAGCGAAGGCCTAAAATTGTCAAAACTAACATCCTGAAATTAGCCTTGTGCCGCGGCACCCAACATCAGAGACCCCCACGCCGCGACACGCAAAAGCTGTGCCGCGGCACACCATCGCAGACCCAGAATTCTGGGTTTTCCTTCGCGTTTTTCCCGAGCCTAACTCAATCCAAATCACCCCAACTTCATACCCAAGCCCCAAAACTTATTTGAAACCCCACATAGACCAACCAACAACTTATAAACACTATAACCCAGCTTAACTACACAATCACCCATAGAATTCACACCTAAATTCAATCTCTAACACTTAAACTGAAACTTGAGAAAAGTACAAACCAGACCCCTAAATCCTTAAACCATAACAGCTATGAAATTGCAAACATACTTAATACCCTTACCTCAATCAGAAATTCGACTTGAGCTTCCTCCAATCCAAGCTTGAGCTAAATTCCACCTTAACAAACCAGCTGAATTCCATACAAGAAAAACCATGGCTATCTCTCAATTCTTTCAAAAGAAACCAAATTCAGAACATAACAAAACAGAGACCAATCCCTTACCTCAGTATAAACCTTGATATATGCTTGATTCCACACCCTTAAGCCCTTCACTAGCCTCAAAGAACTCAGTTCAGTTCCTCTCCCACTTTGCTTCTTAGGTTCTTGATTCTCCCTTTCCTTCTTGCCCTTTCTAGCCTTCCAAGACTTAACTTCAGTTATACTTAGCATAAATAAATCGTACATATCCTTTTCCCTCAGCCAAAGACTTCTATATCACTGCCAAAAGACCTTCTTAACCTTCCCCAAATTTCCTTTTCTAACTAAACCTCAAGGGTACACTTGTCTTTTCACCAGCTTTGCAATTCTACCACTCTCCCCATAAAACTTGTTACTCTCTAAGGTTACTAATAGTTACGCAGGTTACCAAATTACCAATTACCAATATCTAGCCTTCTAGGACCGTCTCGGCACGTTCATCACATTGGTATTACAGCACCCACGTGATACGATTCACACATCATAGTTATCACATAACATAATTCACACATTCATATAACATGCTTAAAATCATAATCATGCATCTTAATCATAATAATCACACATAATTCCCATCATGCCCTCCCGGGACACTAATCAAGGCCCTTAAGCCTTATATGAACATAAAGTTAGTAGACTTGTATAATCCTTATATGGATTGAAACAAGCTCCTAAGCAATGGCATGAGAAATTTGATCAAGCCATCATGTCTAATGGGTTTAGACATAACAATGGAGACAAGTGTTTGTATTCCAAAACTTGTAAGGGATATGTGATCATTGTTTGCTTATATGTAGGTGACATGCTTATTCTAAGTAATATCAAGAAAGGGATAGAAGAAACGAAGAGGTTTCTATCATCAACCTTCAAGATGAAAGATCTTGGAGAAGTTGACACTATACTTGGTATCAAAGTAAAGAAACATAGTGGGGGTTTTGCGTTAGGGCAAGCCCGCTATGTTGAGAAAGTATTGAAAAAATTTAACCATCTCAAGGTTAAAGATGCCAATACTCCATTAGATCATAGTGTAAAACTAGAGAAGAATAAAGGAAGACCGATGGCTCAATTGGAGTACGCTAGTGCTATAGGGAGTCTAATGTACGCTGCCCAATGTACTAGACCTGATATAGCATTTGCAGTAAGTAAACTTAGTAGGTTTACAAGTAATCCAAGTGTGGATCACTGGAAGGAAATTCAAAGAGTCCTAGGTTATCTCAAGAAAACCAAAGGACTAAGCCTTCACTACTCCAAATTTCCTTCAATTTTAGAAGGATATACATATGCATGTTGGATATCCAATCTTGGAGACAACTTGTCAACAACTGGTTGGGTATTTACACTTGGTGGAGTTGCAATTTCTTGGGATTCCAAGAAACAAACCTATATATCTCATTCCACTATGGAAGCAGAGTTCATAGCTCTAGCTGCTACCAGCAAAGAGGCCGAATGGTTAAGGGATCTGTTGATAGAGATTCCCCTAATCAAAGATAATGTATCTACTATATCGATACATTGTGATAGCCAACCGACATTGGCTAGAGCATACAGCGGAGTGTATAATGGGAAGTCTAGACATATTAGTCTAAGACATGGATATGTAAGAGAATTGATTCAAAGAGGAGTCATCTCAATATCCTATGTGAGAACAAGTGAAAATCTGGCGGATCTTTTCACTTAGCCACTAACGAGGGATTTAGTGGCTGCATCATCTCGAGGGATGGGACTTAAACTCTCTAAAGAGATTCATGATTGATGGTAACCTATCTTAACACTAGTTATTCAACTAGTGTTAGGTTCAATAGGTAACAACAAGTCAATCAAGTGAATATTAGTTGTACTCAAAACAAGTCCCATCTGAGATAGTGAGTACTTGTGTGTTACCAAGTTGAGGGTTAAAACGGAAAGGTTTTTGAACAGAATTTAGTCTTCTGAAGACAAGTATTTTTGGTAATAAAATAATGTAAGAATTCTACCTATATGGACCTAGGGGTGGTGCTGCCTCCCATGAGAATTGGGAGTATTCTCTAGAACGTCCATGAATGGAAAGTGCACATAGCCATTAATGGTGCAAAGCGAGACATAGAGGTCTCAAGTGAACATCGCAAAGGTGTGTGTGTTATCACCGATTTGTTATCATGAAAAGATGGTTCAATGCCTAGTGCAACCAAATTTTCGACAAATTTTGTGATAATTACACTATAGTAAAGTTCAAGTTGAAAAACACTTTGCTTTATGCACTAATGCAATGACTCCTATAAGAGAGAGTTCTTATTTAATCAAGTGGGGGATATGTTATATTTTTAAATATAATGATTGAGTAAATAAGTGTTACAATAGATAACTATTTAATCTAGTGGGGGAATGTTATATTATTTTATAATATAATGTAATATTATATTATATTATAATATAATGTTTTAGATTAAATAAATGTGACAAAGAGTGTCACATATTGTAACATATAATAGAGAGTTACAATATTTAGATATATGAGATATATCCAAATAATATAACATATTTGGTGTTACAAATTTGTAACTTCCGAATATTACCCTTTATTGTGTAAATTTGGTGTTACACAATATTGAGAAGAATTTCATAAAGCCATTTGAGAAATGACTGTTAGAGATATGATTTTAACCCCAATAATATGTTTTGGGGGTTACAAAATAATTTGGGAGGGTTTAGAACCGTTTGGAAAAACAACACAAAATTTTGTGCTGAAAATGGTCAGTGGTCTCTGGCCGCGGCCACAGGCCAAAAACTAACCATTTTTTTCTTCAGTTTCTTCAATCTTTGTTGAATGGCTCAAAAAACCTAAATAACTACCAAATCTCATTTTTAATTCCATATTAATCCAATTAAACATTGGTAACAGCCATGGGGGTTGGTGGAATTTGAAATTCAAAGGGTGTCTCTAAACTCTATAAATAGGAGCCTATAGCTCACTTGAAAGACACAACATTTCTATCCACTAGAGCACTTGGCTAGAAACACCTTGAGGCTTGATTATTCCAGAAAGCATTTCCAATATTTGAGAGAGATCCCTTAGTGCTTGAGTTAGGGGGAAATAAGCTTTTGGACAAAGGTTTCAAACCTTGTTCAAGTTGGTGATCCCCAACACTCTTCACTTTGGTTGTGTGAGTGAGAGTTTATTGTTCTTGTTTCTTCTATTGCTTTTCTTCTTTTTCTTATTCTATTTACTTGTACTTTTGTTTAAGAGTTGTAATCCTTTTATTTCCTTTGTTCAAACACTTCTAGTTTATTTCTATCATCTTACATCTCCTTCTCCTTTAAATGTATTTTCAGTTATAGAGTTGTAACACTCCTTTTAATCAATCTATATTTATTTGTAATATTATTGCATAGAGTTTTATTATCTTACCATTTCTATTGAGGCAAATACATATTTTCCTAACAATGTCAGGAGGACCCTAAAAGGACCCCCTCATCAAAAGGATCCTAAATGGACCCTAAAGGGCCCCTTATCTCAGGATCCTAAACAAGACCCTTATATATATATATATATAAACCCCCTATAAATAAAAAAGAAGACCTTGTAAGGTATCGCTTGAGTTCACAAGGATTAGCTACCCTTATGAACATCAAGGAGGCCAAAAGGTCCTACATGAAAAGCATCCAAATAAAAGTAAATGCTTCCACAAGAGGAAGTACCTCAGGAGAAGCACCATCCGAAAATCCTAGAGCGGACACCAAGACGTCTAGCCAAAAAGGGTCCTAGAAGAGACCCTTGCAAAAATAGTACTATGAATAATGACGAGAAGGACGCTTCTCGCAAGAAACAATAAGCGCGCGCAAAAATATATAAAAGGATAACTAGAACCCAAGGGGTCAATATATCCTTACAGGCACCAAAGAGAGACCTATTGAACCCCTTCGCATGGGCTCCAAAGGACCTCAAGCCTAATAAATGAAAAAGAGAACCTATCAAACCCCATTATGCGGGCTCAAAAGGACCTCGAACACAGAGGAATAAAGGCGAATAATCACATATGAATATATATAAAGGAAAAATAGTTTTGATAACATAACAGGTCTCAGAGAAATTACAAGCAAAATAGGGCTTAAATGAGCATACATTCACATTGGACTAACTGGCAAAAATCGCAGAATGATAATCTCAAGGCCTCCTGCTATGGGTGTTCCACTCAGCCGCCCGGGCAACGGCGTGCTCACCAAAGGAGGAGAAATCGAAGTTAGGATTCTGCCTCCATACTCCGTAGAGGGCGTGCTCTATGGATCTATACTCAATATTCGCCTTGTCCGCCTCTAAGGAAGTGACCCTCCCCTGTAATGCTACGATTGTAGCCTTTGCACCCTCAAGTTCAGTCTCTAAGAGAGTGACCTTTTCCTGCAGCATCGTGGCCTTGGCAGTTGCTCTCTTCTTCTTTTTCGATGAGAAAGAGGCCTTCACCAGGGCCTTCTCTAGCTTAAGCATGGTTTCGTCAAGTTCCCTCTCGAGCCCCTGGACCTAGACTGTAAGATGGTCCCTCTCAGCATTCGACGTGGAGAGGTCTTGAACCGAGTCGGCAAATCATTGGGCCACTATATAGGTCTGCACAAAAAAAATAACAATAACAATGATAAGCAACAAAAAAAAAGAGAGGAAAGGGATAAGGCCGACATAAGATGCATAAACTCACCCAAGCAGCGGAACGCGCAAGAGTCTCCCCGAGCTCTGACATGGCAAAATTCCCAAGACCACTCCAATCAATCTCAGGAAGATCCGTAGCAACCTGGACATATCATCACCCATAAGAGGCCGCCATGCAGCCCACCCAGGGTGCCCCTTCCGAGCCAAGGGCCCTTGGCTGGGTAAGGAAAGATGACCCACTCATCGAAGGAGGAGGGGGCACAGGAAGATCAGAAAAATGATCCCCCGATGGACCAAGAGGGGGCACAGGGAGATCGAAAAAATGAACCTCCGATGGACCAGGATCAAGGGAAGCCTGAGGGAAAGCATCAAAGTCCTCAGAATAAGGACAGACGAAACCCCTCGGCATGGCCTGTTTATCCTAGGAGTGGGAGGCTAGTTCATGGTCTGCAGGGGCTAAAGGAGGGCATCCCCTGGGAGACAAAGACGGTCAGTGGGGTTGCCCATGTCCAGGGGAGACCCCCTCTGGCACACGCTCAGCCTCACCCTCGTCCGAGTGATGTTCAACCGAAGCAGCCTTCTTCTTCTTTGTTCCAGAAATTGTCCACAATAACCCGGGATCTGAAACCAGGGACATCTTGTGAAAGTTGAGTTTGTCCACGGTGAAGAGGTGTACAGCCATTTTCTCGACAGGTTTAGCCTTGAGAAATTCATCCACTGCATTTGCCTCCGACCCAACAACTCCAGGCATGGAAAAATGCTTTGCACAATCAACACAGTTGCCAACACAAACATAAGTTCCAAAACAATAAGTTTCAAAAAGAAAAAAAAAGGGGGGCTTGAAGTACTTACTAGAGGCTGAGAAAAAGTGCTCACGAGCAGAGAGGGGACCCTTCACAAAGAAAATGTCCTGCTTCCAAGACCCTGGGTTGGATACAGAGCCCTCTATCAAGGAGACTGAAGTGTTGGCTTTTCGTAGGAAATAAAAGCCCTTGGATTTAGGAGAGGGCATGAGATTGGACATGAAATGTACCTCTTGGGCCGTAGGAGCACGCTCGAAACAATCCATATACGAGATGAAGAGGCAACTCAAGGTCAGCCAGCTGTTGGGTGCTAGCTGGAGTGGAGCAAGGTCGAAATAATTGAGAACCGTGATGAAAAATGGGTGTAATGGGATTGTGCCACCCGCATTAAAGATATGCTCGCTCATGGCCACATAACCCAGATTTGGGCAATCAGCCCGACACTTGTTCGAAGGAACGTATAACGTGTATTCTGGGCCAACACAGTAGTTCTCCATTATCTCCAACAGTTTATTTTTCGACACATGGGACACTAGAGTGGATGCCAACAAGGGGCCAGTGTCTTGTCCATCAGCAGTCACCTGTCGTCGTCCTCTCTTCGACATATCTGCAAAACCAAAAGTAAAAGGTGAGGTGGAAACATGGCACTTTACCCTCCATTTTTTCTTCCTAGCAAGGGTCTTCCACCGAGGCACCGGGTGTGAAAGCGCTAAGCAAGGGTAGATCGAGAATAAGGGTTGAGGAGAAGACGGGGCAGCCCCATGACAGTCATTAGGGGAAAATGGGGTAGGAGGCTCAGGCGGGAGATTTCCCTCCATAAACTCCAACTCCATCTACAAATCTAAAAGGGTCACCCTAAGGTTCGCTTCATGGTTGTTAAGGTCAAGGGGGAAAGGTACTCCGTCTCCCCTCAACACCAAGTCTATATCGCTCTCTTCCACCCAAATTTTACACCTAAGTTCAGCCATATGCTAGAGATGACGAATACGGCCTTGCCTTAAGGTGTCGTAGTCATGGTGAGGATTTTCCTCAGGGGACTCTAAGTCTGAAGACAAGTCAACAAACTCGACCCCCGGAGGAGCGTCGAATGGACCTTCACATACCATGAGACCTCGTCCTGAAAGCAAAAAGGGTTTGCATAGAAATGAGAGGATTGCTACAAAACACAAAGGAATGGGCTCAAAACCTCTAGGTACAAGCTCTCTAATTAACCCACTACGGGGTATGAATAAGGGCATGCAGCTGGGTTAACTCACGACAAGCTCAGGCCAAAATACCCCCTCCCGTGTGGTGCTAATATTGACCCAATAAACATAAGAGGGAAAGAAAGTATACCTCAAGCAAGTAAAATTGGGTGCTGTCGTGATCAAAATGAGGTTGGGGGCCGAAAGCACCATCAAGTTCAAATAGAGGCAAGTGGTCGAAAGTACGCATCTGCAAAAACAAAGAAAAAGGGGGTTTTAGTCCTCAAATGCCTGCATGGATATAGACATACAAGAAGTGAAGTCAAATATATATAAAAAAAAGAAGGGAAAAGATAACAAAAATGAGGTTGTGGGGGATTGAACCCCTCACCTCTTGAAAGGAGCAAGGATCCCAAAACCACTAAGCTAAAGAGGTAAGGTGTAAATAATAGGCTAGACATGAAGGCCTATTTATAAGAATAAAAAAGGAGAGACTACCAGAGCACCTAAAGGTCCTCTCCTAGACTAGGGGGCAAGTGTGGATGCTCAAAATTTCATGATTGTAAAAGACCCAAAGTACATGCTTAAGCCCATGAAGGTCTAAATACATGGTTGAGCCATGATGACCCTCGGGCCACCGTCGTTTCACGATCACCTACTCTCAGCACCCCCAGCGAGGCCACGTCTCACGTAGTAGCGTCTCGCGAGGCCCTTGCCCGCGCCTCCTCTTGGTGCACCCCACCTCGCCTCGCCTAGATGAGAGTCCAAAGGATCATGTCTGGGCGTGCATCGCGTACATTAGCTTCGCGCACCATTGTACGTCACCTCATATGCCCACCAACAGCCTCGCGCCCCTGGCCCTCAGAAGTCAGCCTCACGAGACATCAGCGTCTCACGCCCTTAGCCCTCGGCAGATGGCCTCGCAAGACCCCAGCGTCTCGCACCTCTGGCCCGCGCACCAGCGTGCCAATGGCGCCACGCCCCTGGCCCTTGGCAGATGGCCTCATGAGAACCCAATGTCTCATGCCTCTGGCCCACGCACCAGCGCGCCCTTGGCCCTTGGCAGACGGCCTCGCAGGACCCCAGCGTCTCGCACCTCTGGCTCGCGCACCAGCGCGCCCCTGGCCCTCGGCAGATGGCCTCGCGAGACCCCAACGTCTTGCGCCTCTGGCCCGCGCACCAGCGCGCCAATTGCCTCGCGCCCCTGGCCCTCGATAGATGGCCTCGCGAGACCACAACGTCTCGCGCCTCTGGCCCATGCACCAGCGTGCCAATGGCCTCACATCCCTGGCCCTCGGCAAATGGCCTCGCGAGACCCTAGCATCTCGCGCCTCTGGCCCACGCACCAGCGCGCCAATGGCCCCGCGCCCCTAGCCCTCGGCAGACGACCTCACAGGACCCCAGCGTCTCACGCCTCTGGCCCACGCACCAGCGCGCCCCTGGCCCTCGACAGATGGCCTCGCGAGACCCCAGCGTCTCGCGCCTCTGGCCGGCATACCAGCGCACCAATGGCCCCGCGCCCCTGGCCCTCAGCGGCCGGCCTCGCAGGACCTCAGCGTCTCGTGCCTCTGGCTCATGCCCCGTACACCAGCATGCCAATGTCACGCGCGCGACCCACGTTCTCGCGAAGCACCACGATCTTGCGAGACATCACGCCTTCGCACCAGGTGCCTCATGCCGCCAGCCGCACCAAATGAACTCGCGACTCCGCCTCGGACACGATCCTTCCTCCCGTGCCTTGTGGGAGTATATCTCCTATGATAACCCATACACACTCCAACACCTAAAGTTTAAGAAATCAGGATACATGATAAGTATAAGTAAACCCATGAGTGGCTCAAAAGAGATTATACGGATATGAAGGACGTACGGGGGTACAAATCTGAATGCCCCAGGGTACTGACCCTAAAGACCACGCCAGACAAGTAGTGGCTGTACAAGTGAGGTGCCTGTTGTTGTCCTCACCAGCCCGTCTCTGACACTAGTACTGGGCGAATCATTGAGACATCCCCACGGAATCTGACCGTGTACTGGAGCCAACACCACAACCCCTGAGACCAATCTCCTGGCAGTGTACTTATGTACCATCTGGTCCCCTGGACCACAATGTATCAGGGGCCATTAGAGCCCACTATAAAAGGAATCCTACTTCCACATGGAAGGGGTTGGAAAAAACATTGTAGCATCATACCACAAGATATACAAGTTCTTTTCACCATTTTATTTCTGAAACTATTCTCTAAGTTTGAAACTATTCTCTAAGTTTCGGTTTAGATTTTTGAAGTTTTTCATCAATAAGCCCTATACTTTAATATTTCTAACTTAACTTCGTTGACTTGTTCTCACCGTCAACAAAGTTTATATATTTGAGTGATTTATTTCCTTTCATCACTTTTTCTTCATCTTATTATCGCTATCTATATTTTCTAATAGTATATGGATTTTGTCAAGCACTTTCTATGTATTTTCAACTTAGTAAAAATAATATAGATAATATCTTTATCATTTTCTCTATCCCATTCATATATATTTACTTTTTCTAGATCTATATAGAATTAGTCAAGCTCTTTCCATATATTTTATAAATAGTAAAAGTAATATTTGTGCTAGGTTTTATGTCCAATCTTTTATTGCATTATTGTCAATGGTATAGTATCATTTTTGGATTTCAAAGAAGACTTATCTCATCCTTCCATGGTAAAGAATATTAATCACTTAAATGCCTTTTTGTGAAATATATTTGTTCTTCAATGTTAATTCTTCTAAATGAATAGTTGGGATGTGAACTATTCATTTGTGTAATTTTTGTGAATCAAAGATCCAAATAAAGAAGTATGCATATGTGTGACTCTTGCTCCTTCCTACTTGTTACCTTTTTTTACATTACACTTTTATCCTATATTTATTTCTAATCATTAAATCATAAAAATAACAAAAATATCACTTGTTCTAATTTTCTCACATTAAACTCTATTTATTGTTAACTTTGTTTCTTTGCCTCCTTGTAAAACTGACCACCCGATCTATACTACAACCACCGCTAGTGGAAGTCACGTTTGGGCGTTAATCAAATTTTGGCGTCGTTGCCAGGGAGGTAATAGTTTTCAATAAATTTTGCAAAATTGGTAAGCAATTCTATCATTTTCTTTTTGTGTATATTTCTTTAGGATTTTTTTTAGATTTATCTTATTTAATCTTAAAAAAAGTAAAAGAAAAATTACTATCATTTTTTTATTGTTCCTCTTTAGTTAGTTTTTTATTTTTTGTCTATATAATTGTTGCATAAAAAAGTTCCATCCATGCTTACTTTGTAACCTAGGAGAATTCTAGTAAGTATTAGTTGTAAGAGGACTGTTTTTATGAATTGTGACCCCTCCACAATTATCTATGAACCTGAGGGAGTTCTAACTAAAGATTGCGTCTTATGTGAGACCGTTCTAAAATCCTCAAATCAACTTGGAAACAAGTAAAAAAAATTATAAAAAATCACAAAAATAAATAAATAAATAAAATGGATGAATGAAGAAGAGAAGAAAAGTTTCGAGCTTTATTTTCCAATGTTTATTCTTCATTCGCAAACAATTGTAATCCTAGTGCTACGAGGGTACTAGCTATTTTAGGGGTGCCCGCAAAATTACTTTAAGACAACACCGAGAATTCGAGGTTTTAGAAGGTAAGTTTGATAGTGAAAATCATGAGGTTACAAGGGTAGATTATGATGAACCATATAGTGACTATGTCGACCATAGAAATCATAATTCTAGCTGGAAAAACCCTGTTGATTTTAGTTGGAAGTCTAAGTACAACTACCATGCACCGCCTTTTGAGCACAATTTTTCTAACTCCTTCCATGAACCTCAACATAATGTCCAGTTAGATTGGGATCCTTTCAAGGAAAATTGCTATACATTTATTGAGGCATAAAGAGAGTTTAATACACAATTTGTGGAGGAACAAAGAGAACTTAAGGCTCAATTTTCAGAATGGACTGACGTTGTTGTGTCACATAATTCAAGTATATTCCCATCACAAGATGACATAATGACAACACCCTAAACTCCCACTTATGATAAACCTGTTGAGGATGATGCCATTACCATTCAGAGTGAAAATCTTTCCAATGCTGAAATTTTTCCAACCACTCAGAATGAAATCAAATACTATCATACTGATGTGATAGAAAAAGTCATAGAGGAAATCATTACGATTTTCTTAAAATCACATAAATTCTTCTACGATTTTGAAAACAAACATTTTCTTTATCCTGAGAATGTTACTAACGCTTCTAGTTTTGAGACGCAAGATAAAAGGAAATTAATTTTTGATACAAGATAGTACGCAACACATGCAGTTGGTAGACTTACCTAAGAGCAACACTTCTGTCTACAAAAGACTGATCAATTTTTATCTCACCTTTTTAGTATGTTTTATTTTATGTTGCACAATTTTACTTTTTCGAGTTTTGTTATTTTGTTGATTGTTGACGATGAGAACTCGTCAACGATATAGGATCGAAAAACTCAAAGTGTATTGTAAAAACTAGGTAGAAAGAAAATAGAAAGAACTTGAAGAAGACAAATGCAGAACCAGAATGGAGTAAAAACTCATATATTGCTTAATAGCCTGAGTATACAATGAATTTTCTAACCCCTTTGCTGGAGCGATGGAGATCTATTTATGGTGGAGCTCTAATGACTCCCGATAGATTATGGTAACAGGGGACAAGATTGTACATAGGTACATTGTCAGGATAGTGGCATAGGTTGTAGTGGTGTAGAGGGTTGTGGTGTTGGTCGTGGTACATCGTGAGAGGAAAGTAGGCAATGCCACCACTCTTCGTACGAATTCATACCTCCACCACTTTCAGATACGATGTCGGGGTCACGTCTATGACCTTGTCAGGTTCGTACATGGTGGGTCCCAGGCTTTAAAATATTCCTTTGCAATAAGTCTCATTATTTTCTACTAAGTGTTGAAGAACTTATGGGTTCTTCAATGGGGTAGTGTGGGTTCCCTTCATGAAGGCCCTGTATTCCCTATATTGAGGCATTTGTTGGGAATCCTTGTGCTGAGCTCGCGACATAAGGCACAAGGGGCTTGGGCGTCCTTACACGCATCAGGGGCGCATCTTGGAGCCTAGCCCAGGCACGCGCTAGGCAGAGAGGCCCTCACTCCTTCGATGCATGCGGCAAACAGCAAGGCCTTTGCTCCTTTGATGCACGCGGTAGGTAGCGAGGCCCTTGCTCCTTTGAGGAGCGCGGCAGGCAGCAAGGATGCATCTTGGCGTCTAGGCTAGTCGGGCCTCACTATGTGAGGCCCTTGCTCCTTCGAGGCGCGCGGTAGGTGACCATGAGCGCACATCTTGGTGCCTGGGCAAGTTGGGCCTCTCTATGCAAGGCCACTGCTCCTTGAAGGCGCGTAACAGGAAGCGAGGATGCATATTGGCGTCTGGGCTAGTCGGGACTTGCTATGCAAGGCCCTTGCTCGTTTGAGGCATGTAGGAGGTGATCACGGGGGCGCATCTTGGCTCCAGGGTGAGTCGAGCCTTGCTATGCGAGGCCTTTGCTCCTTCATGTATCTCGGTGCATGTCCATTTATTCATTGGGGTGTCTTGTGTTTTCCCAAGCCCGCATAGCTTACATCTAGAGGTTGCATCTAGGCCTTTGCATAGGGATGCCCTCGCATAGCGAGGCCCTTAGGTGGAGATGCCTTATGTACCCATGTGAGGCTCTTGCATCAGGGTATCTTGTACACCTGACCTTTTGGATGTAGTGAGGTCGAACTTAGCGTCTTAGTGTGTGATGCTCTTGGGATAATTTTTCAATATTCACATTGTTGTTTGGTTTTTGTCATTTTCTCTTTTGCCCCCACAATGTGCATAACATTAGACATTGAGGACAATGTCTCATTTAAATTTGCGGGTAGTGAGCATATTAGTTCGTTGAAATATATTTTGTTTTCCATTTTAAAATTTTGAGTTAAATTTTTGCTAAATTCATGAAAACAAAATTTTCGTGAGATAGATTTTGCTATTTTTACTATTAGGAAGTAATTTTTTAGAGTAATTTCATGCACAAAAAAATATGTGAAAAGAAAGTTTTTAACACATTCAGTTGAGAAAAAATCATAAAGTTTGAAGCTTTAAATTTTTTGTGAGTTGTGACAATGAGAAAACAACTTTGAAAACTTTTATTGATCATTTGAGTTGGTAAAATTGATTATTGGTAATTTAAAACATGACATTTACTAGAGGGATAATTTTTGTATTAAAGAGCCTTTGTTGTGTTGTAATTTTCTTTCTAATTTCTTGTATTTTTTCTTTATTATTATGTTGTCTCTTGTAAAAAAAAAGTATAAAAAAGAAAAATAAATATATTTTTAAAAAATGAATGAAAAAAATAGAGAAGAAAAGAACAAGAGCATCATTTTTTCATTTTCATCTTTTGTAGTTTTGTTGAAAAAAAATTGTCAAAAAAAGAAAAAAAAATCAACATCACTACTACATTTGTTTCCAATGGTATGTGATTTAAAAATTAAAAAATTAAAAAAAATTGTGTATTTATTTTGTATTGTTATTCATTTAAGCTCTTGGTTCTTTATGTTATGTTGTAAAATCTCGAAGGATTTTATGTCATTTAGATTCCAACTAATTGATTAGCCTATCTCTTGATCAATATTCATTAACATTGCATGTCCTAAAATGATACCATCCATTTTTTAGAGTTAATTGATAAATTTCCAAATCCAAGAGTGTCAACTCTCTTCTTAAAAGTACATTCAATATCTTTGTGAGAATTTGGAGTTGAGACTTTATTCCTCAGTGATTTTTTGAAACTACTTGTGTTATGGATTTTGGAAAGAACGATATGGTTTGGTGCGCATATATACAAAACTCTTGAATTACAACTTTGATAGTTTTAAATAGCATTTTCTAAATTCTCGCTAATTTTTTTTGTTCAATGATTTTGCATAATTTGAGTCACTATTATATCTTGGTAATATTTTTATCTGCTTGAATTGTTAGGAACTAGCAATAAGCTAGTTGGGGGTTGTGATTAGTGGTTGAAAATGTTATTTTATTGATATTAAATTTTAAAATATATTAAGTATTAATTAATATTTTCATAAATGTTATATGATATATTTTTATATTGAAAATATTTTATTTTAATTTATGTTATTTTGTAGGAAATAAAATGTGTTTTGGTACTTTGAAATGAAGAGAAACGAAAAGAATTAAAACTGAAAAGAAGAAGGAAATAATGATGTTTTTGTAGTCTAAAGCCCAAAAGATTTGCCCCAAAACCTCCCTAGGCCTAGTACCTATTTCTCTCTTCTGCAGGTCCCTCCTCCACTTAGCGCCACCAGCGCTCGCCATGCGTCTACACAGCCCAGCCAAACCGCTTGCCACCCGAATTTTCCCCGCGACATGAACCTCCAACCTGCCTGCACCTCAGTTGTGTCGCGCCAAGTGGTGCCATCTCATTGGTTTTGCCTACCCAATGCAATTTTCAGCTCATTTTGACCGATGTAGTCATCCACTTCTATTAGCTCCAATTTTACAACAACACTCCACCTTCATGCAATGAAATAGGACGAAAATAGGCATCATAACACTATAAATAATAGTATTAATGATATAATTTGGTTTTTAATAATCTGATTCTATTATTTATATTTTATTTATTTACAAACCCCAGGCTTTTCTTTATTTATTTTTCAAGACCTTTTGAGGCTCAAAAAATAGGAGATCAATTTCACTATTTGTTATGTAACTTTTAGGTAGCAAAACTCTACCAATTTTTGGTCTCATTTTTCGTTTTTCTCTCTAGAATTGTTATGAGAATGTATAGCATAATAGGCTAACCTTCTTAGGAAGGTTAGGATGATCCTATATGCACTATGACTTTATTTGGTACTTTTGATTCACCATGTGCTTCAAGTTTATTTATTTGAGTGACTTATTTCCTTTCATCTCTTTTTCTTCTTCTTCTTCTTCTTCTTATTATCTCTGTTTATATTTGCTAATAGTATATAGATTTTTTCAAACACTTTCTATGTATTATCAAATTAGTAAAAATAATATAGATAATATCTTTACCATTTTCTCCATCCCATTCATATAAATATTTATTTTTGATAAATTTATGTAGAATTAGTCATGCTCTTTCTATGTATTTTATAAATAGTAAAAGTAATATTTGTGTTAGGTTTTATGTCAAATCTTTTATTGCATTATTGCCAATGGGACAGTGTCCTTTATGGATTTTTCAAAAGACTTATCTCATCCTTCCATGGTAAAGAATATTAATCACTTAAACGCCTTTTTGTAAAATATATTTGTGATTCAATGTTAAATCTTCCAATTGAATAGTTGGGGTGTGAACTATTCATTTGTGTAATTTTTGTGAATCAAAGATCCAAATAAATAAGTATGCATATATGTTACTCTTACTCCTTCCTACTTGTTACCTATTATTACATTACACTTTTATCCTATCTTTATTTCTAATCTTTAAATCATCAAAAACAACAAAATATCACTTGTTCTAATTTTCTCACATTAAACTCTATTTATTGTTAACTTTGTCTCTTTGCCTCCTTGTGGAATCAATTGCCCGATCAATACTACAACAATCGCTAGTGGAAGTCACGTTTAGGTGAGAGGAGAAAGATGACAGTGCCAATACTAATAGTGTCTTCACTCATCTTGGTGAAAGAGTAAGACCAAGGGATGACTCTGACCTGCGTGAACATCTAAATAATCGACGAGGTGATGTCTGAGATTAGAACGTCGAGGATAGGGATGACCTGCAAGATCATCTAAATGCCTGAAGGGAAGAGTGAGGGGATCACCATAGGTGACCATAAGTCGCCAATGACTAGGATGTCCTAGTCGTTAATGGCCCAGTCCTTGCCCAAATTGAAGAACTAAGAAGAGCAATTAAGGACATGGGGAATGTCAACAATGACGAGCTCGTGTTGAACCCTAGGAAGGCCATCCCCTTCTCCCCCATCATCGCTAGTGCAAAACTGCCGACAACTTCAAGATGCCAATGATGGCGACTTACGATGGCAGAGGGGATTCCTTGGAACACATTTAGAACTTTGAGATTCAAATGGAGATTCACAAGGTGTTGGATAAGGCCTGATGCAAGGTGTTGACCACGATTTTGGACAACGACGAGTAGACGTCAAAACTACAATAAACCTTCAAGAGAAAATACGACACTGATAATTTTATAGTGGTTCAGCCCCAATATGTTGGTAATAGCCTAATCCACTTAGAGTTGTGATACATAGATCTACACTCAAGATCAGATGAACTGGTGTCAACTGAGTTTCTTAAGTGTAAATGCAAGAAAATACAAGACTTCTCTCAGAATACAAATGCTCTCTCAGAAAAATCAGAATTCGAATCCTCTCAATGATGCCATGAGCTCTTTATTTATAGGCTCAAGATCGTACAAATTGAAATCCCTCATAATCGAGATATTTCAGTTGCTCTCACCAATATTTAATTAATAATAAAATATAAAATACAACAATATGCGTTTTCTTTGGGATAATCTGAGAGATTCTCGTTGTGGGTACGACTAATTCCAGCTGAAGTCGTTACTGAAATTTCACTGCATAATGATGATCTGTCTGGTTGGCCAACTCCACTCCTTGAAGTGAGACTAGTCGGCCAAAGCACTCTTCCGGTTAGGCAAAACTTTTAACTGACCGGATACACTTGACTCCAAGATGACTGGTCGGGCAAAACAGATGATTGGTCGGCCAAAACGACTGACTGGTCAGTCAAAACAGATGACTGGTCAGTCAAAAATCTTTACCAGTCGGACAAAAACTCTACCAGGTCGGTCAGATCATTTCCAAACAAGATAAATAATTTTCATGTCAGTAATATCACAAGATTAATCTCAAACCTTTGACCCAACCATTTATTGTCACTTGTCATCTTTATTGCCACATCATTGTATTCAAATTTTGGGGATAACATTTGCCCCCCAAGTTTATTATATGATATACTCACATAATAAACTTTTTCTCAACTGCTAACGACATAAAAAGAGAAAACTGACTTTACACATTCTCCCGCCTTTGCAAACAAACCAGGACATCTTACCAGACCACGATCATTGTAGTTAACTGCTCCCAATCATGGGGAAGAGAATAGCAAAAAAAAAATTCAAGAGTCTAAGGGTAAGTGAAAATTTCCACTCTCTTCCTTTAAATAGACCCATAGGTGCTCCTAATTCATAAGCAAAAAAGAGGGCTTACAAACTACCCATTTTTCCCTTGGCCGAAACCTTCAAGGTTTCCTCTCCTCTTGGCCGAAAACTTCCAAGAACTCCAAGAAGGGCTCCAATCTTCTTCAAGCAAATCCAAGGATTCTTCAAGAAATCAACACCTCTACAAGATATTTGGGTAAG
Source organism: Humulus lupulus (assembly GCF_963169125.1). Lineage (NCBI taxonomy): Eukaryota > Viridiplantae > Streptophyta > Magnoliopsida > Rosales > Cannabaceae > Humulus > Humulus lupulus. The sequence continues at coordinate 163,883,982 of NC_084795.1, forward strand.
TTCTTCTTCCTCACCTCCACTTGTAAGCTTTTATAAACTCTAAAATTCACATAAAAGCTTGTTAAACCCTTATATGTGCCGAAACCCCTTTTAGAATACACTCTTGGATTTGTGTATAAATCTTTGATGAATGATGCAATTTGTGGCTGTTTTGATGTAGTTTAGTTTATGGGTGAATCAATTTTGTCTCCAATTTCATGAAAATTTGAAGAAAAAATGATTTTTCACTCCACATTGCATATTTGGGTTTATGGGTATTTGATGTGCATATGAAATCCTTAGAATCTCATGAACTTTTCAAACCTCATTTTTTTGATCTTGCTATAATGTCCTACGAGTAAGAAAAACATGTTTGGGTCCCTTGCCTTTTGAGATTTGTGATCTTCTAGAAAATGATTTATTGGAAAATATGCACATGGCCGATCGGTCATTACTGTCAAACTTGATCGGACACTCGGACATGCCCCAAGCCGCTCGGCCAGACCTGCCTCCTCAAATGGCAGCCCTCGAACGCACAACCCAGCCATTTGGATGCGCACTGGCTGCTCGGATGTAGACGCCCCATCCGCTCGGACGCATACGCCCATCCGCTCGGGCATCACACAATCTACTCGGACATACCCCGGCATCCGCTCGGCACCACGCGGACCACTCGGGGTAGCATGGCATCTGCTCGGACCATCACCCAGCCGATCGGTCGTCACGCTGATCACTCAGAGGACACGCCTTAGCTGATCGGTCAACACGCCATCCGCTCGGATACGCCGCGCCATCCGCTCGGACACCATGGCTTCCGCTCGGCCACCACGCCATCAGCTTGGACACGCCGTGCCATCCGCTCGGCCATCAATGCTCCCAAGCCTTCGGGATACTTGTAGAAATAACTCATGCATTTGATGCACCAAAACAAAATTTTTGATTATGACTCTTGCCTTCATACATGTTTATCCTGGGGAGTAAAAAATATTTTTACTACCCAGTAAAATATTTCTGAGTAGTAAATAAATATTTTTCCTTTGCACTGATCGATTTATGTTTGTTTGGTTCACTCACCTCCCCATAATTATTTTTTGTAGATGAATCGCTTCGACTGCAGGGGAGGTGACAACCATACAAACTCTGACTCTTCAATTCCCAAGTCAAGCGACACTCCTCAAAGTAGCGACTCTTCATCAAAATCTCCTAGTAGTCGTACTCCCAAAGATCCCCTTCGTCGCCTTAAAAAGATCCTTCCCCGATCGACTTTATACTTCCTCCACGAAGAACAGTTTCTCAATCAATAGCTTCAGCATTCGCCAATGAGGATGAAAAAATCCAATCGACTTCCACAAGACCAAAATCCTCAAGTGGCTCGTAGAGAGGCATAGAAGGTAGTGGAACGTGGTGAAGTCAAAACTACAGCTTCTTCAAGACCACCGCGCCAGATACAAAAAACTAGCAAACCCTGGAGAAAGATTATCCAGAAATTTACAACTAAGATTCAGCAAGCAGTTATTCTAAAACCAAGAAAAGACGAAGACGAACCGCCTTCTTGGTTCATAGCCAAACCTTCTAAACTTAACTCCAGCATGTTCGATAAACACATTCACGCTTCAGGCCTTGAAGGAGCAAACATGATATGTCTGCAACCTCATCAGAGAGCTAACAACCCTGGTGGACCTTATTGCGCCTGGTCCGGATACCATGTTTTTGCAGGAGCTACCATTCCACTGCACCCATTTTTTCAGTCAGGAGCATATTATTTCAATGTCTCTCCTTTCCAGATAGCTCCTAATGGGATTCAAGCATTATCTACTTTATATATTCTCTATTACCTTCAAGGTTGGGAGCCACCAACTCCTCATGAAGTACATTACCTTTTTGACCTTAGGACTAACCCAAGCCATAAGAATACAAGTTTTTTCCACCTCTTCCATAGGCATAAAGGGATTAAATACCGCCACGGTATTGCGCATAAATCGAATCCCGGAAAATACTACACAGATTATTTTCTTACTTCACACATTAAGGCCAACAATTTGGCTTTCACACATGCAGGCCCTTTCCATCAACCCCTACCGACTAGGGAAATGCATTCCCGGGTAGAGGAACTTGCTAGTATGTCTACCGAGGAGAAAAATTTCAAAGGGTTGGTGACTGTGGACAATCTTCAGCTGGTGGGGCTGTTACCAAGCAATCAAAACATCATAGAAGACAGCACTACTGAAGAAGCGCACACAACTGACCAGTCAAACGCTGACACTAAAGTAGTGACTGATCAGTTCTCTCCTGAACCATCTCCCTACTCACGCTGACCAAGTGCCCTTATTATTAGGGAACCCCTTCCAGAGGACCATCGTAGACGTGCCATTCCTAAAAATCCTGGGAAAGGAAAGACCCTTGAGCTCGATAGAGATGTTAGCTCGTCATCTGAAGAAGAGGACGACTTTCTTGATCAAATTCTAAACTCAGGTTTTTCTGCTAATCAGTAACCATAGTATGGTGTTTTGATATAAATAACTTCCTTCAAAACTGATTGTATGAAATCTGTAGAGTTATGTGGTAATAGTAAAATTTTCATTTACTTGTATATTGTCTCCCATTTTTACTAACAAGTCTTGTGCTTCACTCCGTTTTGCAGATCCAGATATGTTCAGACAATTCACACTTCCGCTGCCCAAAAGAGGAAACCTGGGGAGGGTAGTAGATCAAACCCTCCAAGCAAAGTCGCAAAGACAATACCGACCAGTCAGGGGAGATTACCTAACCAGCCTATCACCATCTCGCAGCTGACTCCTTCATTGATTCCTCCTTCTGCTAGTTTAACACCTACCCGCTCGGTTGGCTTAAGTGAGCCCCTTCGCATTGCTGGTGATATTGGGAAGGAATTGCTTGACCAGACTCTACATCATGCTTTAGCAACTCAAACCTTGGAGTCTTTGCCTCGGCTCAGTATTGAAGTTGTCCTGCAAAGGGGTCTTGCCCAAATGATGAGTGTAAGTATTTTATCATCAAGACATCCCATTTTGTTATTAGTTATTTTTACTTTAAGTAACTCTCTGTTATCCATTTCAGTCACTTATCACTATCAGTCATGCTTAGCACCGAGCAGTAGACTATAAGGAGTTGATCAAAGTCTTAAATGATCAATTGGTGGAAGCCCAAGCCAAGATTGAAACTTTAACTACATCCGAAGGGGATCTTCGATCCAAGGTCGAGCAGGCGGAGAAGACCATCGGTGAGTGGGATGGATCTCTAAGAGAGTTGGCCGATGAGAATAAGAAACAAATTCAAACCAACAAGATATTGACTGATCAGCTAGAGAAAATGACTTGCGAGAACGAGGAGCTAAAGTAAGAAAAGGAAGCCGATGTTGCTCGCTATGAAGAGATTTGTTTCAATTGCTTCTACCAGGTATGGAAGTTGAACAAGCCCCTCAACCTCAACTTTATCTCAGAGGAGGCCAATGCAGAAGAACTTGCCAAATGTGAGGCAAAGGCCACTGAGGAGGCAGCCAATCCTGCTGGTGTTATGCCTTTTTCTCCTGCTTTATCATTCCGACTAGAGGATGTCACCGATGCCGAGGATGGTGTTGATCAACCTGTCAACAGTTTACAAGACCAGTGATCATACTTTAGCCGATCAGAGAGTCTTTTATCCGACTAGTAGACACTTATTTCAACTATCTTCTTATTATACTTTACTTGTACGGCCGAGTTGTGTTGGCATGTATACTTTACTTTTTCTTTTTGCTAACTTGAAACATTCTAAGTCTATTTAGACTTAAAAAATTATAAGTTTTTTGTGAATAGTAAAGTCACTCTTATGTATGCCTTATATTTTTGCATGAGTACTTAGTTTTCTAACTTAGAAATTCTAGACATTTCATAAGTTACTACTAAGTATGCTTTCTCACACTCTTATTGCTCTAACATTTTATGAGCATAATGTTTATTGTCACACAAATATTTTCTTCTAACTTGAAAGTTTGAAAAATTCCAAGTTACTTAAGCTTTGTCAAAAAAGTTAGCTTAATGACCTTTTTTGACTTCAAAATTTACAAGTCAGCCTAAAAACAAATATCTTAACTCGTGCTCTTATTGCCTATGTTAAATTATGTACCAGTACACCCCATGTGCCCCCCAAGTGATCGAGGGTTGAAAGATCCTTGGTCACTTGCTACTTGACCGAATCTGTTTGAGCAATTAATTACTCGTAAAACACATAGAACATATAGAAAATATTCGAGCAGTTGAACACTGCTTGAATATATCGACCAGTTGAACACTGTTCGGATAATTACACACACATGCATATTTGTAGCAAGAATCGACCACGCTGCATGTAGTCTCTTTTATTACTCGTAATTTAAAATGGACAAAACGTGTCTAATAACGAGTCTTAAACGACAAAAATTGCTCAAAAATAAATAAATGACTAGTTAGCAAATAACCAGCTCATAAACCAAACTCAAATAAAAAGTTAAACAACTTGAAATTAAGCTACCACTCTGAAAGCGGTATTTTAACGATACTATATCCTCATATGCTCGCCATTCCAGTGGTTCCTCATCAGGCTCCGTCCACGAAATCCGATCCTATCACTCCCGCTCATGCCGAAGTGTCTGGGCATATCTCTCCCTTTCTTTGTTACTGTCCTCAACCAAGTGTGGACCTCCACATATAGTGTCTAAGGTAAATTCCATAGGCCCGGGTAGCAAGGGTGGAGATCTCTGTCGTTTAAACCCAGGATTGTTGCTGCCTCCTTCTCCTTGGGTTGCTTCTGCTTGATACTTTTTCAATTTTCTCGACCAGAGAAGAAATTTTATCTCATCTTTGAGGTGATTGCATTCATTTGTGTTGTGGCCATAATCTCCATGGAACCGACAAAATTTGTTCATGTCCCTCTTAGATATCTCTTTCCTCATCGGTGGAGGTTTCTTGCAGGGAACTTCCTGATGACTGGCGAGATAGATTTCTTCCCAGCTAGCTGAAAGAGTTGTGTAGTTTGTGAATCGGGGCTCATACTTGGTTGGCTTATCATTTTGACTCGACTTAGCCTTCTTTTCATCATGGCGGTTAGACCTGTTATTCCCACGTTTATTTCTGCCATTTTGACAATTTCCTCCGTTCTTAGGATGATCAGTTGATTCTCCCGGATTGTTGATACCTTTCTCCTCTTTCTCAATCGCATCATCTAATTTCATGTACTTGTTCGCTCGGTCAAGAAATTCTTGGATTGTTGAGATTGGATTACGATGTATACTATTCCACAAGGGGCTCTGATATGTTATCCCAGAGGATATTGCAACCATCTTCCCCTTGTCTCCGATAGCAGTTGCTCGGTTAGCCTCTCTCATGAATCTATATATATAATTCTTTAGAGATTCATCCTTTCCTTGTTTGATATCTACCAAGTGATTGGCATAAACTAGAGGAGTCCGAGCAGCATTGAACTGTCTACAAAATTCTTTCTTGAAACTCTCCCAAGAGGTAATGGAGTTTGGCTTGAATTTCCAATACCACTCTTGGGCAGTATCGGACAATGTAGTGGGGAAAACTCTACAGCGATAGTCATCACTCACCCCGAGTAGCTCCATTTGGTCTTCAAACTTCCCAACATGCCTTATGGGGTCTGCCTTTTCTATATATACAACTTTGCTGGCGGCTGGGCTGCCCTGATTCGGGCACAAAATGGGCTAGCACTCCTGTGGTCTACCGGATCGTCGTTTCAACAAACCTTGAACTGCGGCCGCTAGCGTATCAAGCTGGGCTTGGATGGCTCATGCAACTGACGAGGTGCCAAGGTCGTGACTACCTGGTCAGGCATTTTCATCTGGTGCATTGTTGTCAAGTACTTCTAATTGGCTAGTAGGGTGGTTCAGATTTTGCCCTTCGACCAGGACGATCATGCTCTTGTCTCTGATAACGTCCCTTTTACGTCCTCCTAGGCGATCAAACACTTTGCTCCGAGTTTTTCCAGAAGGCTTATCGCGCGGGACGTGCTCTCTCCCACTATGCTGCTGGTCGGGATGCAATGGTGGCCTTCCTGTTTGTGTCAGGCAATCCTTTCCTCCTTGCTAGTCGTTGCCATCTTTTTCCTTCGATCGGTTGGTGTGATGACTATCAGCCTCATCACGACCATGTCCATCTTTGAACTGTGAAGTTCCTTTACCTCGAGGAGTCTTGGTTTGATCCTGCCTGGGTGAAGTCTTTTTACTGCCTGATCGGTGACTCCCTGATCTAGAAGTTTCTGATCAGTGGCTCCTATAGGGGGTTCTAGAGTTCCCCCTTTGAGTTGAGGCAATGCCAGATCATACTCCATCATCTTCCCGACCAGGAGCGTTACTCCTGCTTCTGTCTGGTCCCTAAGAATTGGCTCTGTCAGTAGTTTTTCGACCAACATCTGTATTCCTTGCTCCCTGGGTAGGTGATCCTCGTGCTGCAGTTTGGGCATTGGCCTGGGTCAATTGCGTAGCCGCCTCCAGAGCAAGTGCATCCTTGCGGTGTCGCCTATCAACCTCCTCCTGTCGTCGCCTGATCTCTTCACTCTTAGCGTCCAACTCCCATCTTTCCTGCTCAAACGCAACTTTTTGTCTAGCCATTTCTTTAGCAAATGATTCCTGCCGAGCATTGAATTGTGCCATCTCCTCTTGGAAGGCCCCCATGGCTTCCTGGAGTTGTTCAACCTCTGGAGTAATCTCCTTGAGAGAGACCCTGGGCTCAGTCAGTGGGTTCTGCGGTCCAGGACCTTCTGATCTAGCAGGCTCTTCAGATGTGCCTGGCTTCTTGGAGGCCGCATTGGTATTCTTGGGTACCATAATGATACGATAATCGTGTGTTTCTTCCCTTCAGAATCTCAATGAAAAGCACCAAAATGTTGACCACGATTTTGGCCAACAACGATTAGACGTCAAAACTACAATAAACCTTCAAGAGAAAATATGACACTGATAATTTTATAGTGGTTCAGCCCCAATATGTTGGAAATAGCCTAATCCACTTTGAGTTGTGATATATAGATCTACACTCAAGATCAGATGAACCGGTGTCAACTTAGTTTCTTAAGTGTAAATGCAAGAAAATACAAAATTTCTCTCATAATACAAATGCTCTCTCAGAAAAATCTGAATACGAATCCTCTCAATGATGCCATGAGCTCTTTATTTATAGGCTCAGGATTGTACAAATCGAAATCCCTCATAATCAGGATATTTTAGTTGCTCTCACCAATATTTAATTAATAATAAAATTTAAAATACAACAATATGCGATTTATTTGGGATAGTATGAGAGATTCCCAATGTGGGTACGACTAATTCCAGCTGAAGTCGTTACTGAAATTTTGTTGCATAATGATGATCTGTCTGGTCGGCCAACTCCACTCCTTGAAGTGAGATTGGTCGGCCAAAGTACCTTTCTGGTTAGGCAAAACTTTTAACTGACTGGATACACTTGACTCCAAGATGACTGGTCAGCCAAACGACTGACTGTTCGGCCAAAACAGATGACTGGTCGGCCAAAACGGTTAACTGGTCAGTCAAAAATCTTTACCTGTCAGACAGAAATTCTACTAGGTCGGTCAGATCACTTCCAAACCAGATAAATAATTTTCATGTCAATAATATCACAAGATTAATCTCAAACCTTTAGCCTAGCCATTTATTGTCACTTGTCACCTTTATTGCCATGTCATCGTATTCAAATTTTGGGGATAACACAAGGTTTGTCACACTAGTCTAATCGAAGCCGCTAAGCTATGGTTTTGGAAGTACCTTCCAAGATTGATCAACTCTTAGGAGCAGCTCACTCAAGACTTTTACCAGCAGTTCTACACCACGTGAGTTCACCCTCATGAAGCGAACCACGTCATCAATCAGAAGCAAGCCAAGAAGGGGACTCTAAAATACTACATGATGAGGTTCCGAGAAGAAGTCCCTCGTGCAAAAACAATTGGCAATGAGGGACAACTGATGGCGATCATGGTAGGCATCAGAGTCAAGAACCCTCTATGGAACAGTCTAACTAAGAAGTTGGAAAACTCACTGCGTAATTTCTTAAACCGCACTGATAAGTTCATCAAGTTGGATGAGGCGATGAAAAGTATAGACACAGCTGGAACTAACAACCATGGTTGGAAAAGTGGTGAGGATCGCAAGGATGGCGAGAGCAGCAATAATGGGAAAAGAGCAAGCAACCATCAAGTGTCTCACAAGCAAGTGCATGATTACAAGAAACCCAAGTAAGATGAGAGACAACTTAGGTATGAGCCGTGCTTGACCAATTACACTGCCCTGGCCCGGTCGTGTGAAGAAATTTCATAGCAACTGAAAACCAAGTGCCATACAAAAAGCCATCCCCGATAGCGAAAGATCCAAGCAGGCGCAACTAGACCAAGTATTGTTGCTACCATAAGGGCCATGGTCAAGAGACCAATGAATGTCGTCAACTTAAGGACAAGATAGAGTTTCTAATTAGAAAATATCACATGGCTCGCTACGTTGATTGTCGTCAAGGCCAAAACAAGAGCAATGGTCAAGATGATAGGAGGCAAAGATAGTGGTTGCCACCTAATCGGCCATGGTTTCCAGCCTATGTTGGAAAGGTACTAGATGTGATAACGACCATGGTAACGATCTATGGAGGACCACACTTTGTTCAGGGAAGTAGCAAGTGTTGGGAAAGGTATGCACGTGAAATGCGCCATCAATTAGACGAGGTGATGTTCAATAAAGAGAGACCAAACAAGATCCCACACATGGAAGACCAATACATCACCTTCACTAACAAAGAATCAAAACATGTCCATTACCTGCACAATGGCCCCATGGTCATAGTGGTTCAAATCGCCAATCTAAAGGTGCTGAGTGCTAGTTGACAACGATAGCTCTGTCAACATTCTGTACAAGTCATTGATACGTGTCGTTAGCTGTACCAAATTTAATTATATATGACTTTAATTATACCAACTACTTCAGTATAGTGGCAAACAAATGTCGAACCCACGAGGATTATTATTCAATTTATTATTCAGACAAGAATGAAAAAAGGAGGGATTTAAAAGTTTAAAAATGAAAAACAACGCAAAGCAATGAAGTAAGCAATTAAACTGATAATTTTTTTTAAGAAGAGTTAATTCTCCACCTTCAGTATACGACTCATGTCGAGTAGATGGATGTCACATCTTTACAATGGCCCTGCCACTATGGCGGATATCGCATCCGCGTTATGGCCACGCCACTTCGGCATACATTACGCATATAATACCGATAATGGCCTCCCGACCGAGAGATCAGTACAAACAAGTATAACAGCATAGACTTAAACAAAGGAGACATTCAACTATAAACGGATTCATGAAACGACCATTCCCGTGTCCTATTAATGGGGGCACACCCTACACTCAGTGCAAATGTCGGTTTTCTTACCTCAAGTCCAGAGCGATAGGGTATAGTGATAACGAGCTCCAAATCACAACATATAAACGGATATCAATCAAGAACTAAACCAATTAAAAGCTTCAAGATTGATTCTTAGCCTCTGAGACCTCGAATTTTACTAAACTGGGTAGTAGAATCTTTCCCGAGCCCTTAGGTTTGAGTCCCCACAACTCAAAACTTGAGTTGGCCAATTTCCCCACCTAGAGCCGCGACCCAACCTTGAAGGGCCACGACACGCCTCTAGTCAGAGAGCCACGAACCACAAGGGTACAGGACACGCATCGTAGCGCTGCCTACCAAGCGTCGCGACGCAAAGGCAGTTTAGAGGAACCCCCCAACTCCTCTGAGTTCGTGCGGGTTGTGGCACTCCAAGAACAGCGTCGCGGCACAGCCCAGCAAACCCAGAAATTATGTGATTCTAGAAATCACAAACCGGCCCAAATCCCTCAAAATTCATCCCAATTAACAATCAAATCTAGAATTGAGTCCCATAACCTCAATAATACACTTAAGGCCACACAAACACACCAAAAACTAAGCCAAAACTCTACTCAGATTGAAAACCCAATCATAAGCCTAAAACTCAAGAAAAACTTAAACCACCAGAAATTTTTGCAAAACAGCGCAAGGAAATCTTACCTCAACTATGTAATCACGACCCCAAGCTGCACCTAACCCCAATCCCTAGCTCCAAGCCTTCAGTTCAAATCAACCTCCTCCAAAATTCAAAAAATTTGAATAAGAGAGAAAAACGTGATAGAGAAAATGGGAGAGCTGCTGAGTGTTTAATGTCATCTAGGTTCTTTCTGATAGCTTCTAAGTGATTAGGCTGTTCCAAGGCTAGGGAAAAGACCAAATTACATGTGGCCTTTACCTTGATTCTCAGGCCCCAAGGGAAAAATCATCTTTTCCCATAATTTCCCACCAATCTCAATTAACATCCATAATTTCCAATTAATTCCAATATCCCCAAGTAATCACCAAATAACTTCCCATTACCCAATAAATCCCGGTAATGTACTAAATTACCAAAATACTCCTAGGCTCACCCTGAGCTGAGTATTTGACCCCGTTGTGACTAAACTGTTAACTTGCTCACTAGGATCGCCTCATGCCACACATCTCAAATATATCAACATAATAATATGGCCTGTAATGCCCTACTTCCTTAGAGCCGTTACTAAGTGAGTTTTAAATCAAAACTTTGTGTAATTAACTCGCTAACCGAGGTTTTTAAAACAAAGGTGTGACTAAGAAAAAGTTAAGGCTGTAATCTTTTGAAAATGCTTTACTTTATTGAAAACTTCAAGTATCTATTAATTGGGATCCCAAAATAAGGTTTGAAAACTATTTACAACTTAAAATAAGTTTACAGTTGATTAATTATTAAAATCACAGATTATTACAGCCATTTCCCGAATAAACCCCCAACCAAAGCAGTCGGGCAGGCCAAACATGTACGCGTCGCTTCACGCTCTCCGTACTCATGGCTGGTTGACTCAATCTTTGCCCTTACCTGCAACACAGAGCACCCGTGAACCGAAGCCCAGCAAGAAAACTCATACAGTATATAACATATGTGAATTATATAATTAACATATCAGATTATCCACAGATAAACAAGTATTCCATCAAACTAAATAAACACTCCACGTGCTAGGTGTTACCCCCGGCCCCGTTGCCGTTCGCGGCTCCCTTGTCGTTCTCGGCTCATTTTCCGTTCTAGGCACCTTTGCCGCTCTCGGCTCATTTGCCGTTCTCGGCTCCTTTGCCGTTCTCGGCACCTTTGCCGTTCTCGCTACTATAATCACATATAGTATAATTCAAATAACATTAAAAAATATAACAATTCAATCAAAACTATACCATAATCGTGTAATACAATTTAGGGCTGTGCCCTGCATTAACACTATGGGTCCATGCCCTGTCCTACGGGTGTTACAGTTTTCTTACCTGTATCCCGAGCTTCACAGTGCACCAAAGTCACGAGCACGGTCCTCTAGCACGAGCCTCTCTGAAATCCTAGTCACAACACACATAAAACATTTTTAATACTAACCAAGCCAAAACCACTTCCTGGGACCAATCCCGTACTCTCGGGACTCCCAAATTCCTAAAACAATTCATTGAAAACATCCCCCGAACCCCCAGAGCAAAAGCTCAAAATTGCAAAATTTCATGTCCTGAAAATGGCCTAGCGCCGCGGCACTGCCCAAGAGGGCCGCGACGCCCAGCAAGTCAGAGAGCCCCCCTTGCCTGGAAGCAGCCTCGCGCCGCGGCGCCCAAGAACAGGGCCGCGGCGCTCCTTCGCGAACCCAGAAATTCTGGGTTTTTCCTTTGCATTGCTCCGAGCCAATACCCCTCCAAATCATCCCAAACAAATACTTAAACCCCAAGATCAATTTAAAACCTCAAATGAACCACCTAACAACCCATAAACACTGGCATCAAGATCAAACACACAATCACACCCAAAAATCCACCCTTTGATTTCTAATTTCAGCAAACTCAACACAAGACTTGAAAACTTAACTCATGCTTCAATTTCTTAAACCACAACAGAAACAAGCCTTAAATTTACATAGAATCCTTACCTCAAGTGGAGAATTCACCCTTAAGCTTCCTTGATTCATCTCCTAAGTCTCCAAATTTCAGCTCCTTCTACTCCTCTTCTTCTTGCCCTAGCTTTTCCTTCTAGCTTTTCTTCTCTCTATTTTAACAAAACCAAAATATGACCAAGCCTAAACCATGTACCCCTTTAACCCAGCTGAACTTTGTCTAAACCCCCTGCCAAATGACCATATTACCCCTCCTAATAATCCATTCCTAACTACACCTTCAAGGGCATACTAGTCCATTCACTTCTATTTCAATTCTACCATTTTCCATCTAAACTTGTTACTCACAGTAGTTACAAATGGTTACCCAGGTTACTCAATCACCAATAACTATAACCCTAGTTCTCAACTCAACTCACAAAATTCCCCAAAATACCCCTAGACTCCTCCCGAGCCGGGTATAAAATCCCGTTGTGACTTTTGAGTTAACCAGCTCTCTAGGACTGTCTCGGGACGTGCATCACAATAATAACACCACACTCTCGTGGTACAAATCACATAATACAATTATCACATATATGCCCTCAGCGGGCTAAAATTACCAATTTACCCCTATCATACAAACGGGTCCACATGCATATTTATTTCACCTAAACATGCATACTAACCACATATTCATTAAATTCACATAAATTAATGCAATATAACAATTATTGCCCTCCCGGCACACTAATCAAGGCTCCAAGCCTTATTAGCAATTTAGGTGGTGACAGTCAGAATCCCGTGATCCGTAAGGGGAAAGACCGGGTAAGCTGTGCAATCCCACACCGCCTGGGGAAGGTCAAGTGTAATGATTCTAAGACTGTGTAGGTATGGGACTACACAGTTGAAGAGGGCTTAAATGGATTGATGGGTACTACCTATATCAGGAAGGTGCATCTTCTTTTCGGTAGCCCATCACTTGAGAACTCCATGGTTAAGCGTGCTTGGCCTGGAGTAATTTAGGGATGGGTGACCTCCTGGGAAGTTTTCCCAGGAAGTGTGCGAGTGAGGACAAAGCACGCTGGAAAGACTCGTCTTGGTTTGTAGGGCCAGTCGTAATTCCAGAAAGCAGCCATAGTGATGTGGGGCGTCACATAATGGTATCAGAGCCTTGACCCAGCTGGAAGTGTGGCCGACGGGGACGTCGGGCCTGTAAGGGGGGGTGATTGTGACAGTCAGAATCCCGTGATCCGTATGGGGAAAGACCGGGTAAGCTGTGCAATCCCACACTGCCTGGGGAAGGTTAAGTGTAATGATTCTAAGACTGTGTAGGTATGGGACTACACAGTTGAAGAGGGCTTAAATGGATTGATGGGTACTACCTATATCAGGAAGGTGCATCTTCTTTTCGGTAGCCCATCACTTGAGAACTCCATGGTTAAGCGTGCTTGGCTTGGAGTAATCTAGGGATGGGTGACCTCCTGGGAAGTTTTCCCAGGAAGCGTGCGAGTGAGGACAAAGCACGCTGAAAAGACTCGTCTTGGTTTGTAGGGCCAGTCGTAATTCCAGAAAGCAGCCATAGTGATGTGGGGCGTCACATGGCCCCACTCACAAAACACATGTAATTATAGATATACCCTCAGCAGGTCAAAATTACGTAAATGCCATTTTTAATAGATTCTTGCCTATAAGCATATTTAATACACTTAAACATGCATAAGTAGTCATATCATGATATAACTAATAGAATTCACATATATAATATAATTAAACCATACTAACACATAAACATCCAATTATGCCCTCCTGGGACAGTAACCAAGGCACTAAGCCCTATTAACAAATTTTGGACGTTATAGGGAAGACCCTTGGTCATTGACCTGGGATCCATAGTGTCAATTTGACCTCACTGTCAAGTTCCCCACAAGAGAAGATATCATCTGTGTTAGGATTGGTTAAAATATAAAATCCAAATGGTCTTATACAAGCTAGGTGTAAAACACTGAATGGTTTCACATAGTGAAGATGTAAAATTTGATTTTTTTTGTTGTTGTAGGCATTTAAAAATTGTGTTTTTGGGTCTAAAGTGATACATGGTAGGCATTATGTAACGACCACAATATGTTATAAGACTAATAATGCAGAATAATAATATTTTTAACCTTAAAAAGACTCAAAAATTATAAAAAAAAACTTTTAAAAACAATAATGCTCTAGTTTGGAAGTATGTGCATAGTTAAACAGTGATTACAATATTATAAAGTTCTAAACATTCAAAATATGTAGCCCAAGATATGTTCTTATAAAAGTAAGGCATATTTGTTAAAAGTGTAGATTTCCCGTGGTCAGGCCACATGTAGAATTCCACAACGCGGACTGCAGCGCTCACTACTTTGCCTTGCCCTTTAGCTTACCTACAATATGAAACAACTAGGTAAGAAAAAACGCTTAGTAAGATTGACCCAACACAAATAACATCAATAGAGATAATAAAGTTTTAGCCATAACAACAACAATTAGGAATCTAACCAGAATTAGGGTTCTAGTATAACCAGGCCTTGAACATAAATTTTAAGAACATGTAAGAGTCATGGAAAACTTGTGGTCTTGCCCAATAACTAAAATTCGAAATTGAACCTGCACATATAAGATCCCAGAGAAAAACATATATATAGAACTATCTCCGTAACCCTAGAGTAGTTAGAACAATGACTGAACAATTTTATCAGGAACATCACCAACAAATACTATTCTAAAGACAACTTATAATTTCAACACCAAATAAATTTTCTAAAACTTATATTCCTATGCAATTCACATCATCACATCCTAATATAGTCCATAGAGTACATGCATCACATCAATAATCTCTCTATTTTATTATTGTATTTAATCAGATCAACCAATCCTAATATAAATTAAAGAGAGCATGCATCATATATATATATTCAATTTAATAGTAGTCATATCAATTATCAACTACTATCACGGATGTGGTAACACTAGTCTAATAATGGTCAACGGTTAACAGCCCCTTGGCCTTACTAGCATATTTTATTGCCATTAGTACCATCACATCAATAATCTCTCTATTTCATTCTTTTATTTAATCTAGTTAACGAATCCTAACATCAATTATAGGGGGCATGCATCTTATCAATATTCCTAAGCTTGTACAAAACATAAACCAAAGTTCACTAGAGTTTTCCCTTAGTTGCTCTAGGTTTTGGTTGTGTGTGTCCCTCCTTGGTTTCGGGCCTCTCCACTATTCTCAAATATCTTCAAACCTCTCCCAAAACATCACAAAATTATATCATGATCCAAATGAATGAAAGATACAAGAGAGGAAAGGACATTTCAAAAAAAAAAAAAAAAAGACTAGAGGTTACCTCCTTGATGATCAAAGTTACAAACAAGCTCCCTATGAGTGTGATTAGTTTGTGGCTGGCTTGAGCTTCTAACCTTAAGACCAAGATTAGAAATTGTAAGAACTCAAATATAACCAAGTTAAATGGAGAACCTTAGGCTTTGGCAAGGAGAAGAGCAAGAGAAATGGAGAGAAAACTCACCTTGAACTTTGTATTCTCTAAACTTGAACTCAAGCTTCCATGGAGCTTTTCTTGAGAGACCAAGAGAGAATGAGAGCGAAAATTGAGAGAGAGAGAGAGAGAGAGAGCTACTAATTTTTCTGAGCTTGTTTGAATGAGTGGAATGAGAGGGAGTGGGTGTGATGATGGTGAGTTGATGTGGGTTGGGGTGGAGTGGCTTCCTAGGCTCAACAAGTGTCACATGACACTATTTAGAGTTGACCACAACATATGATTAGACTAATACACTCAGCCACTTCCTAATGATCCCTTAATTTACCATTTTGATTTAAATAATTGACTTTAGAAACCTGAAACTATAATGTATTCTCGGGCTTCAGCATGAGTGCCTTTTGAAATATGCCTAAAAGTCCACTTAAGAGGTGGTTTAGCACAAAAATAAGGCCCAATGGTGGTATAAACCTAAAGCTCATGAAAACATGATAAAATTATAAATATAGCCACCCTATGTGTCATTAAATTCCCATCATATTATTTGTGGAAACCATTTTCAATTTGTTTGCCCTAATAAGGCCAAATAAGCATTTTCTCGCAATCCTAAGAATTTTATTTTTTAAAAAAATTCTCCCATAGCATTCTTAATATTACTATGCCCAAAATAAATATTTTTGCCACAATTATTAATTTTTCCACTTAATTATTTGAGATGTATCCCACTTCGAAATTTTGGTTCGGCACAAGACCAAAATTCTTGGTTTGCCCGCAAACTACACTTTTCACACATAGACTAATTCTATCAACATGAAATATGATTTTTATTTATCAAAATAATATCATTACTAAATCCAAGGGCTCCCAGCCCTACACTAGTCGGTGCCCGAGAAGCAAGGTGTTACACATTAACCCTTCAGTCATAATCCATGCTCTAAACATAGACCTGAAGGCGCCCCCCAATTCGGTAGAAGCGATGGTCACTCAATGCCAAGAGATACAAGGCACTAAAAGAAAAGGTGGAAAAGTTGGATGAAAATTGTTTCATTCAGGAAGCCTTCTACGCCTCATGGGTTGCAAACCTGGTGCTTCTTCGCAAACCAAAGGGATTCTGACGAGTGTGCATCGACTTCAGCTATGTCAACAAAGTGTGTCCCAAAGATTATTTCCCACTTCCTCAAATTGATCAGCTAGTCGATGTAAATTTGGGGCACAAGCTACTGTCATTCATGGATGCTTACTCGGGCTATAATCAAATAGCAATGCACCCCCTGGACCAAGAGCAGACACATTCATGG
Source organism: Humulus lupulus (assembly GCF_963169125.1). Classification (NCBI taxonomy): domain Eukaryota; kingdom Viridiplantae; phylum Streptophyta; class Magnoliopsida; order Rosales; family Cannabaceae; genus Humulus; species Humulus lupulus. The sequence continues at coordinate 163,900,777 of NC_084795.1, forward strand.
CAAATATGGGTTTGTATTGCTACAATGTCATGCCCTTTGGCCTGAAGAACGCATGAGCCATCTATCATCAATCGCTCAAGGATCACAAGATAAAAACTCACAAGTGGACATTCTTTACTTAGTAGAGGGTAATCACAAAGGTGACACTTGGAAGTATCCAATGGTACTTCAAGTAGAGGATGATCCAAAAACCTTCCAAGAAGCTATGTCTTCAAGAGACTCCATATTTTGGAAGGAGACAATAAATGATGAGATGGATTCAATTCTATCTAACCACACTTGGGAAATCATTGATCTACCATAAGGGTATTTCAAAGAAAATATCACACAAATGGGACCATCCAATCCTTTAAAGCAAGGTTGGTAGCTAAAAGGTTTAGACAAAAGGAATACATAGACTATTTTGATACCTATGTACCGGTGGCAAGGACAAGTTTAATTAGAATGTTATTTGGCTTGTAATCAATACACAACATGTGTTGTTCATCAAATGGATGTCAAAACACAATTCTTAAATAGTAACCTCGATGAGGAGGCTTACATGGAACAACCGGAAGAATTTATTCTAAAGGGAAATGAACATAAAGTGTGTAGGCTTATTAAATCATATATGTTTTAAAACAAGCACCGAAACAATGGCATGAGAAGATTGATAAAACCATAGTTTCGAAGGGGTTTAGACACAATAATGCATACAAGTGCTTATACTCTATGACTTGTAATGACTATGTCATCTTAGTGTGTATATATGCTGATGACATGTTGATTTTGAGTAATGACATGAGAGAGATAATAGAAACAAAGAGGTTTCTTTCTTCCCCTTTTAAAATGAAGGACCTTGGAGAGGTTGATACTATTTTATGTATAAAAGTGAGAATAAATAATGGGTGTTATGCCTTAAGTCAAGCTCACTATGTTGAGAAATGTTGGTATTAAATTAGAAAAACATGGTCGAAACGGAATGGGTGGGGTTTTAAAAATCATTAATACGGAGTCAAGATCAATACACATATCTATTCATTAAATCAATGCACATAAAAGAACAGAAGAATACATCTCGAAGCCTATCAAGTATCCTTGTATCTTTTTGTATTATCAAACGATCTTCCTATCGACGTGTAGATCTGATTGAGACTCACACCAAAGTCTTCCAAGGCGATCCTTAAACACACAAGGCTGTGTGTGGGCATGTGAGATGCAAATGTTTGATTTTTAGGCTCTCTAGATATTCTCAACACATGATATCTAGAGAGTTTGGAGAAGAGAAGGCTTAGAGTGTTTTTTCCAATTTTCAGGCTTAGAAAATTCTATCGACTGATACATCTGACTTGTTTGTTTTAACCTAGAGATAATAAAACAATTTATATCTCTAATTCAAACTGAACAGTTAAAGACACTTTATTTAATTATTTATTATAGTCAAATTAAAATAATAATTAAACAAACAAATAATTATATTTAGACAGATTTAAATTTAAACAATTCAAATTCAAATCTCAGGAACATGGTAGTACCTGTGTGGCGCCACTCATCGTGCAAGCACAGTGAGTAACGTGTGGCATACTCCACTGCCCCTAATTTTTCTCACTTGTTTGTTTAATTTAAATTAAGAAATATATTTATTCATTTAGAATAATATAAATATTATTTCAAAAATAAATATCAGTCAATTCAAAATTAACTTTATCTTAAATTATTATATTTGAATAATTATCTTATACCAAGATAATATTAAACTCTCTATAATATTAATCCAAAAACTAATTAGTCAAATAATTAAGTAATTCACAATTAATTAATCATACATAATTATCATATGATTATACTTAACTCTGGAAAATTAATTTTTTTTACAGTTTAGTCATTTTCTCCATTAATCTTACCTATGACACATTTACCCTTGACAGTGTAGTACAGAGGCCTCTAGGGGACCATGGACCTATAATTCAAAGCTTCAATATACTAGACTATTAATTAAATAATCTTATTTATTAATTCCATTATTTCTCCAATATAAATATGAAATTGCACTCTTAGTAATTATAGAATTATATTTACAAAGTAATCTCTTACAATCCATTGATATAATCAATACATGTAGTTATGTCCTCCAATAACTAGTTTGTTAGTTAGAGCTAGTCAAGGTTTACCATTTTACCCTTCAAATTACCTCTTCTTCCTTATGTACCATTAATTTACTAGTGAATAATTAATCTATAATCATATTATAGATTTGAGCTCAATAACTATTCAGTTATGGAATCAACCCTTAAGGGAACTAATATTTGACATGTTAGAAAAACTTGGACTCCATTATTGTAAAATCATGTTCCCAGCCATTCAATTTATTGAATCTCGAAAACAAAAGTCACTAGCCTCGTTATATTGAGAGACCTTAACGAATGAAAAAATAAGATCAAATAAACATGAATAGGAGTTCATGTCTACTCAGGATTTAGACCGATTTACAAATGATCATCATTTAAGATATGAATTAAATCTTTATGGCAAACAACATGTTTATAAATAAATTAATTCACATCGGTTCAAACATGTATAATCTTAATTATATAAATTACATTTACTAAGATGTCTATCTACATCAGTAATCCAAATCTAGATTACTTGCTTCCATCTATATGCTTAGTAAATGGCTCTAGCAACCATTGATTAAAAATTCAATATTTTAATATGTTGCTGACTATTTTATTCATTATATATTATCTTAATTCTCTCATACACATACATGATCATATTCTCATGAATGAATATGGAATTTTATGATATTTATGTATAAATTATTCAAACAATAATTATGATAATCAAATATAATAAAATTGTAATTTTGTTTAAATCAATAAAAATGTCTTTCCACATGCTTTTAGGAAACTGATCCTAAATATGCCTGACAAGTTTAGTCATCTCAAAATCAAAGAGGAAAATACACAATTTGATTCAAGCATCAAGCTTGAAAAGAAGAACGGTAAAGCGATGACTTAACTTGAGTATTGAAGTGCATTAGGGAGTTTAATGTACGCCGCTCATTTTACAAGAGTGGATATTACATATGAGGTTAGCAATTGAAGTATCAAACATTGGAAGGTCGTAGAAATAGTTTCTGGATACCTCAAAAGGACCAAGAACTATACCTCCAATATTCTTAGTTTCCAAAGATACTTGAAGAATATTCTGACGCAAGTTGGATATCCGATGCAAGAGATAATCTCTCTACAACAGGTTGGGTGTTCACCCATAGTGAAGGTGCAATTTCTTGGGGATCTAAGAAACAAATACGTATATGTCACGTAACCATGGACTCTGATTTTGTAGCACTAGCAGCAACTGGAAAAAAGGTCGAGTGGCTTAGAGATCTCATGATGGAGATGCCTTTAATCACGATTAATGTATCGACAATCTTGATACATTGTGATAATTAAAAGACGTCGATTAAAGCTTACAATAAAATATATAATGGGAAGTCTAGACACATAAGTTTACAACATGATTGCGTGAGAGAATTGATTGATAAGGGAGTCATATCAATTTCATATGTCAAATCGTGTGAGAACTTAATGAATCCATTTACCAAACCGCTTGGAGAGATTTGGTTAGTTCTACAAATAGATGGATGAGACTAAAACTCATTGACAAATAGATTCTCCAATGATGGCAATCCAACTCAAAGCTTGTTTACATTAAGTGTAGAGTTGAAAGGGTAATAACAAGTTGTTTATAAGGGAAAAGTTGAAAAAATTAACAAATTGGAGTCACATCTAGAAGAGGATGATATTGGTTACTAGCGGGCATGAGGATTAAGCCAAAGAATTTAATGAAATTTAGTTGAAGAGCAACAAGCATCTCTAAAGGTAGTAAAGATGTTGTCGATACCAAAAATCCACCAAGAAAAAAATCGCTAAATGTGCAAGGCACCCAAGAAGGAGGCCTATGTTATGCCAACACGTATAAAGTCTTCTGCGAGTTACAACCCCTGCGGTGAGGAAGATTAGCATCTAAGGGTGAAGACCTTGTTATACGAGACCCAGAAGGGGTACGTGTCGCGCACCACTCGCGACACCCAAGTGCCTCACACCATGAGGCTTCATATAGGTAGCCAGCTAAGTGCACTCGCGCACCTCTCACAAGGCCAAGCACCTCGCATAAGCGAGGCCCCACACGATTCAGTGTAGCCAACTTCTGAAGATGGCATGCCCACAAAGGCCGCACATGGGATCGGTATCTCGCCCCCGAGCCTCGCATAGAGCGGCCATGCGTCTCACCCCATGAAGAGGTGCACCTTGCGCTTGGCATCTCACCCCGAGCCTTGCATAGCGAGTCCATGCATCTCGCACCATGAAGAGGTGCACCTTGCGCCTGGCATCTCAGCCCAAGCCTTGCACTGCGAGATCATGCGTCTCGTGCTACGAAGAGGCGCACCTTGTGCCTGGCGTCTCCCATAGTGTGGCCATGCGTCTCGCGCCATGAAGAGGCGCACCTTGCACCTGGCGTCTTGCCCTGAGCCACGTATAGCGAGGCCATGCGTCTCGCGCCACAAAGGGGCGCACCTTGCGCCTGGCGTCTCGCCCCGAGCCTCGTATAGCGAGGCCATGCATCTCACACCACGAAGAGGCGCACCTAGCGCTTGGCATCTCGCCCCGAGCCTCACATAGTGAGGTCATGCGTCTCGCGCCACGAAGAGGTGCACCTTGCATCTGGCATCTCACCCCGAGCATTATATAGCAAGGCCATGCATCTCGCGCCATGAAGAGGTGCACCTAGCACCTGGTGTCTCGCCCAGAGCCTTTTATAGAGATGCCAAGCGTCTTGCACCACGAAGAAGCGTACCTAGCGCTTGGCGTCTCGCCCTGAACCTTGCATAGCGAGGCCATATGTTTCGCACCAAGTGAGGCACACTGAGTACCACACCTTTCCCACTTGCCACACACCTAGCACCTTGCGAGACATCACGACCCCGTGCACTAGGGCCTCGCACCACACCTCACTCAGCCGTGCAGAGGTGTTGTGTACCCATGCCGCACTTCGCCGTCAATAGATGTTGTAAGAATTTTACCTATATGAACCTAGAGGTGGAGCTACCTCTCAAGAGAGTAGGAGTTTTCTCTCCAGATGGTTCATGAATGGATGAGCACAAGGCCATAATAGTGCTGAGCGTGCAAAGTGGGAAAGACATGAGTTATCAGGTAGAGGTGTGTAAGATACTACCAGTTTTATCACCAGGAATGTGATGTTCATTCTTTTAAGAATACTTAGCATTCTGATAAATCTTTGTAGTATTTTCAATAAGAAAAAGTTCAAACTGAATTACACTTTAATTTATACACTAATATCTCTTGGGTTAAAGATGGAGGATGTATTTAACCAAGTGGGGATTGTTATGATTGGTTAAGTACACAGTGAAATTAGTTATACACTGTTGACGCAGTTCTTCGCCAACAGGTAATTAATAGAATAAGAGAATGGGATTAGTGCTAAGTAACAAACCGTAACAGATGAATGATCTTAAAATAAAATGGTGATACAAATACTTTTTTAGGTGGTTCAAAGGTAAAATCCTTCTACTCCACAAGCCGATATTATTGCTAGATTTCTGGTATTCTCTACAGGGTATTTCTCTACACAATAGAATCCAACCCTTTGCAACTCCCAGGGTCTCCATATTTATAGAAGAGGGCACCTGGGGGTTAGCAAGGGGGGTCATCTCGTGACATTCTTACCCATCGTGTCACTTCTATGAAATTCATGATTAATTCCTAAAACCTGACAAATAAAGTGTGGTCTAATCAATAGGTAAGGGGGATAATGGGCTGCACGGCCCAACCCAGTCGTGGGTGCCTGAACACGCACGTTTATGCTGCGTGTCCGAGAATTCAGGGATATATCAGACATGTGATGTCTGATATATGCACGTTTACATTGCGCGGTTGACTTTATAAAGGGTCACAGCTGCCAACTCAACCTCGTACCTCGAGCTGGATGTCTTCTTAGCCCGCGGTGTCCATACTTTTGACCCAACTCCTTAGTAACCTTAGTACGCCTTTGGTTATCTCGAGCTAAAGAGGTGGTACCTGGTAACAACAGCCCCGGATACAAGTCACCCACGTGGCTAATATAAATATGCCCTACCTCAGCTCACTAATAGCCCGTGGGGAATTAGGGCATACATTTTCCCCCCAAGCCTCTGCTCGTGGCACGCGACGTCACCTGGGGCCACAATGGGGGCATTTAGGCTTCCTTGTGGACTCTTCACATTCCGCCCATTACGCAGGCGTCGAGTACGTGGAGCATTGTGATTATTGACGGTACGTCTTCCAAGAACCGCATTAAATGGCCTAGCCTATACTCGGCCGTCGTTTCGCCTTTCGAGTAGAGATCCTCGTATCCTACGTCAAGGCAATCCAACGGCCCTCCTCGCTTGGCCTCTTACGTATATAAAAGGGGTGGCCACCTTACGCATGGGCCACCCGTTCATTTGGAAATTTTCTTATTTTCTTCTTTCTTCTCAGTCTCAGAAAACCCTCCCTTTCTTCCGGTTACTGTTCCCAGTGTTCCAGAAGCTCAGGCGCGAGAGCTCCTTTGAGACTTTGGCACCAGCAATTTCAACAGGACTCAAACCCAGACGACCCTTTCAGCCTCCTCAGAACAAAAAATTCTGTAAGTTCTTTGCTTATGCATGCTTTAAATCTCCTTTTCACGGTTGCTTAGGTTAATTGTTTCTGTAGTCGCATGCAGTATCCTGCTGGTTTTTGTGGGTATGATAGGTGTAGGTTTTTATTCCAAGGCATCGACCGTAGAAAAAACCATTTAGGAATATGACTAAAATGGTACACTTTCTGGGGAAGTTTTCTAGGTAGAAATTTTGTATGCCTGTTTGAAATAACCAGCTTTTAGGGTGCAAAAACCAGGTAGCTTAGGGGACACGCTTCGCAGGTAGTTTTGCACTGTTTGCCTACTGAAACTTTCCTTCCAAGGCAAACTTTTTTATTCTGACCCTCCTGGCACACGGATTCTGAGTAATCGGGGACCTGTTGGGAGCACAGGCACGTGTTCATAGAACTGCGTGGTCTCACTCTCCACGGGCTGAGATTACCTCGGCCCGTGTAAAGGAAACACTTCGCGTCAGATTCTTTCCTATGCTTAGGTTGCCTTTTCTAAATTTTCTTCTTTTGTTCGTTAGGCGACCAGATGGGACCAAAGAAGAACACCCCTAAGAAGACTGTTGGCAGCTCGTCTGCTCAGCAAGCCAAAGGAAAGGAGGTGGTCATGGACTCTCCAATCCCTGTTTTTGGTCCAGTCGTGGAGCCGGAGCTCGAGGTGGGGCCCGACGCTTTCTTCGAGGCCGAGAGGATCGTCTCGAAGATCACCAGCCAGGGGAAAGTGAATAAGATATTCCTTTCCCATAATATTGAGATTGGGAGGGGCGCCCTAAACGCCCGACCTCCCCTAGAAGGCGAGCGGAGCTTCTCGCCGCTCGATGAGGAATACACGGCCTGGAGTGATGTGCACTTCAAGGCTGGGGCCTTCCTTCCGCTGGACCAGTACTTCGCGGATTTTCTCAACTACGTGAAGCTGGCTCCTTTCCAGCTCCCCCCTAACTCCTACCATTTGTTAGCGGGGTTGAGATACTTATTCCTGAAGCAGGAATGGGAGGTCCCCACGCCGACGGACATCCTTTACTTTTTCTGCCTCAAGGCCAGCTCGGAGAACAGGGGGCGAAGCGACGAGTTCTACTATCTGACCCATTTTCCAAACACGGCTGTGGTCATCAAGCTGCCCAGCCACCCCAATGACTTTAAAGACCAGTTCTTCATGTCCAAGGGGTTTCGCAATTGCGAACATCACTATTTCAACCGCCCTTGTAAGTACCCTTTACTCTTAGCTCGTAAGCTGATTATTGATTAGCTTCCTTTCTAGTTCCTGACTTGGAAACAATCATGCAACTATTTTCGCGAGGACGTCTAAGTCTGTGACCCTCGGGGGTCAATACGAAACATTGGCAGGGCTACCCCCAGCGAAAAGGACTATTGCCAGCTCGTGTCCGATGAGATGATGCTGGCGTGCAAGCTAATCTCCCCAGGCCAGACTCTGGCCTAGAGGAGACCGCGAGGCCTCCCTCCAGCTCGCGATATGGCGCCCATCCCCGAGGAGGAGGCCGAGGGAGAAGAAAAAGATGAGGAGGATGAGGTGCCCCTCGTGCGGCAGAAGCAAGTTCTGGAGGTCGCCCAAGAAACAAACATGGAGAGGGCCCGGTCCAGAGCAGCAGCCGGCCCATCTGGGCAAGGTAATCCTTATATGTTTAGGGACTTAGATAGGGCCACTGCAGACCTTCGGTTAACTAGGTTCAATCCCAGCCAGCCCGTTCATCGCCATCGGAGTGACCCAGACCGCGACGTAACCTTACTCTAATGCGTCAACCAGCTCATGCTAGGATATGACATGAGCCACCCTAGGGGTACTATAGTCGTAGATAATACCCTAGCCTTTAGGTCGACCTTTTTTGAGGAGTATGGGACCAATCTTCGGTCGTGGCCCTCCCTTCGGGAGGGTATAGTAGCTCCGGGTCTTAGGTAGTACGTAGAAGAGTCTAGTCTCGAGCCAGATTCAGACCCAGAGCCTCTTCCAGCCCACGAAGTCGTTATCCTAGATTCCCCCACTGTAGCTCCAGGGCCGGTAGTCATGACCATAGATTCCTCCTCTAGCTTGGAGGGTAGGATCCCTTTCAATATATACTTGAGATCTGTTTTACCTTTTATTTTTGTTGTTTTGCATGAATACTCTTACTTGTATATTAACATTTTGTCTTTGTTTTGCCAGAGGATATGTCTCATCCCGGGAGCAACGATTTGTGAGCTATTTTCCCTGAAGGGAACCCTTCCTCTGGGGCCTCCGGGCCCATGGTGAAAAAGCTCCGGCTGGCGAAGAAGGCCATCGGGAGTACCTCTAAGTCCCCTGCAAAGGGGAAAAACCAGGCTCTGGAAGCTCAGGAGAAATGTAACGCCCTACTTCCTTAGAGCCGTTACCAAGTGAGTTTTAAGACAAAAAAGTGTGCAATGAACTTGCTAACCGAGGTTTTTTTTTTTTAAAACAAAAGTGTGACTAATAAAAAGTTAAGGCTGTAATCTTTGAAAATGCGTCGTTTCATTAAAACTTCTAGTATTAAACATTTGGGATCCCAAAATAAGGTTTGAAAACTATTTACATCTTGAAATAAGTTTACAGTTGATTAATCATAAAAATCATAGATTATTACAACCATTTTTCGAATAAACCTCCAACCAAAGTAGTCGGGCAGGCCAAACATGTACGCATCGCTTCACGCTCTCCGTACTCATGGTTGGTTGACTCAGTCATTGCCCTTACCTGCAACACGGAGCACCCGTGAGCCGAAGCCCAGCAAGAAAACTCATGCAGAACATAACATATGCAATTTATACAGTTTATCATAACAGATAATCCACAGATAAACAAGTCAACCATTAGACTAAGCAAACACGGCCATGCCGCCCCAGAAGCCTTACCGAAGCCTGGCGTCTCGGTCCTCACCGTAGGGATATCACACGTATCCCCTGGGTCCTACCCTGACCATAAGCATCCCATGTGCTAGGTGTTACTTCCGGCCCCACTGCCGTTCTCGGCCTTGCCGCCCTCGGCCATAGCCGTTCATTTCACTATAATCATATATAGCATAAATCAAACAACATTCAAACAAATATCAATTCATTCAAATCTGCACCCTAACATGTAATGCAATATAGGGTCGTGCCCGGCAATCATCTCATCATACAATATAGGGTCGTGCCCCGCAATCACACTATGGGCCCACGCCCTATACTACGGGTGTTATAGTTTTCTTACCTTTCCCTTCAATAGCTTAGATCACCTGACTCCTTGAGCACGATCCCACTCGAGCCTTAGCGCACACCTAGGCACAAACATAGGTCAAAGTCAACACCGAACCCCAAGTCCGAATACCTAGCCTCGGGACCAATCTTGAGCCCCCGGGAAGTCCTAAATCCCCAAAACAAAGTGGCGGAATCGAGCCCCGAACCCTAGGTCAAAATCCCTCATCAAAAACCCAAAAATCCACCTTTGTGAATAGTACAGCGCTCTAAAGAGGGCTGTAGTGATACAAGTAGAACACACCCCCAAGAACAGGGGCTAGCGCTACAGCGCCCACTGACTAGCGCTGTAGCGCTAGTTGCAGCCCAGCTGAACCCGAAAATCGCATCTTGCGATTTCCTTCAACCAATTTAACCCCAAACTTGTCCAAACCTTTTCCAAACCCAAAATCAAGCTTATAAACACCTCACACTCATCCCAAGCATCCCAAGAACACAAAACCCAAGCACATTCAACCCAAATCTCAAAATTCACCATGAACAACCCTAAACCCAGAAATTCAATCAACAACAAAGTTAAAGGCTTAGAATTCTTACCATTGATGCAAATTTCGACCTTGATTCAACCCTAGACCTCCTTAGCTTGTTCATCATCAAAGTTTTCCCAGAAATTCCCTAAAATTCCCATCAACTCAGCTCAAAACACAGCTCAAACCATCAAAACCCTTAAAACTGAAATCTCTAAAACTTACCTCAAAAGTTGATGTGTTCTTGCCAAATCTTCAAGTCTAACCCAAGATCCTTGATGCTCAGCCTATCCTTGCTCTCCACTAAGCTTTGCTCCAAGAAAAATGGAGAGGAATGGTGCAAAAATGCACAAACCGATCCTTTGGAAAACCCCTCTGTTTTCTCTCTTTTCTTTCTTTCCTTTTTCTTTCTTTTCTTTTCTTTCTTTCCTTCAGCATTCTGACTCTCTAACAATCCCACTCACTATATAAAGCCTTATAAAAATCTATCTTTAAAAGCCAAATGACCAAAATGCCCACCCTATTAAATTCTAAATCCTTTTGTCCAAATAGGGCCATTTTAGTCATTTTACCCAATTCCCGCTAATCCTCAAGTGTCTCCAATATTTTCCCGTTGCTTTCCAACACTTGATAAACCACCAAATAAGTATCCCCCATCATCAAAATAAATCTCAATCTATTCTCTGAATTCCTGTTCATACCCCCAGGCTCGCCCCGAGCCGGGTATAAATTCCCGTCATGACTTTCCGCTAGCCTGCTCACTGGGATCGCCTCGAGTCACAAATCACGGATACACCCACATACCACTGTGGTCTCAACAATCATCACATATCAATGCAGTTATGCCCAACATGGCCAAAATTACAATTATGCCCTTCTAACACAATCCGGGCCTACATGCATACTAATATACATAGTCATGCATCTCAGATAAACAAATAGTCATATAACATGCTTTAAATCATAACCATCCATTTAATTCATAAAAATCACACATAAATCCCATCATGCCCTCCTGGCACGCTAATCAAGGCTCTTAAGCCTTATTAGCTAATTTGGGTCGTTACAAGAAAGTGCCTCCACCCCTTCCTGAAATGAAGATGCCTCCTCCTCCCCCGCGAGTTCCCGACCCTGCTTGGGAAACGGAGGTGCCCCTCGGGACCTTGTCGACCACAGCCTCCAAGGTGCGGGTTCCGCAGAATCCTTGGGCTTTGGAGAAGATCCCCGACGTCTTTCAGGGAACGGTCTACGAGACGGCGAGCTACACCGTGGACCATTATTACAATGCCGTCGAGAGGGACCTGTGGGCGATCGAGACAAGGAGCCCAGAGAACGTGATGGAGTCTTCGCTGGGGATTGCTCTCACAGTAAATTCACCTTGCCATTTGTATTCCTTGCTCATTATGCGTCACATGTTTTTTTTTTTTCTTTAGGCAGTTGCCTTATTGTCTTTTGGTCCTGCAGGGTGCTTTGGCTCTCCACCGGAGCATATCCCGATCTAGGGCTCGGCTCGAGGATATGAGGGGCGAGCACCAGACTGCCCTGGTTGCCCTTAAGACTGCCCAAAAGTAGGAACAGGATGCCAAGGATGCCGTGGCGACTGTGCAGGCTGAGCTGGACGCATTTCGACCTAAGTTGCAGGAGGCCGAGGCTACCAAGGCCGCACTAGCCGCTGCGAGGACTGAGCTCGAGGAGGCCAGGGCCGCTCAAGCCGCACTGGACGCTGCGAAAGCCGAGGCCGAGGAGGCCAAGGCCGCTCTGGCGATGGAGAGGGCAGCCTCCAGCTCCTCCATGGAGGCTATGTTGTACCACTGCTGGGTCTTCAACCCAGATGGTGACTTCTCCTTTTGGGGGCGGACGCATGGGACAGCTTCCTAGAGAAGTTCAAAGCTCGCCTTCAGGAAGAGGCGCCCTCCGAGACCAGGGAGACTTCCGCAGCCGCCGAGCAGGAGGGCGAGGTGGTGACCTCATAGGAGCAACCTGGCAGGGACTAGGACTTCTTTTCTTTTTACCATTTGAACATTTTTTTTTGTAACTTTGTATGAGGTTTTCTAACCTCAAGACAATTGGTTTTATCAACTTTTTGTTTTTAATTGATTTACCTCCTTTTTCCTCTATGCATTTTGGTAGTATTCTTAGTTTTTGTTGATGATGTGATTGACATTTCATGCTTTTCTAGGAAAAAACATGTTAATCAATTTTGAACCAACTTCTAAGACAAGTCCTGGTTGCATCCTGGACATTGATTTCAAAACTTAGTTCGTGTTAATTTTTTATTAATATCTCGTGCTTTTTAAGAAAAACAACGATCAATCAATTTGAATTAACTTCTAAGTTTTAGGACCTGGTTACATCCAGGATGTTAATTTGAAAACTTACTTCGCGTTAATTCTTGATTAATATCTTGTGCTTTTTAAGAAAAACACTGACCAATCAATTTGAATTAACTTCTAAGTTTTAGGACCTGGTTACATCCAGGACGTTAATTTGAAAACTTAGTTGGCGTTAATTCTTATCAATATCTCGTGCTTTTTAAGAAAAACACTGATCAATCAATTTGAATTAACTTCTAAGTTTTAGGACGACCTGGTTATATCCAGGATACGACTTAGTTCGCGTTAATCCTTTATCAATATCTCGTGCTTTTTAAGAAAAACACTGATCAATCGATTTGGATCAACTTCTAAGTGTTTAGGGCGACCTGGTTGTATCCAGGCACCATATGCCCCCCAAGTAATTAGGAAAGGGTCTTTCGTGTTTACTTGAGATTACACTTGCAAATATACACAATAATGAAAAAAGATTTAATTCTCATTGCTTAATAAATAAAACAAATGGCCTTTCTGAGTTGGCCTTACAAGGGTATTACTGATAATATTTCTTCAAATGGATGGCGTTCCAAGTTCTTGGGACTGCTTCTCCATTGAGTCGAGCTAACTTGTAGGTTCCTTCTTTTATGACCTCAGTTATTTGATATGGCCCTTCCCAGTTCGGTCCCAATACTCTATCTTTGGGGTCCTTACTGGCTAAAAAGACTCTCCTGAGGACCAAATCGCCAATGCTAAAGGCACGTTTTTTGACCTTTGAGTTGAAATAACGAGTGATTTTTTGCTGGTAATGCGCGAGCTGGAGCTGCGAATCTTCTTGTCTTTCACCAATCAGGTCGAGGGACACGCAAAGCAGTTCGTGATTGCGGTCCTGGTCATACGCCCGGACTCTATGTGAAGATACCTTTATCTCGACAAGAAGGACTGCCTCACTCCCAAAAGTTAGGGCGAAAGGAGTATGACCCGTAGGAGTTCGGTGCGAGGTCCAGTATGCCCACAGTACCTAGGGGAGCTGTTCTGGCCAAACTCCCTTGGCTTCGTCCAGTCTCTTCTTAAGGCTCGCCTTTAGTGTCTTATTGATGGCCTCGACCTGCCTATTCGCCTGGGGATAGGCCACGGAGGAGAAGCTTTTCACAATGCCATATCTCTCAAAAAATTCGGTGAAGAGGTCGCTGTCAAACTGCGTTCCATTGTCTGATACAATCTTTTTTGGCAGCCCGAACCGATAGATAATGATTTTGACAACGAAGTCGAGGACTTTCTTGGAAGTGATTGTTGCCAAGGGTTCTGCCTCAGCCCACTTGGTGAAGTAGTCAATAGCCACCACCACGTAATGGACCCCTCCCTTTCCAGTAGGGAGAGTGCCAACCAAGTCGATTTCCCAAACCGCGAATGGCCATGGGGATGAGATCATCTTCAGCTCGACTGGGGGAGCTCAGGCAACTATGGTGAATCGCTGGCACTTGTCACATTTCTTGACGTAGGAGATCAAGTCTTTAGATAGAGTGGGCCAGTAATATCCTTGCCTTAAGATCTCCAGGGCCAAACTTTGCCCCCCAGTGTGATCTCCGCAAAACCCCTCATGCACCTCTTGTAAAATGGTCTTTGCTTCGCCTGGTAGGACACATCGTAGGAGGGGCAGGGAGTGCCCACGCCAGTATAGTAGACCATCTACCATCGTATACCAAGGAGCTTGGTAAAGTACCCACCTTGCGTCATTACGCTCTTCCGGTAACTTTCCTTCGGTGAGATATTCGAGGATGGGGGTCATCCAGGTCGGTCTGGCGTCGATCATCTCGACCTCCGCCCCAACTTGGTTTTTCCAAGAACTCTACCGGTACTAACCCCAAAGTCTCCGTCTCCCCGGAGGTAGGGAACTTTTGGAGGGCGTCTGCGTGGGCATTCTGCTCCCGAGGTATCTGCTCGACTGAGCCCCGTTCGAATGCGGACAGCTCGACTTTTACCTAGGCCAGGTAAGCAGCCATCTTGGTTCCCCGTGCTTGATATTCACCTAGTACCTGGTTTACCACGAGCTGGGAATCGCTGAAGCACTGAACGGAGCTAGCCTTCAGGTCCTGGGCCACCCTTAGCCCAGCCAGTAAAGCTTCGTATTCGGCCTCGTTGTTGGATGCCTTGAATCCGAATCTCAGCGCCGAGTGGAATCTATGTCCTTCTGGGGATATCAAAATGATTCCAGCCCCGAAGCCGTTCTCATTAGATGAGCCATCTACAAAGATCATCCATGACGCATGGGCCGAGGTGACCTGGGGTGAATCTTCCACAGGATCTTCTCGGAATCCTGTGCATTCTGCCACAAAATCATCCAGGGCCTGGCTTTTTATTGCAGTTCGTGGAGTGTATAAAATCTCGAACTGGCTGAGCTCAATAGCCCACTTCAATAGACGTCCCGATGCTTCAGGTTTTTGCAAAACCTACCTTAAAGGTTGATCGGTTATGACATGTATTGAGTGGGATTGGAAATACGGCCTGAGCTTTCAGGAGGCCGTGATGAGATCGAATGCCATCTTTTCCATCAACGGATATCGGGACTCTACTCCGAGAAGACTCTTGCTGATGTAATAGACTAGTTTTTGAACCCGGTCTTCTTCTCGGACCAATACGGCACTAGCTACATCTTCTGTGACAGCTAGGTAAAGGAAAAGAGGCTCACCTGCCGTTGCTTGGACAATACGGGAAGCTCGGCTAGATGTGCTTTCAGGTCGAGGAAGGCACGTTCACACTCCTCTGTCCATTCGAACTTCTTATTCCCCCGGAGTAGGTTGTAGAATGGCAGGCACTTGTCGGTGGATTTAGAAATAAACCGATTGAGGCTGCCACCCTTCCTGTCAGGCCTTGAACGTCCTTTTGCGACCGGGGTGAGGGAAGCTCGAGCAACGACCTGATCTTATCGGGGTTCGCCTTGATTCCTCTAGTGTTGACAATGAAACCCAGGAATTTTCCAGATGCGACCCCGAAAGTGCACTTCTGCGGGTTAAGCCTCATGTCGTATTCTCTTAGTATCTTGAAGCATTCTCCCAGGTCAGAAACATGGTTATCGGCAGTTTATAACTTGACCAGCATGTCGTCAACGTACACTTCCATGTTCTTCCTGATCTGGTTGGCAAACATCCTATTCACCAATCTCTAGTATGTAGCACCGACGTTCTTCAGACCGAACGACATGACCTTGTAACAATAGACGTTAGTTGGGGTCATGAAGCTAGTGTGCTCCTGGTCCGCTGGATTCATGGCAATCTAATTATAATCCGAGTACGCATCCATAAAGTACATAAGCTCGTGCCCCGCCGTAGCGTCCACCAATTAGTCGATCCTTGGCAAGGGAAAACAGTCTTTGGGGCAAGCTTTGTTCAGATCGGAGAAGTCGATGCAGGTCCGCCATTTCTCGTTGGGGTTCGGGACCAACACAGGATTAGCGACCCAGACTAGGAACTTAGCTTCGCGGATAAAGCTACACTTTTTAAGCCGGGCTACTTCCTCTTCTAGGGCTTCAGCTCAGGTTGTTCCCAGGCGCCTCTATTTCTGGGATTTCGCTGGCACGCTCTTATCCAAATGGAGGGTGTGCATGATGACACTCGGGCTGATTCCCACAATGTCCTCATGAGACCATGCGAACACGTCCAGGTTCTCCTGCAGGAATTTGATCAGCTCCGCCTTCCCCTTGCCACAGAGGTTTTTCCCGAGCCTAACCATCCGCGAGGGATTTTGTGGATCGATATTTACCTCCTCGAGCTCTTCAATAGCTTGGAGCTCGGACTTATCCTCGCCTATTCTGGGGTCAATATCATTACTTAGGATGATATTTTCCCCTTCGGTACTTTGAGGTTTTTCAATCTCAGGATTAGGCAAAGGTTCCTTAGATTCCTCATTTCCATCCAGGACGGTCATCGTTAACTGCCCCGGTTTTAATTTTCCCTTCATGGAAATGCTGTAGCATTCCCTGGCAGCGAGTTGATCGCCACGAACCGTGCATATCCTCGTGGAAGAGGGGAGTTTCAGCGCGAGGTGGCGGATGGAGGTAACTACTTCAAAAGCTATAAGTGTAGGTCGACCCAAAATGGCATTGTACGCGGCGGGACAGTCGATGACCACGAACTCGAGGAGTTTTGAGACTGTCTGAGGTCCCTCTCCTAAGGTGATCACCAGCTTGATCGTCCCTATTGCCGCCGATCCTTCTCCAGAGAAACCATAAAGCATCATGGAGGTTGCTTTCAGCTCGGCGACAGACAAACCCATCTTCTCCAGCGTGGGCCGGAATAGTAGGTTTACTGAGCTACCATTATCGACCAGCACTCTCCTAACCCTCCGATTGGCGAGCTGCACGGCTATGACCAGAGGGTCGTTATGAAGGAGCTAGACGTGGCTGGCATCTTCTTCAGTAAATATGATTGGTTGCCTTTCCAATCGCCGCTGCTTTGGCAAATGCTGCTCGGGGACAAACACCACTCCATCGTGAGCCTTAAGTTCGTTGACGTACCTCTTTTGGGAACCTCTGCTCGTGCCAGCCAGATGGGGACCTCCATAGATTGTGGAGATCTCTCCTCCTATCACGGGGGGAGGGACGTCCTGATCTACCCGAGACCCGGGCTGACTGACCGGGACTTCCGGAGCTGGATGGCCTGCGGGAACTCTATTCCGCGCATACTGAGCCAAAGGTCCGGCTCTGATGAGAGTTTCGATCTCATCCTTCAGGTGTCTACAGTCATCAGTATTGTGGCCAATGTCATTGTGGAACCGACAAAACTTGGAAGGGTCTCGCTTTCCCTTCTGGTGCTTTAACGGCTCCGGCTTCTTCCAGGGGAGGCGAGCAGAATTTGCTAGGATGATGTTCTCCCTAGAGTGGGTGAGCTCCGTATAAGTCACGTAGACCGGCTTAAACTTTTCTATGGACTTATTCTTCTTTGGGCTGTGCTGGTTGCCCTCACTGCTCCCCTTTCTCTTGCCTCCACCAAACTGGTTGTTCTGTGTAACGGTGTGGGTTGCTGTCATGACCTTCGTTCCCACTCCAGCGGGCTGCTCAAGGGCCTGGCTGAGGCTTGCGCATCCTCCAGGTTGATCCACCCCTGGGCCCTATTTAGGAATTCATTTACGGTGCTGACTCCCTTCCTTTGTATCTCATTCCAGAGTCCCCCCTGCCCCCCCCCCCCCCGACGAGGATTCCAGTCCTCAAAGCCATAAGCTTGGAGTTGTCATCTGCGTCTCTGGCCTGAGCAGCGACGTTCATGAATCTGCTCAGGTAAGCCTTCAGAGGCTCGTCGGGTTGCTGTCGTACGTTTGCCAGGGTGTCGGCCTTGACGCGGGTAGCCTGGGAAGCTCGGAATGCTCTCTTGAAGTCAGTAGAGAAAGTTTTCCATGAGCTGATTGACTTTTTTTTACTCTGTTTGAACCACTGTCTGGCCGGCCTAGTCAAGGTGGAGAGAAATATTAAACACCTCATCTCGGGGCCAATGTTGTGGGCCATCATCAAGGTATTGAACATACCCAGATGATTTGATGGATCCCCGTCTCCGTTGAATTTGGACAAGTGCGGCATACGAAATCCAGGTGGATACGCCGTCACCGCTATGCTGGGGGCAAAGAGCTCAAATTCGTCCCCTGAATCATATTTGTCTTTTTCTTTTTCTGACAGGATCTTCCTCATTAGCTCCTCCATTTGAGCCAGGCACTCAAGGGTTTTGTCCTGATTTCCTTGGTTGTTCTGGGGCTGTTCAACAGCTCCGGATCCATTGTACATGTATGGCAGGTTATTGTCCCTCCTATCTTGAGATAGGTTATATGGGACATTCCCGCTGTCGCGTACCTCAGACAGGTCTTCCCTTGGGCAGGCACGGCTGCCGTTTCCCGCCGGGTCTCCTCTCTGAGAGTTTAGATGATCTCGGAGGTCGTCCCTCAGGGCATCTTGAGGACTCTGCGCCGAGCTCAAGCGTTGGCGCAGGTCTCGGCCAGAAAGGTCATTTCGACGGCTTCCAGTCCAATAGCTCCCATTTGAGAAGCTTGGAGCCCGCCTATGGGGAGGAGGATTCGGGACTTCTCTGGGCGCCCTGCTACGATGGGAAGGCCTTGCGGAAGGTGGATTTCTCCTACTGCTTCCATAAGCTGGAATATCTCGGACTGGCCGAGGAGGAGACGGATATCTTATTGTAATGACCCAACTACTATAGACTTTTGGACCATTAACGAAAACTATACATAAACACTAATTCTTAATAACACTAACAAGTGATAAGATCATAACTTTATTAAAACTTTAAAAAAAACAAAGGTCAAACATACATAAAACTTAAGTTAGGATATGGAATCCCATTGTTTTAAAACCAAAACATGACATAATGATAATTTAAAAAGAGATTACATAATAAAATGCGGAAAAAATACATATAAAAACCATAAGAACAAAAACTACATCCTCGAATCGAAACTCTCGGCTCTTTGAATCCATTCCGCCTCAATACACATTCCCCAAGCTGCCAAGAACCTTACTACCACTAAAACTATTTTCCTGCACATATAAACAAAAAGGAGTGAGCCTAATGCCCAGCAAGGAAAATCTAACATATAGCCATATACATAAAAATTCATAATGCAACATAAAACATACTATAGCACTTATGTCACATACATACTATAATGGCCATTATTACTTGGGGTCCCATAAACTAAGCAAGTGATATGCCCATTAGATTAGTGGGGTCTTGCTAGCTAAGCAAGTCATATGCCCATAATCTATTTGGGGCTTGTTAGTCATATAGGTCATATGCCCAAGTTTACAATCATACTTAACATAACATATTACATAACATAAAATCATAAGATAACATATAAAATCATATAACACATAAATCCTATCCTATTTTCCTTACCAAAATAACCGGGATATGGGAACTAATTTGGGACCTTGGAACACTCCTAAAAACCATTTATAATATGGTGAGTATAGTGAAGAAAAGGGATGAAAGTGAAGAAGGAACTATGCTATCAAAATATACTTACCAAAAACCTTGTGCTTAAGAACTTGGATTTCCTAACCAAGAATAAGAATAATGTTAGAATGAGTAGAAGACTATGAGAATTTTTAAAGAACATATTACAGAAATGGACTAGAGTTTGGAAATACATTGAAGACTTATATGACCAATCTAAAACTTGAACTGAAATGTGAATAAACCTTACTTCCCCAAGTGTTTGATAAGCTTATAATGGTCAAGCTTATAATTCCCAACCCAAGTGTTTACACTCTCACAGTCACCTAGCAACTTGCAGCCTCTGAACTTAGAGTAATAGATGAATAAATGGCTGGGTACTAGGTCCTATTTATAGAGTTTAGGAATGAAAAGATCTTCATTTAACTTGAATAATAATAATAATGTCTTTTAAGTGAAAATAATTGGAATTATCGTTCAGCAGAGGCTGAAGACTCGTTCAAACAGATGCTGGATTCATCAAGAGGTTGAAGGTTTGAATGGAGAACATTTTTGAAAACTTTCAAATTATGCTGAGAGGGGTGATATATCGCCCCCTGTAGGCGATATATCGCCTGGGCCAGTATGCCCGAGGCAATCGTGCAACGTTTCGTGTTTTTCGTATCTTCATGCTGCGATATATCGCCCCTATAGCTATGATATATCGGCATACGCTGATTATTTAAACATGAAATTACACATTTTTAGCTTAATTTGAATTGAGTAAACAGCCTTGACTAAGCCCTCTAATGTTTTCAAAGCTGCTGACTGACCCTAGGGTATTCAAATTTTAACCTTAATAGATTTAATCCTCAAAATACTTAATCATTAATAAACCCATACATAACATGTGCTATTATCTAATTGGTTCTTATCTAAACCTTATAGTATAGTAAATATTATCCTCAATATCAGTCATATTAATCAAACCTTAGTTTAAAATTAATATTCCTAAACTATAGGTTAAACTTAGAAAATCTACAAGTACTACTATGAGTGTCCAAATAAATCCCGGTCTGAACCAAAATCCACAGTCATAAAGATAATACTATTATAACTATTATACTACTATCTAACTTAGCTAAGTAATGTTCTTGGACTCTACACTTATCGATGAAGGAGGATGCCTGACCGAGGATGCAATCCTGGTCCCGTCAGGGCGGATTAGGTTAGGTCGGGGCCGCTCTGCTCTACCCTCTGCCGGGTCCTGTGCTCGGCGGTCTGAGCAAGGCGCCGGACAGTTGGCCGGGGCGGGTTGTCACTATGAGCCCTCCCCAGATCTCCTTCGCGAGCTCCCTCGAGCCCTCCTGGGCGCACTCGAGGGTGGAAGTGAGCTGGGAGTTGAGGTCCGGACCGATTGGCTATACTGTTGCTCAGCCCTAGGTAGCTCTTCGAAAGTCGTCTCTTGGTGGTGCGATGACGGAGTAGAGTTTGGCATCGGGGTCTGACCGACCGGCTAGGCCTAGACCGATTACCCCGACGGGACTTATGAGTCTCGCCTTGCCTCTTTCCGACATTTGCGTCGGTTGTAAGAGGGGGTAGTCAGGCCAACACCTCCTGAATCTACTGGTTAGCTTTCGCCAGTTGACTCCTCAGCTGTGCATTCTCCATCTCCACCGCCGTGTAGAAATATGGGTTAGGATTAGGTGGCCGGGGAGCCAAACTTCCAGTGTCATCTTGGCCTATTGGTTGCTTGCCTGGCCGCTGTTGAACCTCAGGGTTCTGATCATCAAAGATGACAGCATGATGGGCCTCTTGCCCATCATGTTGGTCTGCCTCGTTACCATGTCTTGAGCAAGTGACCACCATGGTTAGGTATTTGCGATAGCACCAATCTAACAAGCTCTCAATTAAAGCACCAAACTGCTGATGCGGTTCTTCGCCAACAGGTAATTAATAGAATAAGATAATGGGATTAGTGCTAAGTAACGAACCGTAACAGATGAATGATCTTAAAATAAAATGGTGATACGAATACTTTTTTATGTGGTTCAAAGGTTAAAATCCTTCTACTCCACCAGCTGATATTATTGCTAGATTTCTGGTATTCTCTACAGGGTATTTCTCTACACAATAGAATCCAACCTTTTGCAACTCCCAGGGTCTCCATATTTATAGGAGAGGGCACCTGGGGTTGGCAAGGGGGTCATCCAGTGACCTTCTTACCCATTATGTCACTTCTGTGACATTCATGATTAATTCCTAAAACCTGACAAATGAAGTGTGGTCTAATCAATAGGTAAGGGGGATAATGGGCCGCACGACCCAACCCAGTCTTGGGTGCCTGAACACGCACGTTTATGCTGTGTGTTCGAGAATTCAGGGATATATCAGACACGTGATGTCTGATATATGCACGTTTACATTGCGTGGTTGACTTTATAAAGGGTCACAGCTGCCAACTTAAGCTCGTACCTCGAGCTAGATGTCTTCTTAGCTCGCAGTGTCCATACTTCTGACCCAACTCCTTAGTAACCTTAGTACGCCTTTGGTTATCTCGAGCTAAAGAGGTGGGACCTGGTAACAGCAGCCCCGGATACAAGTCACCCACGTGGCTGAATTAAATATGCCCTACCTCCGCTCGCTAATAGCCCGTGGGGAATTAGGGCGTACATACACAAATAGGTTCAAAATCATAACTATTTCACCAAAGTCAACATGAGCAGGTTAACTTTTGTTGTAAACACTTTGAAATTATCTTTTTAGGTCCAAAGTATTTCTTTGGAGTATATAAGAGCACCTAATAAGTTTGGTGGCATTTGGAGGTGTTTTGGACCGATGTACACGGTCAAAAATCAATGCAACGGGTGTTGCATCACCTGGCTTAAGACAACCCAGACACGCGACGCATCACTTGCATGCAGGCAACGCGTTGAGTGAGTTGTCCATATGAACCCGTATTGTTACACGTTTTTGGCTCCAAAAATTATTTTAAAATGCTCTAATCTCATTAGCTAACACTAATGATATTTCCTACACTATTTAAGGGGTTCATTTTAGATTTTGGTGAATTTATCACTCTCCACTCTCTCTCTCTCTCTCTAACTCACAACGATTACTGGTTTTCTCTAAGATCTTCATCAAGAAAGCATGACTTGTTCGAAGACCAAAGCTTGTTAATCTCAAGACTCATTCCACCGTTGTAGTAGCTTCAAGGAATCTCTTATGGGAGGCTAGGAATAGAGTTTTTTGGACAACAATTCTATTGTGTCAAGCCTTCATGTTTATATCCATTGTTTGATCACATAAAATATAACTTTATGATTTATATACCTAGAGTTTCTCTCAACGAACGTCCTCTCTTTCCCTTGACATAAATTGTGTTTCATTTAAGAGTTTAATTTTTTTTTAATTCTTTTGAATTATCAAACAAATCTTGTGATCATAAGTTATACTCCCAACAATGGTAACCTCGATAAGTCACTGGGAAACACCTCAAGGTATTTTCCCACCACCTGAATATCCTTGACGCTTTATGATGTCATCTTGATAGTGTCCACAATACTTGCAAAAACTTCCATACGTCCCTTGTTTATCAGCTTTAATGCCTTCAACGTTGATATGATTAGAGTCCAAGGTTCCATGCTTTCTCCCTCAAGAATGAACTTTTCCTCCCCTTTGGGTTTGAAAACTGCCACTTTCTTTTTGTAATCAATGGTAGCTCTGTACTTGGAAAACCAATTCATTCCCAATATCACCTTGTAATCCTCCATTGCCAATTCAATAAGATTAGAAAAAAATTCCCTTCATCCATGACCATTGGCACAATATGAGCCCATCTAGTTGACTTCATCACCTCTCAGGATGGTAGTAACGTACAGAATTCTAATGTAAATATCTTGCTAGGTCTTCCTAATTTCTCTAACATGCAAGTAGAATTAAAGGAGTGCATATCACTTGAATCAATCAACATATTGCATAAGAGATTTGTGATAGAAATATAACCTTTCACCACCAAGGTACTTGCTTCGGCCATTTTCTGTGTTAGTACAAACAACCGTAATGAAAAAAACTTGTCATAATGCTTCTGGTCGACATTCTGGTTTACCTTACATTTAGGATAGTTCTTCTTGATGTGGCCTTCTTGACCTCAACCATAGCATAGGTTGGTTCGAGCTCTACACTTACCCTTGTGCTTGTAGTTACACTTGCCATAGCTTGGAAGCTCATTAATCTATTTCAACTCTTGTTGACGCTTTTGGAATCTGCCCTTAGGTTTCTTGTCTTGGTGTCTTCCATTTCCTTGGGAATTTGGATTCTTGCACTTGTTGTCATTATTATGAGAATTAGGCTTGCGTGCATCTTGTTTTGCAGCTCTATCCTTCCAAATCCTATCCTCCATCTGTTCACCCTTGAGCACCCACTCCAGAGCTTGAGCGTAAGTGAGCACACTCGTGCTAATCATTTTCTACATCTCTTGCTATCACTAGCATCAGACCTCTCATGAACACTTCTACCTTAGTGGCTTCATTTACAATTAGGTTACCAGCAAACTTGTAGTGCACCAAATTTTATTTTTAGTTATTAAATTTTATGCCTTAATTTATTTAATTGTTAAGTGTTGTGAATTATCTTATTTATTTATTTAAATTAATTGTTAGAATTTTGTGAATTTAATTGTTGACTGTTATTTATTTATTTATTTTAAAAATGTGAATAATTGAGTTTTGATTTAATGCACTAAGGTGCATGGTAGGTAGTGATGCACCCTAGTTATTGAGTGTGTGCATGTGCATGGTGCACATGTGAAGAATTTTATACACACTTTGAAGTTTCCTTTTATTAGATTTATTTATTAATTTAATTAGAAAATAAAATAAAAGAAAGAAAGGAAAATGGACTTGGACATGTAAAACATAGTGGGAAAGGGGAATTTCATTTCCTATTTTATTTGCGTGAATTTGGTTAAAAATGGAAGAGATGTTGTCATCTCTATTCCATACCAAATTAAAAATAAAATCAATTAAATAACAATTAAAATAAAATAAGCAACAAAGTGGAAAGTTACCAATTATTTACCTTAGGCTATTATTGGTAGAAAAAATAAATAGGGAAGGAAAGAAGTGAAGAACATTTTTGCTCATTTGGACCATCGGCCTAGAGAGAAGAGAGAGAAAGTGTGGCGAGTTAGAGAGAGAAAGGGAGAGAGGGGCTGCCATTTTCAAGAGAGAAGGAGGAAATAAATAAGAGAAGGAGGAGAAAGAAAAAGGGTGTAACACCCCAATTTGCTAATAAGGTTTAGGACCTTGATTAGCGTGCCTGGAGGGCAATGAGTGAATTAATATGATAATATGTGAATTTAAATGAATATGTGATTAGAATGCATGTTTAGGTGGTATAAATGTGCATGTGAGCCCCGTTTGCATGATAGGGGTAAATTGGTAATCTTAGCCCGTTGAGGGCATAAATGTGATAATTGTACTATGTGGTTTGTACCACGTGAGTGTGGTGATATTAATGTGATGCACGTGCCGAGACGGTCCTAGAGAGCTAGTTAATTTAAAGGTCACAACGGGGTTAACTACCCGGCTCGGGAGGAGCCTAGGGGTAC
Source organism: Humulus lupulus (assembly GCF_963169125.1). Taxonomy (NCBI): domain Eukaryota; kingdom Viridiplantae; phylum Streptophyta; class Magnoliopsida; order Rosales; family Cannabaceae; genus Humulus; species Humulus lupulus. The sequence continues at coordinate 163,926,013 of NC_084795.1, forward strand.
TTTGGGGATTTTGTAAATTGAGTTCTTGTGAGTTAATGGTAACTGGTAATTTGGTAACTTGTGTAACTACTAGTAACCACTGAGAGTAACAAGTTTGGTTGAAAGGAATGGTAGAATTGTAATAGATAAGAAATGACAAAAGAGCCCTTGAGGTTTAGTTAGGAAGGGATAATTAAGGAAGGGTAAAATGGTCCATTGGCTAAGAAGAAATAAGCTTGAGCTGAAGGGAAAAATCATTCACGTTATTCTCATTTGGGCAATTGGGTTTATGCTGAAATTTGGGGAGAAAGCTAGAAGAAAAGGGAAGAAGAGGAAGATTGAGGTTGGGAGACCTAGGAAGAGAATTTAGGGAGTTTGGGGCAATCAAACTCGAATTTGAGCAAGGATTTATCAAAGGTAAGAGTTTGTACTCTGTTTTTTTGCTGAAATTAAGCTTGAATTTACAGAGAATAAGTGTGGGAACCTAAAGGAAATATGGCTGGTTTTACTTGGAAAATTCAGTTAGGATAATCAAAAGGAAAGGGGCTTGGAGCTGGATTTGGGAGGAGTTCAATCTAAGTTTGATTGAGGTAAGAATCCTTACCATGTTTAATTTTCATATCTAGTGTGGTTTAAGATTTTAGAGGCATGATTTATAGTTTTCAAGCCCTGGTTTGAGTCTTGGAAGCCATAGTTAAAGTTTTAGGAATTTGAAACTCAAGATGGGATTTTGGGTGTGATTGGGGTTGTTTATGATGTTTATAGGTTGTTAAAGGGTTTATTTGGGGTTTTGAAATGATTTTGGGACTTAGGTACTTGCTTGGAATGATTTGCAATGGTTTTAGCTCGGGGAAAACGCAAGGAAAAACCCAGAAATCTGGGTTTCGCGAAGGAGCGTCGCGGCCCTGTTCTTGGGCGCCACAGCGCGAAGCTGTTTCTGGGAAGGGGAAATGCTCTCTGACTTGCTGGGCGCTGCGGCCCTCTAGGGCAGCGCCGCGGCGCTAGGCTATTTTCAGGACATGGAATTTTGCAATTTTGAGCTTTTGCTCCGGGGGTTCGGGGAATGTTTCCAATGTATTGTTTTAGGAATTTTGGGATTCCGAGAGTGTGGGATTGGTCCCAGGAAGTGGTTTTGGATTGGTTAGCATTAAAGGGTGTTTATATATGTTGTGACTAGGTCCTTGGAGAGGCTCAAGTTAGAGGACCGTGCTCGCAGCCTTGGTGCATCGGGAAGCTCGGGATACAGGTAAGAAAACCATTGTTCCCACAGAGCTTGTATGCAGGGCTGAGCCCAATATGTTTGAATTGTAGGGCGTAGCCCTTTGATTGAATTTATTAGTATTCATTATATGTTTGTTATGCTGTGAATACGATTACATAAATGTTCGGCGAGAGCCGGGAACGGCGCAGGCCGAGGTCGGCATGGGACCGGGAACAGCAAAGGGCCGGGAACGGCATTTAGCACGTTGAGTGCAAGGCCGAGTACGGCATGGGGTCGGGAGCAGTGTTGAGCATGTGGAGTGCGAGCTGCCAGGGTGAGACCCTAAAGGATACCTGGGATATCCTCATGGTGTGGACCGCGAACCCAGGGCCTGGTAGAGCGCCTGGGACGGCATGGTCGTATGTGTTTAGCCCATTGGTGGCCTCATTATATGCTAAGTGTTTGTTGTGCATGTGTTATCTGCTTGTGAGGGTTTTCTTGCTGGGCTTCGGCTCACGAGTGCTCTGTGGTGTAGGTAAGGGCAAGAGGAAAGTCAGCCAACCATGAGTATGGAGAGCGTGAAGTGGCGTGTACATGTTTGGTCTGCCTGGCTGCCACGACCAGTGGTTTTGGGAGACGGTTGTATTAAAACTTAGATTTTGTCGTCTAGTCGACTCAAACTTGTAAATTTTATGTTGTAAATATTTCTAAACAGTATCTTGGGATCCCAAGTGTCAAACACTCAACGATTTGTAGTAAATGGAATTATTTTCAAAGTTTATTTCACTGTTCATGATTTAATTACACTTTTGACCTAAAAACCTCGATTAGCGAGTTAAACGCACGTTTAAAACTCACTTAGTGTTGACCCTCGATTTGGGCAACTGACACGAAGTCACAATTTTCTTGACGTGTATGAATGCGTTGAAAGGAACGTAATGACGAAAAGAATAAGAACACAAGAGTTTATAGTGGTTCGGCCCCAGAATCTGGTAATGACCTACGTCCACTTGAATTGTTATTAGATTGATATTCAAAGGGGTGATCAAAGAACTCGGGTTCAATGAGTTTCACTAGCCTCTGAAGAACAAATACAATATAGTTTCTAGTCACAAACGATCTAGAATTCTGAAAAGAGAAAATAGAGCCCGATCCCCTTCCCTGAGTCCTCTTCTTCTATTTATAAGCTCGGGGAAGATTTACATTGATTTGTTACAGATATTATTTCCTAAATAATCGGATACTCAAGAAATCATGGGAGAGAATCTCGGATTCCCTCATAACCGCCCAAGATCTTTTCTGCGTATAAAGTGCATACGACCAGTCTGGTCGTATGAAAAACTGATCGTCTAATACAGGATGCTTTCCTGGTCGATAGTCGAACACGCATTCTTCTAGGTGTCAGCCATGTGTAATTAATGCTTGCCACGTCATTCGCTTCTAATTTTTTGGATAACATTTTCCCCCCAAGTTTGTTTGTTGCGACCAGTAACGAAGAAACTTAAGGGAACAACTGTTCATATCCCCACGATGTTTGTCAGAACCCCCGTGCGTTCTTGTAAGTCGTGACATAATTATGTCTAATCAAGCCTTTTCAGTTTCCAAAAAGGTAATTTTGACAGCTTGTCCACTTCCCCACGTCTTGAAAATGAGAAACAATGATTACTGCCTTTTGGCTGCCCCTTTGCTTTTTATAAGTAGATCTTCCTTCTTCTTCAAGAAATTTTTTTATTCATTAACTTTGCTAAAGTCTTCAAGAACCCGCACCAGTGTTCAGAGCTTCGAAAACCAGTCCGACATTGTGTTGCAGGTCTTCCGATTCAAGTTTTCACCTTCCTCCGAATCATCTTCTCGCCCAGGTAAGAACTCTGTTCCTTTTTTATCTGTACTACGTCATGCATGCTATTTTTCTACTCTGATGTGCTGCGTTCTTGAATAGGGCTTTTAGGGTTTTGGATAGGAACCACTTGATATTCTGTAGAAGTGCGTCTTTATACCTGTTATGGGTCTGTTTAGGACTTTCATAGGTAGAGTTTCTGATTTGGGTTGTTAGGCTGTTGAAAGTTTCACCCTTTAGGCTAGACGAAAGAAAAATTGAAAAATTTTACCGCCCTTTAGGAGTTGAAAAAGGGTTCTTTTTAGAAAATGTTTTTCTTTCCTTTTCTGATTCGATTTATCCACGTTAAAGTCAGCGTAGGATTAGGATGCTGCTGGCTACTTAGGCACGAGCAACATTATCCCAGCTTCCCCACACTACTTCGCGGATTGTGTCTGATCTCCTCCATTGTCTGTTTGCAGTTCATATGCAAGACCCTTGTGGGGGAGAGAGACCTATCAAAGATAAATTCCTAGCCCAGCTGCTCGAAGGCGAAGAGAATCCATCCACATTGATTCCAGAAATCCCGTTTTCACGCCCTAACCCAAATCCTCCACCAGCTCCTGCCCAAAAAATGGCCAGAACAAAAACCAAGGCCAGAAAAAGACATGACCCTCCTCAAAGTCAGCCTCCTACTGATGCTCCCTCAACCAGTGGTCGAGGAGAATTTCCTCCTGAGACTGAAGTTCAGGCACGTGCCCGACCTCGCCATGCCAACCAGACGGCTGTCGAGTGGCACGTGGTAGTTCCGAGCACGGTGACCATTCAAATGGTCTCCAATTATTTAACCAAGTACAATCTGACAGGGGTGACCCTAGTCAGACCTACTGTCGACCAGCGAGCCAACCTTCCAGGTGGGGCTTATAGTGCCTGGTCGAGATACCACCTTGAGGCGGGTGCCACCCTGCCTTTGCATTCATTTTTTCAAGGGGTGGTTAATTACTTCGGGGTGGCTCCTTTCATGATTACCCCAAATGGATACAGGATGCTGACTGCGCTTTACATCCTTTACAAAATCCAGAAATGGCCAGCCCCCTCCCCTCACGAGGTCAACTATTTATTTGAACTCAAATCCAACCCTAACCAAGACGGTACGCGGTTTTTTCATTTTTTCCATCAAGAGACCGGACGCACCTTCCTGTCCGAGACCACCCATATCTCTAATGCTGGGAACTATCACTTGGAGTACTTCCTCACACCTGATATTGCTGCGGACAACCTGGCGTTCACCCGAGGAGGTAAGGAAATTAATGAGCCTTAAACCAGTAATTCCTGCCCTTTAACTTTTTCTTGTCGTAACATTCTACTGTTCCACTATATTCCAGGTCCATGGCTGTGCCCGACCCCCACTCCAGGAATGGAGTCAAGGGCAGCACTCTTATCGAGTATGTCCAATGCTGCTAAGAGTGTAAAAAGTTTGATCACTGAGGCTAACCTTAGGTTGGCTGGCCTTAAGGGCTCTCCACCTACGACCAGTGAACCTGCGGCGGGTGGTGTTCATGCTGGGGGGCGCGAGTAGGGTCCCGAGCAGCAGCCTCAGGCACCTCCTAGGAGGAGGCCAACTGGGGTTACTATCAGGGAGCCTACTGCTACCCATCGAGCAGCAGAACCGTCGGTCCCTAAGGGCAAGGGGAAACAAAAGGCTACTGAGCCTGCCGAACAGTCTGACGACTCATCGGATGTACACGGTACACAATTCTCGTTTTTAAATAACTTACCCATTCCCGTCCATCTATTTGACGGGGACGGCAACTTTAGGAACACTCCTTCTTTAAATTCAGATTTCTTCCAGGAACTAGGTAGTTCTGTAGATAATGTTACGACCAGTAGGCATAGCTCGGGTACCTTACTTTTGCAACTCTTACATTCTAACTTTTGTTTCTTTGCGATCCTTTAAACTTATTGTTTGCGCAGGCATGAATTCAGGGGACTTCTTCGCACACTATCAAGCTGTTGCTGAAGCTTCTGTCCCGAAGGATGCTAAAAGGGTCCGAGGAGAAAGTAGCAAGACCCCAGCGAAGAAAGCCCGAACAGAAAATGCTTCCACAGATGCTCCCTCCAAAGAGAACTTAACACATCCGCCTGCTCCCGAGCAGCAAACTCCCTCTCCTGCTGATCCTCGGTCCTCCTCGAAGGTCGTAGACAAAGAGGCCATGGATCAGTTGCCCGAAGGTTCCCTGCCCAGCCACGTAGTTGGCATGGCCAGGGAGAGGATATATCGGCTCTCCAAGCATAAGCGCTCCCAGGTCGCCATCAATGACACTACGACAATGGATGTCCACGACATCATCAACAGATGGCTGAACGAGATAGCCAGTGTAAGTTGTCTCCTGTTGCTTTGTCCTTTACGCTAAACTTCCTTACTTAACTCATTTTTCCTTCAGGGGTTTTTATCCTTGACTGCTAGCTGGCGCCGAGCTGGGGCAATGGTCTCTCGAGAGAAGAACTTTGACTCCAGGCTTGCCCAGGCTAAGCAAGTGCTTGAGGATGAGAAAACCAAGCTGCTCGAGGAAAACAGCAAGATGCTTGTGGAGAACAACGAGTTGTCTAAGCTAAATGAGCAGTTATGCGAGGACCAATCCACTCTTACTCGAGAGCTTCAGGAGAGTGAAGATGCCCGAGAAAAAGCCAACGAGGAGCGGAAAAAATGGAGGGAGAGTGTTGTTCTCAATACCCGAGAGTGTAAGCAGTTGAATCTTGATATGAACGCCAGCAGAGATGAGGTAACGAGGCTCGGGAAGCGGGTCGAGGAACTTGAGGGGCGCATTCAAGAGCTCGAGGAGGATGGTGCCAGAAATCTGGAGAAGTATAAGGAAGCCACCTTCCTAAGCTTTTATGATTTCTGGAAACATAACCAGGGGGCCAAAATCGACTACTTAGCTGAGAACTTGCAACAGTCGCTAATGGCGGAATGCACTGCTCGGTTTGAGGCCGAAAAGAAGGCCAAGGCCCAGACCCCTGCTGCTGGTACCAAAGGTGATCCTCCAGCTAACAAGAATGCTCCTGCTCAGAAATAACTTATATTTTTATCTTTCACAATTTTTGCGGCCCACAAGCCTTTCTGTAAAGACAATTTCCTTTTATTGCTGCATGGGCAGCTAATTTTACTTATGTTTGAACAATTACATCCGAGCAGTACTGCTCGCGACGTACGGATTTTCCTTTTAATTTCATATTTACATCCGAGCACTAATGCTCGCAGTGTAAACGGTTGCCTTAATGATATTATGATATTATGATACTTCTATTATAATACCTGTTCGCATGATCGAACTTAGCATAGTACTTTGGTTTGATTTAACAAAATCATAAATTTTGAAAAATACTCTAAGTACTGTAGCATGCTTTGACTTATTTTGTTCATGTGTTTACATACCTCATGGTATGCTTTGCTATCGATGTGCCTTGTATGCCCCCTAAGTGATCGAGGAGCTTTAGGTCCTTGGTCACTTGCCTTGACCACGACCTGTTTGAACATTTCTGCTCGATACGAAACTTTAATACTTGTAATACAGCAAAACAACACACGTAATGAACAAATACTTGTAAAAATGAATTCACAAAAGTTGGCAAGAATGACTGGCTGTGCACAGTCCCTTATATTCTCGTATTAAAAATGGACTAAGCATGTCTTTACGAGTGATTCTAAAATAGAATCTTACATATACGAGCGATTAGCCATACAACGTGGCTAACCCTCTTTGCTAAACTTGTAAAAAGAAAAGTTTTATACAAGCCAGTTCTTTAAAAAGGATTGTTCACTGATAATACTTGCACAGGTGTTCTCCATTCCAATAACGTGGAACGAGATCTCCGTTTAGGCGTGCAAGTTTGTAGGTGCCCGGAAGAAGGACTTCTTCGATTTGGTACGGTTCTTCCCAGTTTGGTCCGAGTACTCCAGCAGTGGGGTCGCGGGTATTTAAGAAAACTCGTCGTAGCACCAAATCACCGACGTTGAATTTTCTTTCCTTAACTTTGGAGTTAAAGTACCGGGCGACTTTTTTTTGGTATGCAGCAACTCGGAGTTGGGCCTTCTCTCGTATCTTGTCAATTGAGTCTAGGGACTCCATCATTAGTTGGCTGTTCTGGTCCTGGACGTATGTTATACGTCGATGTGAGGGGGGATCTAACTCTACAGGTAACATAGCCTCATATCCGTATGCTAGGGAAAATGGGGTATGACCTGTCACTGTTCGGTGAGATGTTCTATACGACCAGAGGACTTCAGGCAGCTGTTTCGGCCATGCTCCTTTGGCGTCTTTGAGCCTCTTCTTTAGTGTATCCTTAAGAGTTTTATTCACGGCCTCGACCTGCCCGTTTGCTTGGGGATGCGCAACTGAAGAGAAGCTTTTAATAATTCCGTGTCTTTTGTAGAAGTTTGTAAATAAATCGCTGTCAAATTAGGTTCCGTTGTCTAAAATTATCTTTCTGGGCAAACCATATTGACAAACAATGTTCTTGATGACAAAGTCAAGAACTTTCTTGGTCGTTATGGTAGCGAGTGGTTCAGCTTCAGCCCATTTGGTGAAGTAATCAACTGCTACGACTGTGTATTTTACTCTGCCTTTTCCCGTTGGCAGAGATCCAATTAAATCTATGCCCCAAACAACAAAAGGCCACGGACTCTGCATTTGTTTCAACTCGTTTGGAGCTGCTCGTGGAATTTTGGAGAACCATTGACACTTATCGCATCTTCGTACAAACTCCATCGAATCCTCGCCCATGGTTGGCCAAAAGTAGCCTTGCCTCAGAATCTTTTTTGCCAAACTCTGCCCCCCAGTGTGATCCCCGCAGAAGCCTTCATGAACCTCTTTCATGAGTTCCTTAGCTTTTTCTGGTGTAACGCATCTGAGTAGTGGCATTGAATATCCTCTTCGGTACATAACACCATCGACCAGTATGTATCTAGCAGCTTGCCTCTATAGAGTTCTGGCTTTGTTTCTATCTGTTGGTAGCGCACCGTTTGTCAGATACTCCAAGTAAGGTGCCATCCACGTATCCTTCATTCGAATTTCCATACTGGCCCCAACCGCCTGTATGCTTGGCTCACTCAATCTTTCTACTGGTACAATGTTCAAAGTGTCTGCATATTTCATGCTTGCGATTTTGGCTAAGGCATCTGCGTTTGAATTTTGATCTCGCGGAATTTGCTGGAGGGTGTACTCCGTGAACTGGGCTAGCAGGTCTTTTGTTTTATTCAAGTAGGCCACCATTTTTAAACCTCGCACTTGATATTCTCCTAGAACCTTGTTCACGACCAGCTGTGAGTCACTGTAAATATCAAGCGTCTTTATGTTCATATCTTTCGCCATTCTCAATCCAGCAAGGAGCGCTTCGTATTCGGCTTCATTATTTGACGCGGTGAAGTCGAACCTGATGGCGCAGTGAAATCGATGCCCTTCAGGCGTTATCAATATCACTCCCACTCCTGCGTGGGATTCGTTGGATGACCCATCCGTGAATAACTTCCACGAAGGAGCTTTCTCTTGAGGCTCAGGCGCACTAGGCGATTCGTACTGCTCGCTGTTTGGGAGTTCTGTGAACTCTGCAATAAGATCAGCTAATACTTGTCCCTTTACTGGTGCTCGTGGTGAATAATTTATATCGAACTGCCCTAGTTCGACTGCCCATTTTAATAATCGCCCAGCCGCCTCTGGTTTTTGGAGGACTTGCCGTAAGGGCTGGTCAGTTAAAACTGTGATAGGATGGGATTGGAAGTAAGGGCGCAACTTCCTAGAGGCCAGGATTAAGCAATATGCTAACCTTTCAATGGGCGGATATCTCAGCTCTGCCCCGATCAGCCTTTTGCTTACATAGTAGACCGCTTTCTGTACGCCTCCTTCTTCTCGTACTAGCACCGCGCTCGCAGCAACTTCTGTAATCGCCAGGTAAATAAACAAAGTTTCTCCTTCGATTGGCTTTGATAAGATGGGAGGTTGTGCCATATGAGTTTTTAAGGCCTGAAAAGCTTGCTCGCAGTCTCCTGTCCATTCATACTTCTTATTTCCCCTAAGTAGGATGAAGAAGGGGACGCATTTGTCTGTTGACTTCGAAATAAATCTACTTAAGGCTGCGATTCCCCCGGTTAAACTTTGTACATCTTTGGTCCTTTCCGGCGATTTCATGTCGATCAGGGCTTTTATCTTGTCGGGGTTGGCCTCGATTCCTCTTGAATTTACAATGAACCCCAAAAACTTCCCTGATCCAACTCCAAAGGAACATTTGAGGGGATTTAACTTCATCTGGTACTTGTTCAATACATCAAAGCACTCTTGTAAATCCTTTATATGTCCTTCTGCCTTCTTAGACTTTACCAGCATGCTGTCTACGTATACCTCCATGTTTACTCTGATCAGCTCTTTAAACATGTGGTTGACTAGCCGCTGGTAAGTCGCACCTGCGTTTTTCAGTCTGAAGGGCATTACTCTATAACAGTATAAGCTCGTATCGGTCTAAAAGCTGGTGTGATCCTCATCAGGGGGATGCATGCTAATCTGGTTGTAGCCCGAATATGCATCCATGAAAGAGAGGATCTCGTGTCCTGCAGTAGCATCGACCAGCTGGTCGATTCTTGGGAGTGGGAAGCAGTCTTTTGGGCAGGCTTTATTGAGGTCTGTAAAATCCATGCAGGTTCGCCATTTTCCGTTAGGCTTGGGAACCATAACTGGATTGGAGACCCAGGATGGATAAAATGCCACCCTTATGAACCCATTCTCCTTTAATATTTCAACTTCTTCCTTTAAGGCTCTCGATCTATCCTTATCAAGCAGCCTTCTCTTTTGTTGCACGGGTGGAAAAGTCTTGTCTATATTTAGGACATGGCTGATAACTGCAGGATCTATCCCAGCCATGTCTTTGTGAGACCAGGCAAAAACCTCCTGGTTCTTCCGCAAAAATTCCACCAGTGTGTGCTTCGTGGTGGGCTCTAGTTTTTTCCCGACTTTCACAACTCTGGTCGGGTCTTTTTCATCGAGTTGGACCTCTTCCAGGTCCTCGATGGGTCCAACGATCTCTTCAAAATCCCCAAAGCGAGGATCTAAGTCTCTATCCTCACTTTGGGCAACACCCTATTTGGTGACTTCATCACCGGATTAGGCTTGTGTATCAACTGCCATCTGCAACCTATCTGAGGTAGGGCTCTTTGGCGTTCCCCTTTTTGCCTTTGTGATTGAGGCATTGTAGCACTCCCTGGCTTCCCTCTGGTTCCCCAACACGCATCCTACCCCTGCGTCCGTTGGGAACTTCATGGCTAAGTGCCACATAGAGATGACGGCCCGTAGATCAACTAGTATAGGCCTTCCAATGACAGCATTGTACGCCGAAGGACAATTGACTACTATAAAAGTGGCGAGTAATGTCCTGGTAGCAGGCACTGTACCTGTCGTCACTGGTAGTCTGATCAATCCGTCGGGGGCGAGTCCTTCTCCAGAGAAGCCGTATATTGTTTGGTTGCAGGGCTCCAAGTCCTTAACGGACAACTTCATGCGTTCCAGCAAAGACTTATACAGGATATTCACCGAACTTCCTGTATCAACCAGCACTCTCTTTACCATCATGTTAGCCATCTGGATATCCACGACCAGAGGATCGGTATGTGGGAATCAGATTGGTTATTTCGCCTTCTTCTGATCGAGCCTTTTTTGGCGCGCGGTCCTCCACAGTCATCATCTCGATGTCCTGGTCGTGGCGCAAGGTCCGAGCATATCGTTCCCTGGCCTTTTCGCTATTTCCCGCGAGGTGCGGGCCTCCACAAATGGTCAATAATGTGCCAGTCACGGGGGCAGGCTGTAAGGGTGGCGAGCGTTGGCGCGTGGGCGGCTGCTCATTGCTACCCGGAGCTTCTCATTGGGAATTTCCCGAGGCCCGTACATATCTTCTCAAGTGTCCTTATCCAATAAGGAACTCGATTTTGTCTTTCAGCTGGTTTCATTCGTTGGTGTCATGTCCGTAGTCGTTATGGTAACGACATAATTTGGTAGTGTCCCTCTTCGAAATATCCTTTCGAATGGGGCCAGGTTTTTTATAAGGCACACTAGAACTTGTGGCCTGATAAACCTCTCCCCGAGACTCAATGAGGGCAGTGTAGTTAGTCAACCAAGGTACATAACAGTTACCCTTCGCTCATTTATTGTCGGAGGTGGAAGGCTCGTTATACGACCGTTTTCCACCATTCTTGCCATTGCCGCTGCCATTGCCGTTGCCTTTGCCGTTGCCGTTAGGTTTGGACCCATTGGCGGCTTTGGCGGGCTCGGCTGCTTTCTTATCCTTGCCTGAAGGCTTTCCATCGTCGGCAATGGCATCTTCGAGCTTGATGTAACGATCACCCCGGTCCAAGAATTCCTGGGTAGTTCTAACTCCTTCCTTTCGGAGGCTTTTCCAGAGGGGAGAGCGACGCCTAACCCCTGCGGTTATGGCCATAATTTTGCCTTCGTCCCCCACCATTTTTGGTCCAGCTACTGCTCGTATAAAGCGCTGGATGTAGTCCTTCACTGATTCTCCATCCTGCTGGCGAATTTCCACCAGCTGGTTTGCTTCGGTCGGATGCACATGACCTGCATAGAACTATCCGTAAAACTCCCTTACGAACATTTCCCAGGAAACTATGCTTGCAGGAGGGAACTTAAAAAACCACTCCTGTGCGGCCTTAGAAAGTGTTGCAGGGAAGATCCTGCACCGAGCGTCTTCAGACACTTTCTGAATGTCCATTTGTATTTCAAACTTATTGGCATGAGATACTGGGTCTCCGTACCCGTCAAAGTTTGGAAGTGTAGGCATTTTGAATTTGCTTGGAGTTTCTGCATTAGCTATCCTCTATATGAAAGGAATGCCTTTCCTCCTATCATGGTCAATATAAGATGTCCTTCCCCCGACCAGCTGTTGCACTGCCTGGTTGAGGGCATCTATCTGGGCATGCACAGCGGCAGGAATCGCTGTAGCCTCTGTTGCTGGGGGGATGTTCTCGCCATGCCGTTCGCGGCGATCGTTGAGTACGTCTCTCAAATCCTCGTCTCTTCTCAGCTGCTCGCTACCCTCGAGCCGGTTGAAGACATTATTTTGCCTAGGCTGCCCCCCAGCATCCCGTCTATTGGGCTGGTCATCTTGAGGTACCTGGCTCTCGCCTCTACCTCTTTCTTCATTCCTCCTACCAGCATTTCCCTTGCCTGAGTCGGCCTCATTATACCCATGGCCATATATGAACCTCGATTGGCTGTGGTGGGATCGACTGTTCCCTCGATTTCCATCCCTGGCTGACACGTCTCGAGCGTTAGAGGGTGGCCTGCGCTGGTCGTTGTGTCCCCATGCATTATCATGTCGCGGGGGACCCCGGACCGCAGAGCCTAACTCTGAGTTCCTCCTGTTACCAGGAGGATTCTGACCTCTGTTCGGTAGGTTTGGCTCATCACCCCTATGGCGTCTAGGACTGCGAGGCTGATGCTCGGTCTTATTCTGCCTCTGCTGAGGGGGATTACCACGACCAGCCTGGGATGGTGGCTGTGCCTCAGGGTCCAGCGGGACATCGTCATGGGGCGCCTGAGGCTGCTTGGGCCTTTGCGGACTCGATGGCTAGATTGGTGGGCTAGGATTAGGACCCCTTTGAGGTGGCCCATTTGCAGGCTGGTCAGGCTGCGAGACAGGTGCAGCCTGATTTCTAGCCAGTTGTAAGGCCGACTGTAGGGCTGCCATGGCCTCGCTTTGGCGACGATCCATCTCCGCCTGCCTTTCGCTTAATTCCGCGCACTGTCGTTCAATCTCCTGCTGCTGCCGCGTCATAATTTCGAAGGCAGTCCCTTGACTGGCCCTCAGATTAGCCAACTCTTCCTGCAATGCCCCCAGGGTACTCTTCAGCGTTGCGTCATCCATTTCTTCCTCCTCAAAGTCCAAATGTGGCTCATCCTCAGCCACGCTTGAAGGAGGAGGAGGAGGTGGGTTTGATGGTGCAGCGGCGGCCGCCTGTCCAGCTTTCCTTGCAGTTTTCGCCATTGGTTTTCTCAACAATGATAAATCAAGCTCTCAATGAAAGCACCAGAATGTTGACCCTTGATTTGGGCAACTGACACGGAATCACAATTTGCTTGACGTGTATGAATGCGTTGAAAAGAACGTAATGACGAAAAGAATAAGAACACAAGAGTTTATAGTGGTTCGGCCCAAGGATCTGGTAATGACCTACGTCCACTTGAATTGTTATTAGATTGAGATTCAAAGGGGTGATCAAAGAACTCGGGTTCAATGAGTTTCACTATCCTTTGAAGAACAAATACAATATAGTTTCTAGTCACAAACGATTTAGAAGTCTGAAAAGAGAAAATAGAGCTCGATCCCCTTCCCTAAGTCCTCTTCTTCTATTTATAAGCTCAGGGAAGATTTACATTGATTTGTTATAGATATTATTTCCTAAATAATCGGATACTCAAGAAATCATGGGAGAGAATCTCGGATTCCCTCATAACTGCCCAAGATCTTTTCTGCGTATAAAGTGCATACGACCAGTCTGGTCGTATGAAAAACTGATCGTCTGATACAGGATGCTTTCCTAGTTGATAGTCGAACACGCATTCTTCCAGGTGTCAGCCATGTGTAATTAATGCTTGCCACGTCATTCGCTTATGATTTTTTGGATAACACTTAGTAACGACTCTAAGGAGGTAGGGCGTTACAAGGGGTTTCAAAGCTCTAGGTATGTATTCATCTATGGTGTTTTTTTAAAACCCTTGGTTAAGAGTCTTCTTCTTCTTTAATCTTAGAATAATGGGCTATAATCTGAGTTTCTTGCTAGATGTTTGACATGCCAGCAAGTCAAAGCAGAACACCAAAGGCCGGCAGGGTTACTTCAACCACTCTACATTCCTGAATGGAAATGGAAGGATATATCAATGAATTTTGTGGTAGGGTTACCCAGAACCACCAAGCAGCATGATTCTGTGTGGGTAATAGTGGATAGACTCACTAAGTCCACCCATTTCCTGCCAGTTAAGACCACATACTCGGCGGACCAATATGCAGAATTGTACGTAAGTGAGATAGTGAGACTTTATGGGGTGCCAAAGTCTATGATTTCTGATCGAGGGTCAATTATCACATCGAACTTTTAGAAGGGACTACAAAGAGCTATGGGATCAAGGCTAAAGTTTAGCACTGCGTTTCATCCTCAGACTGATGGGCAATCTGAGAGGACTATACAGATTCTAGAGGAGATGTTGAGGTGTTGTGCTTTGGACTTCTCAGAGTCTTGGAACCGATACTTACCCCTAATGGATTTTTCTTATTATAACAGATATCAATCTACTATTGGATGGCTCCCTATGAGAAGTTTTATGGGTGCAAGTGTAGATCTCCTTTGCACTGGGATGAAGTTGGGGAGAAGCAGATTTTAAGCCCTGAGGCAGTTAGGGAAGCTAGTGAGGCGATTGAGAAGATTCGTCAAAGGATGCTCACCGCGCATAGTAGGAAAAAGAGCTACCTTGACCTTAAGAGAAGGGACATTGAATTTTCAGTAGGCGAGTTTTTTTTCCTGAAAGTCTTGCCGATGAAAGGTGTTATGCATTTTGGAAAGAAAGGGAAGTTAAGCCCCATATATATATGTCCATTTGAGATTTTGGACAAAGTAGGGCAAGTTGATTACCTTTTGGCACTGCCCCCAGCACTAGCCGAAACGCATAACGTCTTCCACATCTCGATGTTGCGTAAGTACGTGTCAGATCCCTCTTATGTGTTGAGTTATGAGCCGTTACAACTGAAGCAGGACCTGAGTTATGATGAACAGCCTGAGCACGTTAGTGAAAAGGGAATCAAGGAACTAAGATCCAAAAGGATTCCACTAGTTAAGGTGCTGTGGAAGAATAGTACGGAATGAGAAGCAACATGGGAGTATGAGGAAGATGAGAGATAGATACCCTGAATTATTTGGTAAGAAAGAATTTCGGGATGAAATTCCTTTTAAGGAGGGTATATTGGAGCGCACCAAATTTTTTTTTAGTTATTAAATTTTGTGATTTAGTTTATTTAATTGTTAAGTGTTGTGAAATATTGTATTTATTTCTTTAAATTAATTGGTAGAATTTTGTGATTTTAATTGTTAATTGTTATTTATTTATTTATATTAAAAATGTGAATAACTGAGTTTTGATTGAATGCACTAAGATGCATGGTAGGTAGTGATGCACCCTAGTTATTGAGTGTGTGCATGTGCATTGATGCATGGTGCACATGTGTAGAATTTTCTACACACTTTGAAGTTTCCTTTTATTAGATTTATTCATTAAATTAATTAGAAAAAAAATAAAAGAAAGAAAGGGAAAGGGGCTTGGGCATGTGAAACATAGTGGGAAAGGGGAATTTCATTTCCTATTTTATTTGGGTGAATTTGGTTAAAAATGGAAGAGATGTTGTCATCTTTATTCCATACCAAATTAAAAATAAAATCAATTAAATAAAAATTAAAAGAAAATAAGCAACAAAAGGGAAAGTTACCAATTATTTACCATAGGCTATTATGGGTAGATAGAATAACGAGGGAAGGAAAGAAGTGAATAGCATTTTTGCTCATTTGGACCGTCAGCCTAGAGAGAAGAGAGAGAGAGTGGCGAGCTAGAGAGAGAAAGGGGGAGAGGGGCTGCCATTTTATAGAGAGAAGGAGGAAAGAAAGAAGAGAAGGAGGAGAAAGAAAAGGGGTTTCAAAGCTCTAGGTATGTATTCATCTATGGTGTTTTTTTTAAACCCTTATTTAAGAGTCTTCTTCTTCTTTAATCTTAGAATAATGGTGTTCTTCTTTCTTTGGTTGTATGGTGTTCGAAACCCTAGGATTTTCAGCAAGGAGGTGGTTCTAATTTGGGTTCTTGATTTCTATAAAGGGAGCTATTGGATTTTATTTTCTCCCTTCAATTTATTGGTTATTGTTATTTTATGTTGTTATTTGAAGAGATCGTGGCTGAAAGTGGGTTGTGTTTTGGGTAGGATATTATGTGGGGTGTTAATAGATATTATTAATGTTGGGATGAAGGGTTGTTTTGTTTGATGCATGAAGGTTTTGGCATAGGCATGTGGTGTATATAGGCAAGCATGATTATAGATTTTGGTCATACATGAAATCTAAAATCTTATAATTATGTTTTCATGGTTATTTTGAATCAAATGGTTTATGTAATAAGAATATAAGGATGATGATGGATACATGCAAAGGTATTATTGTTGTTGTTGAGTCAATATTTTATCTCACTTTTGGAAAACATGTTGCGATTATGTGATCTTGTATTTTTTTTGTTAGGGTTCATAAGTTTATTGAAAGTGTTGGTAAACAAGCTTATGAGTTTGGGGTAAGTTGTATTTTTTTTG
Source organism: Humulus lupulus (assembly GCF_963169125.1). Lineage (NCBI taxonomy): Eukaryota > Viridiplantae > Streptophyta > Magnoliopsida > Rosales > Cannabaceae > Humulus > Humulus lupulus. The sequence goes on from NC_084795.1 coordinate 163,942,401, forward strand.
TTAGGGTTCATAAGTTTATTGAAAGTGTTGGTAAACAAGCTTATGAGTTTGGGGTAAGTTGTTAATATGTGGGAATTGTGCTTCATGGGGTTCAGCCTATAGTGTGTGAGGCATGTTGTGTTGTTTTTATTTTGTGTCACTTATACATGTTAGGAACATACTAGGTTAATTGGTTAAAGAAGGGATTGTCTTGAATCTTTAATAAATTGATATATATATATATATATATATGTGATTTGATGAAGGTTATGGATTGAGTTTTGAGAAGCATAAATTAAAGATGAATTTCATGATGATTTTTGCTTGCTGATTTTGTGTTTAGTTGGTGAGTAAATTTGATGAAACAATGATTTGAATGCATAACTGATGTATCTAATGATATGTTGAATTTACGTGAATAAAATGGTATTTTATTTCACACTTAAATGATATTTTTGCACAAATAATTACCTGCATGTTTTTTTTTTATATTTTTGAGAAAATATGAGTTTGTAAAAATAAAAATAGTGATTTTGAAGATATATTTTAGTTGCTGGAATTTTAGTAAAAATTTGAGGTTGTATTTTTAAATAAAAGGAATTTTGTGTATATGATGAAATAAATTAATACCCTAAACTATGAAAATATTTAAAATGGTATTTTTAATATAACCATGAGTGTTCATTTTAATAGATATGATTTTTCTTTATTTCAATTAAGAAAAATGTTGAATTTAATTCACTTGTAAGTTTTTTGATAAATAAAATCATGGCTGAAGGTTTAGTTAAATATTTATAAAAATAATTATTGGATATTCACAAATGGATTTATTCTACTTAAAATTAAGTCTTAAAATAATACAAGAAAAATATATTTTCCACACCTAAAAAATTTATTTTTTTCTCACATTAAGTTTGTAAATTTGTAAATTTGATTATAATGTTATTTTCTAAGGAAACAAGTTAAATTATAAGTATTTTTACATAATTTTTTCCTTATTATGTTATGGAATTTAAAATTAAATAATGGAATTATTATATTATAAAATGGTTAAATAAATTATTTTATGAAATAAAAATAATGCTTTGGAGGTTTAATCAACTTAAAGATTTTAAAGAGATAAATAATGGTAATCAAAGCTTGTTACTAATTCATTACTTTCAAAATGATTGACATAAGCGCATAGGAATTATCGTTTTTAACATTGCTTTTTAATAACGTTCTCACATATGCATGTCGCATGCAATTTTAATTTTACAATAAAAAATGTGTCTAATATTCAACCATACGATTTTTATTTAAAAACCATGCATGTAACATAGGTATAAGTTGCATTATTCTTTTGGTGATTTTATGTGTATTTATCTATTTTAGGAATAATGAGTAGTTTTCACCATGTGTGCATGGCCCATGCACACATGGGATATATGAGTGGGCACAATAGAGTCTTATGTGATGCCTAAATGATGTTATTTGGTTATGGTATAGGCTTGTTGTGAAGTTTATCAGTTGTGCTTTGCTTTGACCTGAGGTAAGGATGTTAGATAGAAATTTTGATTGTTTATACTGTGAATGGTAAGGTTGGCTTGTATGAATAAAAATGTTATGAATGATGATGCTTTTGCGATATGAATTATGAAATATTATTTTGTGTTGATATGACTGGATTGTATGTTATGAAATGGTTGTTAGCGTGATGAACGTGAGTCAACAAATAGGGGGTTACTAAGGATGTGAAGACGTAACCCGAGTTACTAAGGATAAGAAAACGTAACTCAAAGGGCGGACACACCGAGGTTATTCAAGGACCAGAGATCCTGTTTACCTAAGATGTGACATGGACAAGTTAGCGGGCCATGTTCACAAGGATATGATGTTTATGATATGATGTTATGTTTATGATGGCTATGTATATGATGTTGTGTTATGATGATTATGTGCATGATGATAATGGTAACAATAATGATGCTTATGATGTATGACGATGTATGAATATGAATATGTTTTGTTATGTTTTACTTGTGTGTTATTTGTATTTCCTTACTGGGCTTTTAGCTTACCCCCTTACTTTCCCTTCCAGGTAGCAAATAGGTTTTCTCTTTGGCACGCGTGGTGATGTGGGGAGTTCTATCGTCGGGGTGTGTATGGCGTGGAGGCATCCTATGGACGAGAAATGATCAATTAAATGCCATTTTCTACAGATTAATGTTATATTTGTTTTTAACTTTCAAAACTTATCAGTGAGACTTGATCCTTTATTATTTTTAAAACGTTGCATGAAAACTATTATTTTTCTTTTAAATTATTGGGCCCAACTCGCATGTTTTAGCAAGGCCCCACTGGGACTTTTTATAATAAGTGGCTTTTCTTTTATAAACTTATGTGCACGCAAATGTTTTACAAAGTATTAGACTAAGGCGTTTTACAAGTGGTATCAGAGACGGTCATCCATGCTTCCAAGGACCCTCCCCATACACGCTAAAGATGGGAAAATCTCACCTCACCGCATCGTAAGTATTTGTTTATGTGTTATTACTTGTTTCTATTTTATTTAATTTTATAGTTTCATAACTGTAGTATAGTAAGATGCCTCCCGTTTTGAAAACTACTAAGAAACAACTACTCAAGGAGATCCGCGCAATACCCAAGGTTCAGCTTGAGGAGGATCCCTACGATTGGCAGATAGCGGTATTGAACAATGGTAGTTTGCGATAGTATCCAAGGGATCATGAACAAAAGAGGAGTTTTGCTTTGGCCCATAGAGCAATGGGTGTTGAGTGAAGCATTGTCAATGTACTCTGAGGCTCTTCTCCAATTGGATCGGGCATGGCATGACGTCATTCAAGATGACCTGGAGTTTAGTACCATGGAATACGTAATTCGCGATCTTATAAAAAACTACAATTTTAGTTATCTGGAGCTTGTATTGGCGAAGATGGATGATGGAGAGATAGAGGAGCATTTGGAGACGGTACACGATGTGGAATGAGCCTTTGCAATTGAGGAAGTAACTCGAGCAATACCATGTGTGACCACTAGGATGAAGATAATGGCGAGCACTCCCAGTTACTTTCACATCCCAGGAGACCTCTTTGATTATAGCTTAGGAGACGAGTCCACAGTTGAGGACTAGAGTCTGTCGCATAAATCATTCCATGAAACACTAATAAATAAAATAGGATATTTTTAAGACCTTAAAGTATTTATGTTTTGGTCATGAAACACTTTTTGGGATTGTTTAAATTTTTGGAATAATTTGAACATTTTGAATGTTATGGTTTATTTTTGCAAACTCTAAATGATGTGGTTTGAATGAATATTTTTTGCAAATACCTATCAAACCATCATGTGATGTTCCTTCCTTATGATTTTCCTTTGTTTGCCTTAGAATCTCATAATGTCGACTAGAGGGAGAGGAGACAAGGGAAGAGGAGGAGGTCGAGGAAAGGGTGTCTCCACAAGGTCTAAAACCACAACAACCCCTGACATTGAAATGCCATCAGTTCAACCTGCAGCTCCAGCAGAACCATCTGTGGACCTGGCCGCAGAGGTAGCAAGGTTTAGAGAACAATTGAGGCTGAGATATGAGGGATTGGAACATGCTAAGAAAGCACAGAAAACGCCCCAAGTGCCTCAAGTGCGAGTGGCGCAGCCTCAGCCACCAACCCCACCACCTGCACCACTGCCTGTAACTTATGGGTTCGAGCCAGTGTATGAACGTTTCACAAAACAAGCCCCACCAACCTTTGAAGGGAAGGCTGATATAATGGTTGCAGAGGATTGGTTAAGATCAGTCGAGGCCATCTTCGATCATATGGAGTTGAATGATCATCAAAGAGTCTCCTGTGCAATCTATTTACTCAAAATGGATGCACGAATTTGGTGGGATGTAATTAAACAGACTCGTGACTTGAATACCATGACTTGGACAGAATTCATCCATGCTTTTAGCAAGAAGTATTACAGTGCGGTCGTGCTAGCAACCAAGGTAGATGAGTTTGTAACTCTGGTACAAGGAAACCTATCAGTCACTGATTATGCACAAAAGTTCAATAGGTTGGCAAAATTTGCTTCGGAAGTTGTGCCAACTGAAACTCTGTGAGTCCAAAGGTTCATGAGGGGACTCAAGCCGATGATCGCTAGGGATGTTATGAAGACCAGTGCTAAAGTGTTCAGTTATGCAGAAGTACTTGATAGAGCACTTGAAGTTGAATATTTGGAAGAACGGATTTGGAAGGATAATGCTGCCAAAAGAGAGAACTACTAAAACAAGGGCTTCAACGAAGGTAACAAAAGGAAAGCTAATGAAGTACAGAAAAGTGGCACTTACAAGAGACCCAGACCTCCGGTCACGAATAACAACAGTCACAACACTCAAAACCGCAACAACCGCAACAATCGCTTTAATGACCAGAACTGTGGGAATCATCAAGGCAACTGAGTAGAGCACCCCATCTGTTCTAAATGCTTGAATAGACACCCGAGAGAATGTCAGGTCAGCACCAATAAATGTTTTAAGTGCGTCTAGGCGGGACATCTGAGGAAGAATTACCCACAATGGAAGGCGGGACAGAATAATAACAGCAATCTGGTGCCAGCAAGGGTTTTTCCTTAACTCAGAATGAAATAGCCAACAGCAACATCGTAGTCACAAGTCAGCTCCCTATATCTAGTATGATGTGTAGAGTCCTCATTGATTCTGGAGTGACTCACTCTTATGTTTCCATGAATGTGATTGATAAGCTGAGTATGCCTTATAAAATGTTTGAGCATAACTTTAGTACAATGTTGCCATCGGGAGACATGATGTTGTCAACTAGGTGGTTACCGCCAACGCTTGTAACGATAGAGGGCAGGGAATGCCCAGTAGGCCTTATAGAACTGAGTATATCAGATTATGATGTCATTCTTGGCATGGATTGGTTATCCAAACATGGGGCGACAATAGGTTGTTGGAAGAAGACCATATATGGAGTTCAGGCCAAAAGAAGGAGGGATCTTTTCCTTTAGAGGAGAAGTAGCGGGTTTTCGAACACCCATAATATATGCATTGGAAGCACGTAATATGATGCAACATGGTTGTTCGGCGTTTCTGGCTAGTGTGGTGGATAAATCCAAGGAGTCATAACTAAAACCAGAAAATGTGCATATTGTCTGTGAGTTCCCAGAAGTGTTTCCTGAGGAATTACCAGGATTACCCCCGGACAGAGAAATTGAGTTTGTGATATAGCTGGCACTAGAAACAGCACCGATCTGTAAAGCACCCTGTCGAATGGCACCTGCAAAATTGAAGGAACTTAAGAACCAGCTACAAGAGTTGTTGGACAATGGGTTCATAAGACCTAGCCATTCGCCATGGGGAGCACCAGTCTTATTTGTGAAAAAGAAGGACGGGAGAATGAGGATGTGCATCGATTACCGAGAACTCAACAAGGTCACAATTAAGAAAAAATATCCTTTGCCTAGGATAGATGACCTTTTCAATCAACTGCAAGGGGCAGTAGTATTCTCGAAGATTGATCTGCTATCCGGGTACCATCAGTTGAAGGTGAAAGAGGGAGATATTCCGAAAATGACTTTTAGAACTCGCTATGGGCGCTATGAGTTCCTAGGGATGTCTTTTGGACTCACTAATGCCCCAGCAACATTTATGGATATGATTAACAACGTATTTAAGGATTTTTTTTGACAATTTTGTGGTTGTGTTCATAGACGACATCCTTATTTACTCAACGACCAAGGAAGAGCACGAGGAGCATTTGAGGTTGACTCTGAAAAGATTACAAGAGCATCAGTTGTACGCTAAGTTTTCTAAGTGTGAGTTTTGGCTGGAATAGGTAACTTTCCTAGGGCATTTAGTGTCCAAGAATGGAATAGTTATAGACCCATCAAAGATCAAGGCCATTAGAGACTAGCCCTAGCCAAAGAATGCCTCAGAAGTTCAAAGCTTCTTAGGATTGGCGGGTTACTATAGGAAGTTTGTCGAGGGTTTCTCAAAGATCACCGCACCATTGACCAACTTAACCCGCATGCATTAGAAGTTTTCATGGACAGAGAAATGTGAAGAAAGCTTCCAGACCATGAATGATAAGTTCATTTATGTGCATATCCTTTGTGTTCCCACTAAGGGCGGGAAATTTGTGGTGTATTGTGATGCATCAAAGAATGGCTTGGGATGTGTGTTGATGCAAGATGGGAAAGTGGTAGCTTATGCTTCCAAACAACTTAAGGATTATGAGCAATGATATCCCACTCATGACCTTGAGTTGGCAGCAGTAGTGTTCACACTAAAGATATTGAAACATCACCTATATGGAAACAAGTGTGAGATATACACTGACCACAAAAGTTTGAAGTACTTCTTCACGCAAAAGGAACTGAATATGAGGTAGCGAAGGTAGTTGGAACTAGTGAAGGACTATGATTGTGAGATTCTATACCATCCAGGCAAGGCCAATGTGGTTGCAGATGCATTGAGTAGGCGGGGACATGGGAATGCCTCAACACTACGTACAATAGAGATGCCTCTTCAAAAAGAGATCATAAATACCGACATCGAACTTGTGACAAGAAGTATAGCGAACCTCACGTTACAATCCTCCCTACTAGAAAAAATTTGAGAAGGACAGAAAGTGAATGAAGCCTTAATGAAGCAAGAGGCTTTGGTACAAGAAGGTGGTAGCAGTGATTTCACAATATCCAATGGTGGATTGCTGAGATACAAGGATAGGATTTGTGTGCCTGACAATGCTAAGATTAAGGAAAGTATTATGAAAGAAGTGCATACAACACCCTATTCCTTACACCCAGGGATCACAAAGATGTACCAAGACCTTAAGGTGTTATATTGGTGGCATGGAATGAAGAGGGATATTGCTAAGTTTGTTGCTAGATGTTTGACATGCCAGCAAGTCAAAGCAGAACACCAAAGGCCAGCAGGGTTACTTCAACCACTCTCCATTCCTGAATGGAAATGGGAGGATATAGCAATGAATTTTGTGGTAAGGTTACCCAGAACCACCAAGTAGCATGATTCTGTGTGGGTAATAGTGGATAGACTCACTAAGTCCGCCCATTTCCTGCCATTTAAGACCACATACTCAGCGGACCAATATGCAAAATTGTGTGTAAGTGAGATAGTGAGACTTCATGGGGTGCAAAAGTCCATAATTTCTGGTCGAGGGTCAGTTTTCACATCGAACATTTGGAAGGGACTACAAAGAGCTATGGGATCAAGGCTAAAGTTTAGCACTGCATTTCATCCTCAGACTGATGGGCAATCTGAGAGGACTATACAAATTCTAGAGGAGATGTTGAGGTGTTGTGCTTTGGACTTCTCAGAGTCTTGGAACCGATACTTAACCCTAATGGATTTCTCTTATAATAACAGTTATCAATCTACTATTGGATGGCTCCCTATGAGATGTTTTATGGACGCAAGTGTAGATCTCCTTTGCACTTGATTGAAGTTGGGGAGAAGCAAATTTTAGGCCCTGAAGCAGTTAGGGAAGCTAGTGAGGCAATCGAGAAGATTCGTCAAAGGATGCTCACCGCGCAGAGTAGGCAAAAGAGCTACGCTGACCTTAAGAGAAGGGACATCGAATTTTCAGTAGGCGAGTTTGTTTTCTTGAAAGTCTTGTCGATGAATGGAGTTATGCGTTTTGGAAAGAAAGGGAAGTTAAGCCCCATATATATAGGTCCATTTGAGATTTTGGACAAAGTAGGGCAAGATGCTTACCGTTTGGCACTGCCCCCAGCACTAGCTGAAATGCATAACGTCTTCCACATCTCGATGTTGCATAAGTACGTGTCATATCCCTCATGTATTGAGTTACGAGCCGTTACAGCTGAAGCAGGACGTGAGTTATGATGAACAGTCTGAGCGCGTTATTGAAAAGGGAATCAAGGAACTGAGATCCAAAAGGATTCCACTAGTTAAGGTCTTGTGGAAGAATAGTACGGAACGAGAAGCAACATGGGAGTTGGAGGAAGACATGAAAGAAAGATACCCTGAATTATTTGGTAAGAAAGAATTTCGTGACGAAATTCATTTTAATGAGGGTATATTGTAGCGCACCAAATTTTGTTTAGTTATTAAATTTGGTGCTTTAGTTTATTTAATTGTTAAGTGTTGTGAATTATTATTTATTTATTTAAATTAATTGTTAGATTTGTTTGGTAGAATTTTGTGAATTTAATTTTTATTTGTTATTTATTTATTTATATATTTTAAAAATGTGAATAATTGAGTTTTGATTGAATGCACTAAGGTGCATGGTAAGTAGTGATGCACCCTAGTTATTGAGTGTGTGCATGTGCATGGTTGCATGGTGCATATGTGTAGAATTTTCTACACACTTTGAAATTGCCTTTTATTAGATTTATTTATTAAATTAATTAGAAAAAAAATAAAATAAAGAAAGGGAAAGGGGCTTGGACGTGTGAAACATAGTGGGAAAGGGGATTTTCATTTCCTATTTTATTTGGGTGAATTTGGTTAAAAATAGAAGAGATTTTGTCATCTTTATTCCATACCAAATTAAAAATAAAATCAATTAAATAAAAATTAAAAGAAAATAAGCAACAAATGGGAAAATTACCAATGATTTTCCTTAGGCTATTATGGGTAGATAGAATAAAGAGGGAAGGAAAGAAGTGAAGAGCATTTTTGCTCATTTGGACCGTCAGCCTAGAGAGAAGAGAGAGAGAGTGGAGAGCTAGAGAGTGAAAGGGAGAGAGGAGCTGCCATTTTATAGAGAGAAGGAGGAAAGAAAGAAGAGAAGGAGGAGAAAGAAAAGGGGTTTCAAAGCTCTAGGTATGTATTCATCTATGGTGTTTGTTTTTTAAAACCCTTGGTTAAGAGTCTTCTTCTTTAATCTTAGAATAATGGTGTTTTTCTTTCTTTGGTTGTATGGTGTTCGAAACCCTAGGATTTTGAGCAAGGAGGTGGTTCTAATTTGAGTTCTTGATTTCTATCAAGAGAGGTATTGGTTTTTTTTTCTCCCTTCAATTTATTGGTTATTGTTATTTTATGTTGTTATTTGTAGAGATCATGGCTGAAAGTGGGTTGTGTTGGCTAGGACATTATAGATTGTTTTGTTTGATGCATGAAGGTTTTGGCATAGGCGTGTGGTGTATATAGACAAGCATGATTAGAGATTTTGGTCATACATGAAATCCAAATTCTTATGGTTATGTTTTCTTGGTTATTTTGAATCAAATGGTTTATGTAATAAGAATATAAGGATGATGATGGATACATGCAGAGGTATTATTTTTGTTGTTGAATCAATATTTTATCTCACTCTTTGAAAACATGTTGGGGTTATGTGATCTTGTATTTTTTTTGTTAGGGTTCATAAGTTTATTGAAATTGTTGGTAAACAAGCTTATGAGTTTGGGTAAGTTGTTAATATGTGGGAATTTTGATTCATGGGGTTTGGGCTATAGGGTGTGAGGCACGTTGTGTTTTTTTATTTTTGTGTCACTTATACATGTTAGGAACATGCTAGGTTAATTTTTTAAAGAAGGGATTGTCTTGAATTTTTTATAAATTGATATATATGTAATTTCTTGAAGGATATGGATTGAGTTTTGAGAAGCATAAATTAAAGATGAATTTCATGATGATTTATGCCTGCAGATTTTGTGTTTAGTTGGTGAGTAAATTTAATGAAACAATGATTTGAATGCATAAGTGATGTCTCTAATGATATGTTGATTTTATGTGAGTAAAAGTGTGTTTTATTTCACACTTAAAATGATATTTTTGCACAAAAAATTACTTGCAAGTTTTTTTTTTATATTTTTGAGAAAATATGAGTTTGTAAAAATAAAAATAGTGATTTTGAGAATATATTTTAGTTGCTGGAATTTTAGTAAAAATGTGAGGTTGTATTTTTAAATAAAAGAAATTTTGTGTGTATGGTGAAATAAATTAATAACCTAAACTATGAAAATATTTAAAATGGTATTTTTAATATAACCATGAGTGTTCATTTTAATAGATATGACTTTTCTTTATTTCAATTAAGAAAAATGTTTAATTTAATTCACTTGTAATTTTTTTTAATAAATAAAATCATGGCTGAATGTTTAGTTAAATATTTATAAAAATAATTATTAAATTTTCACATATGAATTTATTCTACTTAAAATTAAGTCTTAAAATAATACAAGAAAAATGTATTTTTCCATACATAAAAATTTTCTTCTTTTCACACATTAAGTTTGTAAATTTGATTATAATGTTATTTTTTAAGGAAACAAGTTAAATTATAAGTAGTTTTACATAATTTCTAGTTGTTGACCCACGATTTAGCCAACTGACACGGAGTCGAAATATGAATGATATAGACGAATGTATAGAGAATAACATAATGACAAAAGTAAAGAAAACACAGTGATTTATAGTGGTTCGGCCCCAGGATTTGGTAATGACCTACGTCCACTTAGAATGATATTGATATGGAATCAAAAGTGTGATCAGAGAACTTGGGTTCAATGAGTTTCAACACTTCTGACAAACAATACAAGTTTACTAGGAGAAATTCTATAATCTCTATGATTCAGAAGCTCAAAAAAAGGTCCCTTCCCTTGAGCTATCTCTTGTTATTTATAGGCTCATGGAGGGTTACCAAATATTGTTACAGATATTATCCCTTGAATAATGGGATATCCAGAAGATTGCATGAGATAAATTCGGGATTCACAAAGATCTTCCCATAATTGTTGCCTTGCCTGCGGAACTACCGACCAGACTGGTCGTGGGTAAGACAGGCTTGTCCTGCTTCTGCTATGCATCCTGGTCGATACTCTAGCAGACGCCTTCCAGGTATCAGCCACGTGTCAAGAGATTATCTGCCACGTCACAAATGCTAATTTATTGGATAACATTTTCCCCCCAAAGTTTATTTACTACGAACAGTAAATAAACTTTGAACGAACGACTCTTCGGTAACCCCTCCTGACGTGTCAGAACCCTTCGTGTGTTCTTGAAAGAAGCAACACACTTCTGTCCAATCATGACTTTTCGGTTCCCCAGAAATGATTTCGACGGCCATCACGTTCCCCCATACTTCGAAAAAGGAAAAAAAATGATTACACCTTTTTAGTATCAGAGACAAACTTATATAAGACCATCATCGCCACCTCTTTTCTTTTCACACACGCCATTATTCTGCCAAAAACCCTAAAAACCAGAGCTTTAAACTTCTCCGGCGAACGTTCTCTTGCGCCTTTCACGACTCAGACGGTGAGCTCCTTAATCTCTGAAGACCTCTCTTCCACCTTCACGACCACTATTCTTGGTAAGTTCCTGAAACCTCATTCTTCTAATTTCTCGTGGTGCATGCTTTTTATGGCGTACTGTTTAAGTCTCTCGGCTTCTGGTTTTAGGTGCTTGTAGATAGAATGTTTTGTAGGCAGAGTAGGTTTACGAGTTAGTTTGAAACCCAGGATCATGCTTTTTAGGACGTAAAACCGAAGTAACATTTCGATTTTTAAGCTAGTTGAAAAATAATTTTTCCCGCCCTAAGGGGAGTTGAAAAAGCTTTTCAGGAAAACTTTTCACTTTCACCCTTTAATCCGTTTTTCTAACTGTTCGCATAGAAAGATTTAGTTTCTTGTTAGAATGTTGTTGTATAAAGGCTTAACTTTTATACTCAACCAGCGTTATTCTAAAAAACCTTCTAAAGTTCTATAACCTCACCTCCCCATTCTTCTGTTTGCAGATTTTAATGCCAGATTTGTAGGGAGGTGAGAGACCCATCGACGACGACCTCCTCACTCAGCTGCTCGAGGGAGAAGAACAACCAGTTGATCGTATCCATCAGATACCTTTCTCGCGATCCTCTTCCAGACCACATCCTTCCCCTCCAATGGCCCGCTCCAAGTCTTCTGGCAAGAAGAGGCCCGAGTCTGAAAGTAATACTACTCCCCCTGCCCAACCTGATTCGCAGGCTAGGGCTCCCTCGACCAGTGGTCGAGAAAATCTTGTTCCTGACCCTAATATCCAAACTAGGGCTCGCTCTCGTCATCGGAATCCGCCTGATGTCGAGTGGTATACTCCCCCAGCCAGTTCAGTGATCATCCGAATGGTTGCTAACTGCTTCAGGAAATTCCCCCTCATGGGGGTAACCATTACACGTCTCACCGCTGACCAGAGGGCTAACCGTCCAGGAGGGGCGAACAACGCCTGGTCCCGGTATCACATTGAGGCGGGAGCTTATCTCCCTCTTCATCCTTTCTTTGTGGGGGTGGCCAATTATTTCGGCGTCGCTCCCTTTCAAATAACTCCCAACGGATATAAGATGTTGGGCGCACTCTATGTTCTGTACAAACTTAACAAATGGCCAGAACCTTCACCCCACGAGGTCAACTATCTTTTTGACCTCAAGTCCAACCCTCAGCACAACGGGACGGGCTTTTTCCACTTCTGCCACCAGGAAACCGGCCGGACGTTCTTGAGTGGTACAACCCATATATTAAACGTGGGGCATTACAACAAGGAGTACTTCTTTACTCCGGACATAACCAGTGACAACTTGGCCTTTGCGAGAGGAGGTATAAACTTGTCTTTGTCTTGGTCGACACTTTAACATAGAGTATTTCCTTTCATTTTCTCTCAAACTTTATCTGTTTTTCAGGCCCTTGGTTACGTCCGACCCCAACACCAAGCATGGTGTCGAGGTCTAACACTCTGGCCAGGATGTTTGATGCAGCAAAATGTGTCAAGACCCTGACACTCAAAAAGAACTTGAGGTCGTCTGGCCTCCTGACTCCTCGCCATGAAAATAGAGGGCCCGTGGTGGGCGATGCCACCGCCGAGGGGGTTCCCGAGCAGCAACCTCCTGTGCCTCCTCCTAGGAGGAGGAAAACAGGAGTTACGATCAGGGAACCCACGGGTAGCCCTTCTGCTGAAAGGCCTTCTGCTCCCCAAGGCAAGGGGAAAGAAAAGGCCACAGAGCCTGTTGTTGACTTGGGAGAGTCTTCTGATGACAATGGTAACGTTATTTCGCTTTTAAATGGTTTGCCAATTCCCTGTCATATGTTTGATGGGGATGGTAACTTTACCTATGCTCCAAATCTAGGGCCAGACTTCTTCATGCCAGAAAATGAGTATATGATTAATAGAGTCAATAGTGTAGCGACCAGTAGTTGTAGCTCGGGTATTTACTTTGTTATCTTCTTTCTGTTGTATTACTTACTTTCACCTTTCTCTTTCCTTATTAACCTTTTGTGTTTACTTTCATGCAGATATGTCGACTCCCAACATCTTCGACATGTATCAGGCCAAAGAAGAAGAAGAAGCCCCCCAACTCACACGGAAGCCCAAAAAGAGAACTGGTGAATCTAGTCGGGGCCCTCCAGCCAAGAAAAGTCGACCAGAAGACCCTCCTCAGGGCACACCAACTGGGCAAAGTCCTGCGCCAACTGGGCGAACTCTTACTCCACCTCCAGCTCCTTCCGAACAGAAAACTACTCCTGTTCGGCCCAATCCTCCAGCTGCACCTGCTAGGGAGCAGCTTTCTCGTGAAGATGCTCATGGGGCCAGACTCGTGAGCCGTGCCATCCGATCTGCCAAGGATCGCCTCGATCGCATAGGCAAAGGTGAGCGTGTTGGGGCCGCAATGGTCCAAGCTGAAGAGTTACCAGTCGACCAAATCCTGAACAGGGCTCTGAACGAGATCTCCAGCGTAAGTGTTTCTTTATTCTTTGAGTCTTTAGTTTTTTAGACCTTGTGATGAGTTCTAACTTCTTTTTCTTTGTTCACAGGCCTTACTTTCTGCCACTACTGCTCGTACCCGAGCCCAGGCTTACGCCGAGCAGGTCGAGGAAAAAGTTATCGAGAAATATCAGGTGAAGGCGGCCGAGGAGCTTTCGGCTGCTGAGGCTAAGCACGCTAAGGAGTTGGAGACAGTGATCCGAGAGAGGGATACAGCGGTGACTAAGCTGTCCGAGGCTGAAGCTGCAAAGGAAGCAGTGGTCAAGTTGAGGCAAGAGTACCGGGAGTTCAACAAAACCCATCTCCGCGAAATCAAGCATCTGGGGGAGGTACTCAAGACCAAGGATAGGGCTATTCTCTCCCTCGAGGGCAAAGTGAAGCAATTGGAGCTTGACAACTCCAAGAATCTGGAAAATTATAAGAGGACAACACTCCGATGTTTCTACAATTTCTGGAAACACAATCAGGGTGCTGACTTTAGCTACCTTTCAGAGGAAGTCAGAACTGCAGAGCTGGCCCGATGTGCTGCCCAACTGGCCGAGGAGGAAGCAAGAGCCGCGACCCCTGCCACTCCAAGCGTTGCTGGTTTGGAAGAAGAAGATGCTGTTGAGGACGTGACTAACCAGGATGCTGCTCAGGACCCTCCAGCCCCGAATGCCTCTTGAATTCTTATTTGTTTTTTCTTCTTTTTTGGATATACGACCTAAGGGTCGTGGTGTAAAGACAGTAGTTTCTTTTTTTTTTTTTTAAACTTTGCTGCACGGGCAGCAAATCTTTTTACTTTGAACAGTTATATCCAAACTTAAATCTTGATGTTATAATATTTATAACATTTGTTCGTATGACCGAACTTAGCATAGTACTTTGCCATGATTTATCAAACACAAATTTTGAAAAATACTCTAAGTACTGTAGCATGCTTTCACTTATTTTGTTCATGTGTTTACATACCTTGAGAAGTATGCTTTGCTATCGATGTGCCTTATATGCCCCCCAAGTGATCGAGGAGCTTTAGGTCCTTGGTCACTTTCCTTGACCATAACCTGTTCGAACGTTCCTGTTTGTAGTAAAACTGATACTTGTAATACAGCAAAACAACACACGTAATGAACAAATACTTGTAAATATAAATTCACAAAGGTTGGCAAGAATGACTGGCTGAGCACAGTCCCTTATAATCTCGTATTAAAAATGGACTAAACATGTCTTTACGAGTGATTCTGAAATAGAATCTTACATATACGAGCAGTTAGCCATACATCGTGGCTAACCCTCTTTGCAAAACTTGTAAAAATTAAAAAGAGAAATTTAAACAAGCCAGTCCTTTAAGAAGGGCTGTTCATTGATAGTACTTACGCAGGTGTTCTCCATTCCAATAGCGCGGAACGAGATCTCCGTTTAAGCGTGCAAGTTTGTAGGTGCCTGGGTGAAGGACTTCTTCAATCTGGTAAGGCCCTTCCCAGTTAGGTCCGAGCACTCCAGCAGTGGGGTCGCGGGTATTTAAGAAAACTCGTCGTAGCACCAAATCTCCGACGTTGAATTTTCTTTCTTTAACTTTGGAGTTAAAGTACCGGGCGACTTTTTGCTGGTAAGCAGCAACTCGGAGTTGAGATTTTTCTCGTATCTCATCGATCGAGTCTAGGGACTCCATCATCAACTGGCTGTTCACGTCCTGGTCGTAAGTCAAACGCCGATGTGAGGGGGGATCTAACTCGACAGGTAACATTGCCTCATATCCGTAGGCTAGAGAAAATGGGGTATGCCCTGTTGCTGTTCGATGAGATGTTCTATACGACCAGAGGACTTCAGGCAGCTGTTCTGGCCACGCTCCTTTAGCTTCTTCAAGTCTTTTCTTCAGGGTGTCCTTGAGAGTTTTTTTTACAGCTTCGACTTGCCCATTCGCTTGGGGGTGTGCGACTGAAGAAAAGCTCTTAATAACCCCGTGCCTCTCGCAGAAATCGGTGAATAGGTCGCTGTCAAATTGGGTCTCGTTGTCTGAAACTATCTTTCTGGGCAAACCATACCGGCATACAATGTTCTTGATGACAAAGTCAAGAACTTTCTTGGTCGTGATGGTTGCAAGTGGTTCAGCTTCGGCCCATTTTGTGAAATAATCGACCGCCACAACTGCGTACTTTACTCCTCCTTTTCCTGTAGGCAGTGATCCAATCAAGTCTATTCCCCATATTGCGAAAGGCCACGGGCTCTGCATCTGCTTTAGCTCGTTTGGAGCTGCTCGTGGGATCTTGGAGAACCTTTGACATTTATCGCATCTTCGTACGTACTCCATTGAATCCTTGTTCATTGTTGGCCAGAAGTAGCCTTGTCTTAGAACTTTTTTTGCCAAACTCTGCCCCCCAGCGTGATCTCCGCAGAAGCCTTCATGCACCTCTTTCATGAGTTCCTTAGCTTTTTCTTATGTAATGCACCTGAGTAGTGGCATTGAATATCCTCTTCGGTACATAACACCGTCGAGCAGTATGTACTTAGCAGCCCGCCTTTGCAGAATTCTGGCCTTGTTTCTATCTGCTGGCAATGTTCCATTTGTCAGATATTCCAGGTAAGGCGTCATCCATGTATCTTCTGCACGAATCTCCATGTTGGCTTCGGCCACTTCAATGCTTGGCTTACTCAATCTTTCTACCGGGACTATGTTCAAGGTGTCAGCATCCTTTGCACTTGCGAGTTTAGCTAAGGCGTCTGCATTCGAATTTTGGCGTCGCGGAATTTTGCTGGAGGGTGTACTTTGTAAACTGGGCTAGCAAATCTTTCATTTTATTAAGGTAGGCCATCATCTTTAATCCTCGCGCTTGATATTCTACCAGGACTTGATTCACGACCAGCTGAGAGTCGCTGTAAATATCGAGCGCTTTTATACTCATATCCTTGGCCATTCTCAGTCCAGCGAGGAGCGCTTTGTATTCTGCTTCATTGTTTGATGCTGCGAAGTCAAACCTGATTGCGCAGTGAAATCGATGCCCTTCGGGCGTTATCAATATCACTCCCGCTCCAGCGTGGGATTCATTGGATGAACCATCCGTGAATAGTTTCCACGAAGGAGTCTCGTCTTGAGGCATGGGCGCTTCAGGCTGTTGCACAGCTCACTGTTGGGGAGTTCGGTGAACTCCGCAATAAAATCGGCCAAGACTTGCCCTTTTATTGCTGCTCGCGGTAAATAAGTTACATCGAACTGTCCTAATTCGACCGCCCATTTTAACAGTCGTCCAGCCGCCTCAGGTTTTTGGAGGACTTGCCGAAGGGGCTGGTCGGTCAGAACTGTGATAGGATGGGCTTGGAAGTACGGACGCAACTTTCTGGAGGCTAGAATTAAGCAATATGCTAACCTCTCGATTGGTGGATATTTCAATTCTGCACCGATAAGTCTTTTTCTGACATAGTAAACAGCTTTCTGTACGCCTTCTTCCTCCCATATTAGTACCGCACTAGCAGCAACCTCGGTAATCACCAGATAAATATACAAAGTCTCTCCTTCGATTGGTTTTGATAGGATGGGAGGTTGCGACATATGAGTTTTTAAGGCCTGGAATGCTTGCTCGCAGTCTTCCGTCCATTCAAACTTCTTATTCCCCCTGAGTAGATTAAAGAATGGAACGCACTTGTCAGTTGATTTTGAGATGAATCTACTTAGGGCAGCGATCCTTCCGGTCAGGCTTTGTACATCCTTGATTCTCTCCGGTGACTTCATGTCGATCAGGGCTTTTATCTTGTCAGGGTTGGCCTCGATTCCTCTTGAATTTACTATAAACCCCAAAAACTTCCCTGATCCGACTCCAAAGGAACATTTGAGGGGATTCAACTTCATCTGATACTTGTTCAACACATCAAAGCATTCTTGCAAATTCCCCACATGTCCTTCTGCCTTCTTGGACTTTACCAACATGTCATCCACATATACCTCCATGCTTACCCCGATCAGCTCCTTGAATATGTGGTGGACCAGTCGTTGGTAAGTTGCGCCTGCGTTTTTCAGCCCGAAGGGCATTACTTTGTAACAATATAAGCCCGTATCGGTCCGAAAGCTGGTATGATCCTCGTCAGGGGGATGCATGCTGATCTGGTTGTAACCTGAATACGCGTCCATAAACGAGAGGATCTCATGTCCTGCAGTAGCATCGACCAACTGGTCGATCCTTGGGAGTGGGAAACAGTCTTTTGGGCAGGCTTTATTGAGATCTGTAAAATCCACGCAGGTCTGCCATTTGCCGTTAGGCTTGGGGACCAGCACCGGATTGGAGACCCACGATGGATAAAATGCCACCCTGATGAACCCATTCTCTTTAAGTCTTTCGACTTCTTCATTCAAGGGTTTTGATCTGTCTTTATCGAGCAGCCTTCTTTTTTGTTGCACAGGTGGAAAGGCTTTGTTTATGTTCAGGACATGGCTGATCACTGCTGGATCTATCCCAACCATGTCTTTATGCGACCAGGCGAAAACTTCCTGGTTCTCTTGCAAGAATTTCACCAGTGCCTGCTTTGCGGTAGGCTCTAAATTCTTCCCAACCCTCACGACTCTGGTCGGGTCTTTTTCATCGAGTTGGACCTCCTCCAGGTCCTCGACGGGTCCAACATTTTCTTCAAAATCCCCAAAGCGAGGATCCAAATCTATATCCTCACTTTGGGCAACGCCTTATTTGGTGACGTTACCACCTGATTGGGCTTGTCTGTCTTCTGTCATCTGCAATCAGTCTGGGGTAGCGCTCCTCGATGCTCCACTTTTTTCCTTTGTGATCGAGGCGTTATAGCACTCCCTGGCTTCCCTTTGGTTTCCTAAGACGCATCCTACCCCTGCGTCCGTTGGGAACTTCATGGCTAGTTGTCACATGGAGATGATGGCCCTTAGATCAACCAGTATGGGCCTTCCAATAACGGCGTTATATGCTGAAGGACAATCGACCACTACAAAAGTGGTGAGTAATGTCCTTGAGGCAGGCGCTGTACCCGTTGTTACTGGGAGTTTGATCATTCCGGCTGGGGCGAGTCCTTCTCCAGAGAAGCCGTATATGGTTCGATTGCAGGGCTCCAGGTCTTTTACGGACAACTTCATGCGTTCCAGTGTTGACTTATACATGATGTTCACTGAACTTCCTGTATTGACCAGCACTCTTTTTACCATCATATTGGCCATCTGGATGTCCACGACCAGCGGATCGGAATGTGGGAACCGGACGTGTTGGGCATCGCCATCAGAGAAGGTTATCTCATATTCTTCTGAGCGAGCCTTTTTTGGCGCACGGTCCTCCACAGTCATCATCTCGATGTCCTGGTCGTGACGTAGAGTCCGAGCATATCGTTCTCTAGCCTTTCCGCTATTTCTCGCAAGGTGCGGGCCTCCACAGATGGTTAAGAGTGTTCCGGCTACGGGGGCAGGCTATAATGGTGGCGAGCGTTGGCGTGTGGACGTCTGCTCGTTGCCACCTGGAGCTTCTCGTTGGGCAGTTCCCGAGGCCCGTACGTACCTTCTCAAGTGTCCTTGTCTAATAAGGAACTCGATATCGTCTTTTAACTGGTTGCATTCATTAGTGTCATGTCCGTAGTCGTTATGGTAACGACAGAACTTGGTAGTGTCTCTTTTCGAAATGTCTTTTCGAATGGGCCTAGGTTTCTTGTAAGGTACATTAGAGCTTGTGGCCTGGTAAACCTCTCCCCGAGACTCGATGAGGGCAGTGTAGTTAGTGAACCTAGGTTCATAACGATTACCCTTGGCTCGTTTATTATCGGAGGTTGAAGGCTCATTGTGCAGCCGTTTCCCACCGTTCTTGCCATTACCGTTGTTGTGCCCATTGCCTTTGCCGTTGCCATCAGGTTTGGAACCATTGGCGGCTTTGGCGGGTTCGGCGGCCTTCTTACCCTTGTTCGAGGGTTTTCCATCATCAGCAATGGCCTCTTCGAGCTTGATATAACGATCAGCTCGGTCCAAGAACTCCTGGGTAGTTCTAACCCCGTCCTTACGAAGACTCTTCCATAGAGGGGAACGGCGTCTCACTCCTGCGGTTATAGCCATCATTTTTCCTTCGTCTCCAACTGTCTTTGCTCCAGTTGCCGCTCGCATAAAGCGCTGGATGTAATCCTTCAGTGATTCTCCATCCTGCTGGCCGATTTCGACCAGTTGGTTTGCTTCGGTTGGGTGCACACGACCCGCATAGAACTGTCCGTAGAACTCCCTTACGAACATTTCCCAGGAAACTATGCTTGCAGGTGGGAACTTAAAGAACCACTCCTGTGCTGCTTCAGAAAGTGTTGCAGGGAAGATCCTGCACCGAGCGTCTTTGGACACTTTTTGAATGTCCATCTGAATCTCAAATTTATTCACATGCGAGACTGGGTCCCCATATCCATCAAAGTTCGGGAGCATAGGCATTTTGAACTTGCTGGGAGTTTCGGCATTAGCTATCCTCTGGACGAAAGGAGTACCTTTCCTCCTGTCGTGGTCGATGTAAGAAGTCCTTCCTCCGACCAGCTGCTTCACAGCCTGATTGAGTGCGTCTATCTGGGCTTGCACTGCGGCAGGAATTGTGGTGGCCTCTGTGGCTGGGGGGATGTTCTCGCCGTGCCTTTCTCGACGATCGTTGAGTACATCTCTCAGGTCCTCTTCTCTTCTTCATTGCTCGCTACCTCCGAGCCGGTTGAAGACATTATTTTGTCTGGGCTGCCCCCCAGCATCTTGTCTATTTGGCTGGTCACCTTGAGGTATTTGGCTCCTGCCTTTACCTCTTTCTCCATTCCTCCCACCAGCATTTCCCTTGCCTGAATCGTCCTCATTGTACCCATGACCATCTCTGAACCTTGACTGGCCGTGGTGAGACTGACTGTTCCCTCTGTTACCGTCTCTGGCAGAAACACCCCGAGCGTTAGAGGGTGGCCTGCGCTGGTCGCGGTGTCCCCGTGCATCGTTATGCCGTGGGGGTCCACGGACCGCAGAGCCTAGTTCCGAGTCCCTTCTGTTACCAGGAGGGTAGTGACCTCTGTTCGCTTGGTTTGGCCTGTCATTCTCATGGCGCCTAGGACTACGAGGCTGACGCTCGGTCCTATTCTGCCTTTGCTGCGGGGAATTACCCCGAGCAGCTTGGGATGGCGGATTTGCCTCAGGGTCCAACGGGACATCGTCATGGGGCGTCTGAGGCTGCTCAGGCCTTTGCGGACTTGAAGGCTGAACTGGTGGGCTAGGATTGGGACCCTTCTGAGGTGGCCCATTTTCAGGTTGGTTAGGCTGCGAGGCAGGTGCGGCCTGATTTCTAGCCAACAGAAAGGCTGCTTCAAGGGCTGCCAAGGCCTCGGTCTGGCGGTGATCCACCTCTACTTGTCTCTCGCTCAACTCCGCCCGCTGACGATCAAGCTCCTGCTGCTGTCGCGCCATAACTTCTGCGGCAGTCTCTTGATTGGCTCTCAGACTAGCCAATTCTTCTTGCAACGCACCCAGGGTGCTCTTCAGCGTCGCATCGTCCATTTCCTCCTCTTCAAAATCTAGTTGCGGGTCATCTTCCGCCATGCTTGCAGGGGGAGGAGGAGGTGGTGGGTTCGACGGTGCAGCGGCAGTTGCCTGCCCAGTTTTCCTTCCTGCTTTCGCCATTGGTTTTCTTAACAGCAACAAATCAGTCTCTCAATGAAAGCACCAGAATGTTGACCCACGATTTAGCCAACTGACACGGATTCAAAATATGAATGATATAGACGAATGTATAGAGAATAACGTAATGACAAAAGTAAAGAAAACACAGTGATTTATAGTGGTTCGGCCCCAGGATCTGGTAATGACCTACGTCCACTTAGAATGATATTGATATGGAATCAAAAGTGTGATCAGAGAACTTGGGTTCAATGAGTTTCAACACTTCTGACAAACAATACAAGTTTACTAGGAGAAATTCTATAATCTCTATGATTCAGAAGCTCAAAAAAAGGTCCCTTCCCTTGAGCTATCTCTTGTTATTTATAGGCTCATGGAGGGTTACCAAATATTGTTACAGATATTATCCCTTGAATAATGGGATATCCAGAAGATTGCATGAGATAAATTCGGGATTCACAAAGATCTTCCCATAATTGTTGCCTTGCCTGCGGAACTACCGACCAGACTGGTCGTGGGTAAGACAGGCTTGTCCTGCTTCTGCTTTGCATCCTAGTTGATACTCTAGCACACGCCTTCCAGGTTTCAGCCACGTGTCAAGAGATTATTTGCCACGTCACAAATGCTAATTTATTGGATAACACTAGTCCTTATTATGTTATGGAATTATTATATTTTAAAATGGTTAAATAAATTATTTTATGAAATAAAAATAATTCTTTGGAGGTTTAATCAACTTAAAGATTTTAAAGAGATAAATAATGGTAATCAAAGCTTGTTACTAATTCATTACTTGCAAAACTATAGAAATAAGCGTGTAGGAATTATCGTTTTTAACGTCGCTTTTTAACAACGTTCCCACGTATGCATGTCGCATGCAATTTCACTTTTACGTTCAAAAATGTGTCTAATATTCAACCATACTATTTTTATTTAAAAACCATGCATGTAACATAGGTATAAGTTGCATTATTCTTTTGGTGATTTTATGTGTATTTATCTATTTTGTGAATAATGAGTAGTTTTCACCATGTGCGCATGACCCATGCTCACATGGGATATATGAGTGGACACAATAGAGTCTTATGTGATGCTAAATGATGCTATTTGGTCATTGTAACGACCCCAAATTCGCTAATGAGGCTTAAGGGCCTTGATTAGTGTGCCGGGAGGGCATTACTGGGTTAAATGTGATTTGAATGACTTTATTGATTTAAATGCATAATTGTATGATTAAAATTCTTGTATGATTATATTGGTGATAATGTAATATATATATGATATTGTGAGAACCACATTATTATGTGGGTAGGTCTGCTGAGCACGACTCGAGGCGATCCTAGGGCTAGATAGCGGGAAAAGTCACAACGGGGCTTAATGGTAGACTTTGGATAAGTCAGGGGTATTTAGGGTATCGGGTAGTTATTTAGACTATCGGGTTATGAAAATAAATATATGGAGATATATTTAAGGTTAGGAAGTCTAGGCGGGAATATTGGGAAAAATTATCGTTTTGCCCTCGGGGACGTTTCCTGCACCCCGAGTCTCGGGTTTGACCTAAGTGATAAAGGATAGACTTATAAAGAGATAGAAAACAGTAGAAAGAAATTAGACCGACCCTTTATTCTCAGCCTTGTCTCTGTATTCTCTCCCAAGGAAAACACAAGAAGAAAACAGAGGAATTTGGAGGATTTGAGCTAGAATTCAGTGGATTGAAAGGGTGATTTAGAGGCTTAGCTCAAGAATCAACCAGGAAACTTAATCAGTAGTAAGGTAAGCATTGAATTCCCTTCTATGTGGTTAGAAATTCTGAGTTTTGGCTGGGTATTGAGGTAATTGTGATTTTGATGTTTAAGGGCAGAATTAAGGTGGAAAGCTTGGGAATTAGCTTGGATTTTGCTTGGAGAACTGGTTCAACAGAAGAGGTAAGCTTCAATTCATGATTTAGAGGTTTCAATCTGAGTTTGTATGGTTGGATTTAGTGCTTGAAGTTCTTGAGTTTCAGAAATTGAAAATGGGATTCTAGTAGGTTTTTGAGCTGGATTTCTCTTGGGATGTGTTATTAGAATCATGATAAAAGTGTTGTGATTAAAGGGTTTTGAATTGGGAAGCTTTGGGATGGCCTTAGATGAGGTTTAGATGTTGGAAATGGTGGGTTTTCTGGGCACGAAGGGAAGGGTCGCAACTCTGTTCTAGAGCGCTGCGGCCCTAGGATGAAGATGAGCCAGAAGGGCTCAGCCAAGGGTGAGCGCCCAAAGCAAGGGCCACGGCGCGTGTCTTCTTTCAGGCATGCCCTTGGTTCTTTTTTGAGGTTAGGGTCGCGGCTAGGCTTCAAGGGCCGCAGCCCTTAGATGCATACTTGAACGTTTAGGGTTTTTAAGCATGGAATCAAGCCTAGTGTGCTCGGGATCTATTTCACCACCGTGCTTGGAGGGATTTGATTTCCTGGAAGTTAGTTTTGTATCCAGAAACCCTTATTTGAATATTAATGGAACCCAATATCTTGGTTGTGACTAGGTGGTAAGAGCTAGGGCTCGGGAACGAATCGTGCTTGAAGAGTGTTGCTCGTAATCAGTAACCGCAAAGATCAAAGGTAAGAAAACTGCACCTGGTTGAATATCTGTAATGGGACTAAGGGTTCCCTATTGTGTATGCTTGAAAGGATGGTATTATGCCATGCAAGCCAATTAGTGAACCAACGGCCTATGGGTGCCAAGGGTTACACTAGCGTACAGGGCGCGACTTGGCCACTGGTAGCCGAGGACAGCTTAATATGCACTGAGCTCAGTTTAAGCGGACCGAAGTCAGTGGGATAAACAAAGGGTGCATCCTAAGTTGTCAGCCCTGATTATTATGTGATATGAATGTTATAAGTGTTTGATTGCATCCATGATTCTGAATATATGTTGAATGATTAATGTGGATTACTTGATGAGAGTTCATGCTTAGTAAATTTACTATCTGTTATTATTATTGTGTTGCACATCATGTGTTTCTTGCTGGGCCTTAGCTCACGGGTGCTACATGGTGCTGGTAAAGGCAAGGGCAAACTTGATCAACCTTGATTTGGAGAGCTCTACGAGCAGAATGTACATGGCCAGTTGCTCAGCCGCCATGGTTGAGGTTTAGGCAGGGACGCGAGACCCAGAAATTGTTCATTTTGCCTTAGTATGGCTGATAGTTGTCTGTATTTTTGGGAGTCTATAATCCAACTTTTAACCTCTGTTTCTTTTGGGATCCCATGTATATAACTGCTTAATTATATGAAATGAAACTTTCGAGACCAAAACCTTTTTTTTAACCCTAGCTCATACATGTTTAGTGACACGTTTTTAAATTAATGACTTGATTAGCAAGTCTTGTACCTTTATAAGTACACAGTGTAGCGGTCTTGGCTATCCAGGGCGTTACAGTTATTGTATAGGCTCATTGTGAAGTTTGTCAGTTATGCTTTGCTTGGACCTAAGGTAAGGAAGTTAGATAGAAATTTTGATTGTTTATACTGTGAATGGTAAGGTTGGCTTGTATGAATAAGAATGTTATGAATGGTGATTCTTTTGCGATATGAATTATGAAATGTTATTTTGTGTTGATATGACTGGATTGTATGTTATGAAACAATTGTTAGCGTGATTAACGTGACTCAACAAAAAGGGGTTACTAAGGATGTGAAGACGTAACTCGAGTTACTAAGGATAAGAAGACGTAACTTATAGGGAAGATGCACCGAGGTTATTCAAGGACCAGAGATCCTGTTTACCTAAGATGTGACATGGACAAGTTAACGGGCCATGTTCAAAAGGATGTGATGTTTATGACATGATGTCATGTTTATGATGACTATGTATATGATGTTGTGTTATGATGATTATGTGCATGGTTACGATAATGATTCTTATGATGTATGACGATGTATGAATATGAATATGTTTTTTTGTGTTTTACTTGTATGTTATTTGTACTTCCTTACTGGGCTCTTAGCTCACCCCCTTACTTTCCCTTCCAGGTAGCAAATAGGTTTTCTCTTTGGCACGCGTGGTGATGTGGGGAGTTCTATCGTTGGGGTGTGTATGGCGTGGGGGCATCCTATGGATGAGCAGCGATTAATTAAACGCCATTTTCTATAGAATAATCTTATATTTATTTTTAACTTTCAGAACTTATCAGTGGGATTTGAACCTTAATTATTTTTAAAACATTGCATGAAAACTATTATTTTTCTTTTAAACTATTGGGCCCAACTTGCATGTTTTAGCAAGGCCCCATTGGGACTTTTTTATAATAAGTGGCTTTTCTTTTGTAAACTTATGTGCATGCAAATGTTTTACAAAGTATTAGACTAGGGCGTTTTACAAAACTTAACCAGTTTATCAAACTGTTGAGCATACTCTACCCCTGCCGTGTGTGGCGTGCTGCCCCTTTGGCACACCCACATGGGGCCATTTTGTAATGAGCATGCCTTGGTGCTTGATCATTAGTCAAGTCTTGCACCAAGCAACCTCATGGGATAGGGTAGTGGCAGTTTTGTAATATTGCATATGTCTCCCAGACAAAAATCATATATGTTCCTCGAAAGACTTTATTTCCCTAGAAGGCTCCTTAGGGGGAGGTGACCTGGTGACTTAGGGAAGCACCATGGCCATCAGCAGATAGGGGCCAAAGCTGTGTACTCCCTTGCCCTATCAAGGCTATATATTAATGAAATAACATTTATCCATACTTGTCCCTGTGTGCTTCCTTGTTGCTTATGTATTACTTGTTTGTTACCTACGTTGGGCCATTGTGTGCCACTTGCCTTGTTGTGTGCTTTGTGTGGTGTGGACGTTCCTAGGAATGACTTGCTTTGTGCTTGCTCATACTTCGTTATCACCCGTTGCATGTCAGA
Organism: Humulus lupulus; assembly: GCF_963169125.1. Lineage (NCBI taxonomy): Eukaryota > Viridiplantae > Streptophyta > Magnoliopsida > Rosales > Cannabaceae > Humulus > Humulus lupulus. The sequence goes on from NC_084795.1 coordinate 163,968,576, forward strand.
GATGTGTATGTGGCTAACTGCTGAGTTTGTTTTCCTGTAGGTGTGTGTTGTAGGCTGACTTGCTAGCTTGAAGAGTCTGCAAGTGCCGCACGTTCCGTCTAGTTGGAGTTCCCAAATAGCCAGCCCGTGACAGTTGGTATCAGAGCCAAGTTAGAAAGCGCTTGGCAAAAACACACTATGGTGAGCAACACTCAGAGGATCGAAGCTCTTGAGAAGCGAGTAGGGGAACTAGATGGCCTGGACGAGAGGGTCAGGGATCTTTCCTCTGCAAGTCAGGACTCGGGATCGTCTGATGCAAACAATCGCATAGCTGCGTTGGAAAAGGAGAATGATGTTCTTCTATCCAGAATTATCGCGTTGGAGAATAGAAACACTCCAACAAGTACTTCTGTTTCCCCTCGGTGGGAAGAGAGCATCGCGGCAGTGGAGCGCATGCTAAAGGAACAAGAAGTTTCCATAAATGACGCGACAAAAGATTGCAGGGAGGCAGTCGGTGTGCTCAGAGAAGAAATGGCTGAGCTATCTGCCAAGGTAAACTTGACCATGCGAGCGGTTGGGAATGCCCTTGTAACAGGGCCGATAGGTATGGAATATGGCCGAGCCAAAGTACCCGAGCCGAGGCCCTATAATGGGGCCAGAGACGCAAAGGATTTGGAGAATTTCCTCTTTGACATGGAACATTACTTTAGAGTCGTGCGGGCCGATTCGGAAGATGGAAAGGTTGCCATGGCTACCATGTATTTGTCGGGGGATGCCAAGGTGTGGTGGAGGACCAAGTATGATGACATAGAGAATGGCAGGTGTACCATCATATCTTGGGCAAACCTGAAGAGGGAATTAAAGACGCAATTTATGCCAGAAAATGTAGCTTACATAGCTCGTCGCCAGTTAAGAGAGCTTAAACAAGTCGGGACAGTCCGAGAATATGTAAAGAGATTTTCGGGACTGATGCTCGATATAAAAGACATGTCCGAAGTGGATAGGCTCTTCTGCTTCCTCGAGGGATTGAAACCGTGGGCCAAGCAAGAACTTCAAAGACAGCGGGTGTCTGATCTGGCCACCGCTCAAGCTGCTGCAGAACGCTTAACAGACTACACTCCGGAGAGCAGCCTGCCGAAAAAGGGCTACTCCTCCAGCCAGCTCAAGTAGCGCCGGGAGTAAGAAGTCTGGGAAGTCTTGGCAGGGTAAGAGTGGGGGAGAGAAGAGGACAACTGAGTCCAATTCTTCCAGTGGAACAGATGCTGCTGCAGGGAAGAAGCCGCTAGCTTGTTGGATTTGCAAAGGCCCACACAAGTCGGCAGTTTTCCAATTCTGGGGCAAGCTTAATGCCCTCATCGGCCAAGAACAACAGGGCGAAGGAGAAGAGGAAGAAGAAGAGTACGCGCACATGGGCGCTGTCCGCCTGTTGAATGCTCTCAAGAAGCATGGCGAGAAAGGGAAGAAGACCCTGGGGAAAGGGCTAATGCTCGTGGATGCCGCTATCAATGGCAAGCCTGCCAAGAGCGTGATGATCGATAGTGGCGCCACCGACAACTTCATCTCTGAACTCGAAGCAAAGCGACTGGGACTAAAGCTGGAGAAAGATGCAGGCCGCATGAAAGCGGTCAACTCCAAAGCCTTGGCCACAACTGGCGTGGCTAAAGGGGTAAAAGTGAAAATCGACACGTGGGAAGGGCAGACTGATTTGGTGGTCATCCATATGGATGACTTCGATGTAGTTTTGGGAATGGACTTTCTAACCGAGAAAGGTGCCATTCCAATTCCTGCCACTGGAAGCTTACTCATAATGGGAGAGACTCCTTCAATGGTACCTGCAAAGGTGAAACCACCCCCTGCTGTGAAGCTTCTATCAACTTTACAGTTCAAGAAGGGTGTGAGGAAGCAGGAGCCCACTTATGTAGCTGCACCCACCGTGTTCGAAGAAGTAGTGGAAGAAATTGTTCCACTAGAAATTACGAGGGTCTTAAAGGTGTATGGGGATGTGATGCCAGATAAACTCCCCAAAGCTTTGCCACCAAAGAGGGGGATTGATCACCAGATAGAGCTGGTGCCCGGAGCGAAACCTCCAACAAAAGCGCCATACAGAATGGCACCCCCTGAGCTAGAAGAATTGAGGAAGCAATTAAAAGAGCTATTGGAGGCAGGCTTCATCAGACCGTCGAAGGCGCCATATGGCGCACCGGTGCTATTCCAGAAGAAGCATGATGAGAGCTTGAGACTGTGCATCGACTATAGGGCTCTCAATAAGGTGACAGTTCGCAAGACATACCCCATTCCTCTGATCGCTGATTTGTTCGACCAGCTAAGTGGAGCCAAATACTTCACCAAGTTGGACTTGAGATCGGGCTACTATCAGGTGAGGATTGCAGATGGGGATGAACCAAAGACTACGTGTGTTACTCGATACAGAGCATTTGAGTTTCGAGTAATGCCGCTTGGGTTGACAAATGCACCTGCTACCTTCTGTACACTAATGAACCAAGTATTCCACGAGTATCTAGATAAGTTCGTGGTAGTGTACTTGGATGACATCGTAGTTTATAGCGCCATGATAGAAGAACATCAAGAACACTTGGCTCAAGTGTTTCAGAAGTTGAGAGAGAACCAGCTATATGTGAAGTGAGATAAATGCTCGTTTGCACAAGAGAGCATCAAGTTCTTAGGCCACGTAGTGGAACGTGGCCGTATTCGTATGGATCTGGAGAAGGTGAGGGCAATCCAGGAATGGAAAGCCCCCAAAAACGTGAAAGAACTCCGCTCCTTCTTGGGCCTAGCCAACTACTATAGACGATTTGTGGACGACTACTCAAGAAGGGCGACACCCTTGACCGAGCTTCTGAAAAAGGGTGTGATTTGGGCGTGTACTGACAAGTGTGCTGAAGCATTCAGGAGTTTGAAAGAAGCCATGATGAAGGATCCTGTTCTTGCCTTGCCAACTATTAGCAAGCCCTTCGAAGTACAGACAGATGCATCAGATTATGCTCTGGGAGGGGTACTAGTACAAGAGGACCACCCGGTCGCATACGAAAGTCGCAAGCTGTCTGAAGCTGAGAGGAGGTATACTGCCCAGGAGAAGGAGCTCCTCGCAGTTATACATTGCTTGCGAGTGTGGAGGCATTACTTGCTGGGGTCAAAGTTCGTGGTGAAGACGGATAATGCAGCTGTGAGTCATTTCCTTACTCAGCCGAAGCTGACCCCTAAGCAGGCTCGATGGCAGGAGTTTGTGGCAGAATTCGACTTCTGTTTTGAGCACAGGGCAGGACGCTTGAACCAGGCAGCTGACGCCTTGAGTCGCAAAGAGGAGTTGTCGACTCTAAAGATCATGGCTAGTTTATCGGCTAGCGTGGTGAACACTCCACTCAAGGAACGCATTAAAGAAAACCTGGAGAAAGACCCAGTTGTCAGGACCATCCTGAAGCTCGTAAAAGAAGGCAAGACTCGCCAGTTCTGGGTGGAGGATGATCTTCTGTGGGCTAAAGGGGGGCGCTTGTATGTTCCAAATGCTGGAGATTTTCGAAGGACATTACTAAGCGAGTGTCATGACACTCTGTGGGCAGGTCATCCAGGGTGGCAGAGAACCCATGCCCTCTTGAAGCAGGGATACTACTGGCCACAAATGTGAGACGATGTAGTGGAGTACACCAAGACCTGTCTGGTCTGCCAGCAAGACAAGGTCGATAGGAACAAGACACTTGGGTTGTTGGAGCCCTTGCGAGTCCCAAGCCGACCGTGGGAGAGAGTGTCGCTTGACTTTATCACCAGTCTTCCGAAGACAGGAGATTTAAGTGCGATCTTGGTGGTCATGGATAGATTCTCGAAGTATGCAACATTCATCCCAGTGTCAAAGTACTGTTCGGCAGAAGAGACAGCCAGACAATTTTCAAACATATTGTCAAAGATTGGGGAGTGCCCCAGAACATCGTCAGTGACCGAGATGGAAGATTCACGGGGACGTTTTGGTCCGAATTATTCAATCTCTTGGGGTCACAACTGAATATCTCCTCGAGCTACCATCCACAGACAGATGGGCAGACAGAAAGATTCAACGGGATGTTGGAGGAGTACTTGCGCCACTTTGTCAATGCCAATCAGAAGAATTGACCGCAACTACTCGATGTAGCTCAATTTTGTTTCAACTCTCAAAAGAGTTCTTCATCGAATAAGAGCCCTTTTGAAGTTGTTAATGGACAGCAACCACTGTTACCCCACACAGTGGACGAATATCGCGGTCGGAACCCGCGAGCCTTTCACTTCACAAACGACTGGAAGAAGACAACAGAGATTGCCCGAGCTTATCTAGAGAAAGCCTCAAGAAGAATGAAGAAGTGGGCAGATCAGAAGCGCAGACCACTGGAGTTCAAAGCAGGTGACTTAGTGTTAATCAAGCTGCGGCCCGAACAGTTGAGATTCCGAGGGGACAAAGACATCAGACTCGTTCGCAAGTACGAGGGTCCAGTCTCATTCATCTCAAAAGTTGGCCTAACTTCATACAAAGTCGACCTACCCGCTTGGATGAAGATACACCCGGTCCTTCACGTAAGCAACTTGAAGCCGTATCATGAAGATCCAGCCAATCCAAAGCGCAACCAGTCAACCAGAGGAGGAGTCAGTGTTCAGCCAAGGAGCAAGCGTCAACCTGAAGAAATCCTGACGGAAAGAACGGTCACAACTGACCGTAAAAAGCATAAAGAATATCTGGTAAAATGGAAGGGGCTCGCTGATGACGAAATCAGCTGGGAAAGGGCGGAAGACTTGAAGAAGCTCACGCAGAAGATTGAAGATCTACAAGCTACTTCGTCGAGGGCGCCGAAAGATTAAGTGGGGGAGAGTGTGGTGTGCTGCCCCTTTGGCACACCCACATGGGGCCATTTTGTAATGAGCATGCCTTGGTGCTTGATCATTAGTCAAGTCTTGCACCAAGCAACCTCATGGGATAGGGTAGTGGCAGTTTTGTAATATTGCATATGTCTCCCAGACAAAAATCATATATGTTCCTGGGAAGACTTTATTTCCCTAGAAGGCTCCTTAGGGGGAGGTGACCTGGTGACTTAGGGAAGCACCATGGCCATCAGCAGATAGGGGCCAAAGCTGTGTACTCCCTTGCCCTATCAAGGCTATATATTAATGAAATAACATTTATCCATACTTGTCCCTGTGTGCTTCCTTGTTGCTTATGTATTACTTGTTTGTTACCTTCGTTGGGCCATTGTGTGCCACTTGCCTTGTTGTGTGCTTTGTGTGGTGTGGACATTCCTAGGAATGACTTGCTTTGTGCTTGCTCATACTTCGTTATCGCCCGTTGCATGTCCGAGATGTGTATGTGGCTAAACACTAAGTTTGTTTGCCTGTAGGTGTGTGTTGTAGGCTGACTTGCTAGCTTGAAGAGTCTGCAAGTGCCGCACGTTCCGTCTAGTTGGAGTTCCCAAATAGCCGGCCCGTGACACCGTGCTTCCTTACACCAATTTTATGAACTCCTCAACCTTGAAAGCTTGAATTGTCTCTTTATAGAATCTCTCATTGAAGACTTGCTGAAATTCTGCCCAAGTGATCATACTGACATTCTGAGTCTGTTTCACATTACCCCACCAAATTTGACCCCCTTCATCCAGTTGTATCAGTTTGGAGATGAATTTGATAGAGCTCATCCATTATTCTACTTCCATAAGGTCCACACTTCCCTCGAATACCAGAGCGTGCTGTTTCTTGAAATTTCTATACATGGTTCTTAGTGAACTGTTGATTGTAGCACAACGTTCTCCATTCCCTAAGTAAGTGGCGTTCCTACTCTTAGAGTATGAGTGAAGACTTTTTGCAAATGAGCAATCTCTTCAAATTAAGCTCGATTGATTTCGAGTAGGGTTTCGTTATTCATAGCATTTCCCCTAGTTGTGTTCCCTTACACTTGGGCATTGTTTCCATTTCGGTGTGCTGACCTTCTCGAAGGCATGAATAGTCATACGGAGTCCTATGAACCAAAATGATCAATCTACAAATGAAACAAAATTACTACATCTACTAGAAATATATCTAACAGTTCTAAATAATATAAATTAGAGAAAACAACATAGGCAGATCCATAGAGAATTAAACTAGCATCATTTCATTAACAAAACATCCATATGTTGTTTTAGTAATACATAAAACATGTTGAAATAACATATTTAATAATGATCTATCGCTCACATGATACATGAAATAGAAAAACATATAGATAACTAACAGAGACAGGTACCTTTGTTTCTTATGGACTCTATCTAGTCCTTGGCACTCTAACCTCCTCTAGGTCCACTCCCCTCAATCTATGTTATAAGTACATAGACAAAAAAAGTATCCTCATATTCTATTTTAAGTCCAGAGGGTTAACGATAAGTTGTTTGCCTAGGTAACATCAGGGTATCCTCAAGCCTTATTTTCTTGCTATTGTTAAGACTTTTTCCCCTAACCTTTTTTTTTTTATATTCTTTAAATTATTTATCTTAATGACCTTACTCCATGCTTGGTTTAAGGCATACCTAGCACTTTAACATGTTATGGTAGCCATAAACACCTCAAAAACACTCATGGAACTTACGTAAATCTTCTTGCCAAAACTACCTCTTGAATGGCATAGTTACCGCCATAATATGTCTAATCAGTCTCACAAAATCATCATACTCTCTCTCAAGATCCATTTTCATGCCCTCTAATCAATTCTATCCAATATGCTATGGCTTCCTAAGCACCTTGTCCTCTACCATACCTAACCGTTCTCTTGGTAATTACCATGGAATTCTGCTAAACATAAGGGTTAGCCTTAACCCAAAATACTAGTGGAAAAGAACCAACTTACAGTGCGAAGTGTTGAGGCTTTTCTCGATCTTTATATGCATACTATGAGGGTCTCCAAGAGCCTAAATAACATAGGTTCTGATACCAAATTGTAATGACCCAATTTTCTTACTTTGTTGACTCACTAGAAAATGGCAATGTTTTCTAGTGGTCAATGCTCTTAGGAAAGTAAACATTTTTAAAATGGTCGTTAAAGGTTTACTTTGAAAACATGAATGAATACTGAACAGTATTAAAGATTAAATAAAATATTAATGCCTTTTCTTGGGATCCCAAATATTTAAAAACAAAAATAATGTAGTTTAACTTATAAAAGAGTGAGTCTTCATGATCAAGTCATCTAATAAGTGGGAAAAAAAGTAAAATAAACTTATTACAATAATAATAATTGCTCATTGCGGAAGACTTAGAAACTGCGCCAACCCTACAAGTTTGTTAATCACAATATGAAAATTCAGACAGAATCCCTTATAGCCCCTCAGCGTCGAGACACTGAACCTTATTCTTACTTGCACACAGAGTAATTGAATGAGTAATAAAGCCTAGTAAGGAAGCAAAACATACAACATATAATACATCAAAGCATGAAATCATAATGCTCTCAACTTACCTTAACATTATCATATCATATCATATCATAGTTCATCAATAATAATTCAACAATACACTTAAGACATCCTTAAGTCAACAAGTATTGCATACACATATCTCAAATCATTTCTTTGTCATCAACCATAACACGGTAGGTGTTATCCCCCAAAAAAATAGCTTGTTGACGTGGCACTTTATTGGTGAATAGAAATTTGAAACAACAACTCTAGTCGAAGATAACGACGATTAAGACCAGAAGAAGTAAATGTGCAACAAGTGAATTGCAAAAATAACAAGACTAGTCGTTAAAAGGGCATATGTTCGAGTAACATGTAGCTAGTCGAGTATGAACGCTAAGATAAATATCTTGAGAAGCTTATTTTGAAAATATCTATTTTTAAATGTATTTGTAGTCATTTAATGCATATTGCATGATAAGCAAGGCATTCAAAGCCCAAGATCCATTATGTAAGATCATTAAGCCTATAAATACAATACTTAGTGTTCCACATTTTTCTAAGCACTCTATATTACTTAAATTCATATTATTTGTATTCTCTCTCAGACCTGAGAAACTCATTTGATTCCAGTTCGTCTGATCTTTAGTTTAAGACTCACATATTTAATAAAAGTGCAAGTGGATGTAGGTCATTACTAATTCCTGGGGCTGAACCACTATAAATTTTATGTGTTTTTTATTAATTTAGATAAAGTCAATACTTCATATTGTTTTCTTGACCTAGTGTCGTTGGCTAAATTTGTGGTCAACAGTTTGTTGCTTTCATTAAGAGCTAAACTCAAGAATACTTTTTCATCTTTATTCATCTTAATCCACAATGGCTCAGGGAAAAAGCACCAACAAACCACAAGAAGTCAAGTTATACTACCAATACCCCCTCGAGGTCCTATCGACCCTAACACCGAGCCTAGGATGGATCTAGGAGAAGGAACCACTCAAGAAGTTGAGCAGAAGTGTGAGGCTATGGGCCTGATGCAAGATGAAGTGGCTAATATTTAGGCCACTCAAGAAGTCACACAGACGACTGTAGTTGAAGCCTTGGCCAAACAACAAGAGCAGATGTCGAGAAGCTACTGTGGCTCTTTAAGCGGCTCTACAATTGGTTCAACGAGGAGGATTTAAATCACCATCACCTCTTATTCAACAAAGTCTGTAATAGACGATTCCCCAAAATCCTAGCCAACAAATAGAGGATTGTCGACCACATTATGGTAGGGTTAACGACTAAACCAAAAGAGATGACATTCCACTTCAGCAACCACAAAGGAGTAGAAACCATCATTCCTATAGATTTAATCAACTACCAAGGGAACCGTGGAATTTGTTGCTTGACTAGCATATTTTTCTTGCTCATGATGATAATGTACCTCCAAATCCAGAAAAGGCACACCTTGACGATTTGAGATCAGCCACAGGTTCTAGTCGACAAAATCCACAAAGACATCACGATCAAGGATTGCCTCGTGAAAACCAACCTACTGGAACCCCCAACCTAGGAAATTGTGCATATAAACCAGAGCCACCCTCCATACTTAAGGATGGTTTAGTTGATGACGAAGTAGATAACAGTCAAGCCAGAAATCGTCGGCATAGAGGAAGATGACCACCATACAAGATGGTCATGGGATGATGAAAAAATACAGTTAGTATTACAACAACAACCAATGAACAAGAGAATGTTGACCAAACCCTCCATACATGCCTCCTAGATACAATTGCCAAAATCCTTAACATCCTCTACCAATGAATAACCTACCAGATAGTCAATATGCAAGAGGATGACCAAGGAGCACTAATGTGTTTAGCTGACTAGGAGTAGTTGTACCTAATAGAGGGGACAATCTGAGAAATATTCTGGATCAACGCAGAGAGAGACTGGTCGAAGAAGGCGGTTCAACTATCCCTCTGGTACCCCTACTAATCATTGAGCAACTAAATGGCAATATAACAATTCCAATAGTACCTCAAGATGATGCCATAATCTCACCAGCAATTCAAGCTCAACTTGATGCCATGAATCAAATGGTCAAAATCTTAGTTGAGCGAAAATAACCAACTGCTATAAACATCGAGCGACGAAAAAGGATTCCTTTTTCAAAAAGAGTCAATGTTGCAGAAATACCAGCAAGAATTGAAGATGACAGTCTTACCTGGATACACTAGAAAAGAGGATCTAGTCACCCATGTTAATAAATTTGAAGTACAAATAGAAAAAATAGAAGGTTATAGAGGATTCTAGTTGTAGAATTTTTCTAGCCACACTTTCTGATTTTGCCCAAGAATGGTATTTTAAATTTCAACTATGCTCAATAACTTCTTGGGACATGTTTGTGAAAATCCTTCTATGCCCAATTCTGTGTTGCTCGAATACATCCCACCGAGCCTAATCACCTGGTCAATATTAAGCAAGGAGAAGATGAACTTTTGAAAGATTACATGTAGAGGTTTATGAGAGAGTATGCTCGAGCAAAAATAGCAAGAAATGATGATCATTATGGTCGGGATAAAAGTTCGAAGTCCACTAAGGGATAGTATACATAGAATGCTCATGTACTCTTCGCAAAATTTTTTGGATCGAGTAGAAAAATACATAAAACTTAAAGAAGTTCTTCATAAGGTTGACCAGGGAGGGAGAGTCGAGAATGCAAGCACTTCAACTATTGGAAATAAAGATGGTAACAAAGGGGGAGTGAATCACATAATACAAATAATAATAGTGGAAATGGGAAAAAAAAATTCCAAGACAGAGGAAAGAGAGGAAACAATGGTTCGAACAACAATGACAACAAACGATCAAAACCAAACAAATATGAGCTGTGGTTTACCAATTGCACCACCTTGATAGAATCACAAGTAGATGTATACATGGCCACCCATAACATTATTAATTTCAGGAAGCCAGATCCTATTCGAAAAGAGCTAAGCAAAAGGAATATGAATAAATTATGTAGAATCCATAACGACTATGGACATGACACGAACAAGTGCAACCATCTAAAAGATGATATCGAGTTTCTTATGCGACGAGGGCATCTAAAACAATATGTCCACAATGGACCTAATAGGCAATTGGCAGCAACAGGAGGTAACGATCAAGGCTAACGATGTCAAATATCATCTTTATTACAACCAGCGCCCATAGCTGGCACCTTTGATACTATTTGTGGAGGGCCTCATTTGGCCAACGACAATAGCAAAGCAGGAGAAAAATATGCCCGAACGCTACATCACAAACAAGAAACCAATAAGTTAGCAGTCGAGGAGCGACCTCCCAAATTACCTCAGTACAAAATAGAAGGAATAACTTTTACCAAGTAGGATGTTAAACATGTCAAGTTCCCACATAATGATCCTCTCATCGTAAATGTTCAGGTCACAAATATGATGGTCAAACGAGTATTGGTCGACATAGGAAGCTCAGTAAACATACTATAGAAATTATCACTTGAAAGGATGAAGGTTTCTATTTGAGACCTTAAGCCTTGTACACAAACTATTTATAAATTTACAAGAGAGGGTCTCGTTTCATCTGGATCGATCAAGCTTCCCATTAAAGCTGGAGATGCACCGACAAATGAAACGATCATGGGCACTTTCATTGTGGTAGACTGCACATCTGCCTACAATGTTGTAATTGAAAGGCCTATTCTGATCGATATGGCATTTGACAATGAAGTTTTTGACCAATGCTGGTGTTTATCCAAAAAAAATATATATGGTGAAGTGGCAAGGAAAAATGACATGTGGAGACAAAATACATAAATTTTATTGACCAGATAATTAAAAGATATGTTCTTTGGGTTTAGCTGATGGAGATGAAGATTTATTGATCAAAAGATTGCTGGTCAAAGACAAGCAAAATGTGTGAGCTCCTCGAAGAAGTAGTTTGAACGACCAAAGTGACCTAAATTTTTTGAGATATTTATGTAACTATAACATGAATATATTTTTTATATTCTTTTATCATATGTTTAGCTCTAAAAAATCTGCATTATACGTGTAGGGCCCATTTCATGCTTGTATGGCCCATGACCGAATAAAGACTTTATAAATAGAGGCATCTCACAGTCATTATTTTTCATGCGTACTTTACTCATAGAAATTCTGCCAAATTGTATTCTTTCTCAGGCTTAAGAAACTTAGTTAAATTTTGTTCTTTTGATCATGAGTTTGAGATCTTCGTGATTAATAAAAGTGTCAGTGGATGTAAGTCATTACAAACTCTTGAGGCCAAACCACTGTAAAATTATTGCGTCGTTTATCTAAAAGCAACTCTTTATCATTTATTATTGCTTTACATTTGAATCTGTCTAGTTGACCAAATCGGTGGTCAACATCTTGGTGCTATCATTGAAAGTTGAACTCAAGAAGCTAATTCCTTGAAGATTAATTTAATTAAAAAAAACAATTGCTATAACCACAAGAAGCTAAGCCAAGAACCTCAAGGGGGAAACCAAACCACTGGACCACATGACCGCCCTTTAAGCAGTTAGTTCCCTCCTTTGCATCCTAGCCAGTAGGTTCCACTAACTAGAAATCTACCTCCACATGAATTACTTGGTCATGATGAGCCTCATGTGGACTTGGGAGAAGTTCTTACTCTTGACATTGAACTGCTGAAAGAATTTGTGGGTCAAATGCAGAAGCAGTTTGTTACAATGCATAAAATCCAAGCAGCAACCCAAGAGGCAATATTTGAAGCCTTGAACAAGAAGAGACATGTAGCGTCCAAAACTCCTAATGAGGTTAAGTACAATAAATAGCATTCTTATTGTTAATTATATTATTATATAATTGAATATGTCTAATTATGTGTATTAAATGTGTTTAAAGACCCATTTTTGATGAGGGACATTTTTGTAATTTTGACTTATAAATTTTATGTGCTATGTGCATTGTGACCACATTATTATGTGGATATATGTTATTTTCAGCAAGAGTGGGTCCTTTCAAGCTATAATAGCGAAAATGACACAATGGGAAAAATACCCAGTTCGGGTCGAGCCTACGGGTATTATTGGAATTTTCTTAATTTATGGATATTGGTGGAAGACAATTAGTTAATAGAACTTTTATGTTGGTGGGGCATTAGTTGAGTAATTAAAGATTAATGTGTGTATTTAAAGGGATAGATAAATGGGAGGGGTATTTTAGTCATTTGGTGAGATAGATAGGAAAAGATGATCATTACCCTCTCATTTCTCAACTTCACGTTATCCTCTTCTTCTCCTTCTTCGTACTTAGTTCTTTTTTCTCTCCTCTCATCAAATACCCATGACCAAGTTACATAATTCTTCAAACATCCAAGGGTACTAGGAGAATTGCAAGCTTAGGAGTAGATTTCCATGGGCTATCAACTCGTTCTTCTTCATAGGAGAGCAAACATAAGAGAAAGGTAAGGGATCTTCTTCATGTTCTTGAGAATTTTTGGGATTTAGTTTAATTTTTTAAAATTGGTGATTGTAGGTTGTTATATGAATTTGTGGGTAGTAGAAATGTATTGAGAAACTGTTTTATGTTTGGAATTCAAACTGAAAGTAGGGAAGGTTGGGGGAAAATGGATTTTTGAACCCTAAACTTCCAAATCATGTATGTGGTTTAAATTAGAGGTTTAATTAGTATCAAAGTGATGTATTTGGTGTTATATGATTGTTTTGAGGTTAAAATTGTATTTTAAACTGGCTTGTAGCATCACAGAATTTTACTTAGTTAGATAGTAGTAGCTTGTGTTGTAGTATTTTAGTTTTCGTGGTTATTGGTTCAAGCCGGGATTTAGTTGGAAACTCATTGAGCTATTTATGGATTTTGTAAGTTTATCCTATAGTTTAGAAATATTAATTATATCATAAGGTTTGATTATTAAACCTAGTCCTAGAAATATTATTTATTATAACCTAAGGTTTAGATAGAATACTTAAGAATATGACATTTGTCACATGTATGTTAATTAAGGATTTAAGGATTTTAGATTAATAAATTAATCAAGGATAAATCTAGGAAGTCTAGAGCCTTCCCTCAGCTGTTAGGATCTCATATTACTCAGTCAAGGTGGTTTGAAATAACTTCAAGTGTGCTGAAAGTGTGCAAAAATGTGTTTGATATATCATCGTAAGCCAATATATTGCAGCTATAGGGGCTGATATATTGCCTATGATTGATATAGAAAACACATCAACTTCACACGAACGGAACCACAAAGGCTCAGGAATATGGGGTAGGCGATATATCGTCTATAGGGGGTGATATATTGGCTCCCTCGGCCATTTTTTAAAATCTGTGGAATCCGAGCTAGAAACAATCCTCAATAACTTGGACTTGCTCTTGAGCGATTTTGACCGAGTTCTGGGCATCTGTTGAGCAAAAAACTCCATTTTCATGGAAGTTAGTTTCACTCCTTGAACTCTATAAATAGGACCCCTCACTTAGCCATTTGCATCATCATTCAAACACTTCTCAGAGCCTCCAAGCTACTAAATTTGTTCTAGAGAGAAACACTAGGGTTTTGGGGTTGAAAGCTTTCAAATCTAATTCTTTCTAAACACTTGGGAAGTAAGCTAGAGGGTGATTTCGGTATTGAGGTCACTACACCAAAAACTACTTTCCACAACACATAATCATAAGTTTTTGGAAAATGTATTATAATATATACTAGGTGAAAAGTGGTAAAGTAATAGAAATAAAATATAAAAAAAAACTAGCCTACCCGATATCTTTTTTCCCCTTCTCCTTCTCGTCTCTCTCTTCCCTTCGCCCTAGCCGCACTCCCATAACCACCATCATCCTTAGCTCCGACCACCTAACCACCATCCTCACACCTGTTTTTCTTCGAGCCAAGCTCCAAATCTTAGGCACCCGTGAACCCAACCCCCGAACCAAGTGACCCTAGGTGCGAGCCCACCTCTGCGTGCCTTCGACCCAGTGCGACTTCCATTCGCGGGCCACCACCAAGCTTACGTTGTTGAGGAGAAGATGAAAGGTTCTTTTCATTTTCCTTACGACATTTTGTTTGTGATTCATCACTATCCCTCGTTTCCTTGAATTGTGTTATATGATCATAGTGAAGTAATTTAAAATTTCTTAATAATAATAATAATAATTTAGGGATCTGTCCAAAATTTTGCAAATTTTTTGAGCTAAAGCCCTTTGTCCATAGCCGAGAAAAAGAAGAAGAAAAGATGCAGCAGAGAAAATCCACATATGGAAGGCCTACTGGAACGAACGGTTTCGATTTCTCCTATCGCATGGTCGTTGAATCTAGTGAGTTTCATCTCCTATTTCGATTCAATTCAATTTTCATTTCAGTTTACTGTCTGATTTAATCTCTTTTGTTCTACCTCATTAGACCTGACTTTGGTTCTAATGTAAGTTTTTTTTATTTGAATTTGAATTTTAGGGTATCAAAGAGTAGCTGAAGGAAAGTCCCACCTCTCTAAGCTAATTTTTGTTCAGGTATATTTGAATTGCTTGCTTGTAATTTCTGCAAATCATTACAGAAATTTCATCAAGTAGCTGCTTCATTTTACTTAGTGTAATTTGTATTTTAGATTTCATAAACCATTCAATTTGACAAAACTATTGAAAATCATATATTATGTCTTCAATTTGTTGTCCTTGTGTTCTTTTCCATTTCTTCAAAGTCGAACCACTCTTCATGCCAGTTCATGTGGTGCTCTGTATGCAGGTATTTGGAATCTTTTAGCTGTGATTTTGTTTCCCATACTTATGTATTCATTCCAAATGGGTGCAACTGGTGCAGCAATTTCCACAGTTGTGTCTCAGTATGTGTTCTTTGACTATCATTGCAAATTTTCTTTAGCTTTTGCTGTGATAATCTCTTGACATAAGATCTTGCTTGAATGTTTATATTTCAGATATGTTGTCACCTTCTTAATGCTATGGTTTCTAAAGAAGAGAGCAATACTACTGCCTCCAAAGATGGGATCATTACAATTTGGAGGATACATAAAATCTGGTAAATTTGGTTTTGTTTTTCATTTTTTTCTTAAAATATTAAAAAATAAAAAATAATCCTTATGTTATTGAACTTCCCTCTTTTGTATGAAGATGCTTTCTTGTCTTACAATTTGACTGAAGCATAACCAGTCAGTTGATATATAGTATGTTCTGTTTTTTAGTTTACTTTTCTTTAGCAAAAATATTACCTGTTTCTCTGTTTTAGACTTGTTGACCTTTTTCTTTGCCTGTTATAACTAAGGTGTTATATTTTTATTTGATTCTTTCATATATTTTGGAATGTTATAGGTGGTTTTCTTCTTGGAAGAACTCTTGCTGTTCTAACAACCATAATTTTGGGGACATCAATGGCTGCTCGTCAAGGCCCAGTTGCAATGGCTGCTCATCAGATATGCATACAAGTATGGTTGGCTGTTTCGCTTCTGGTTGATGCCATGGGTGCATCTGGACAGGTATTATCTCTTTCTTTGACTTATATTGCTTGCTATAATGTTTTGATCCTACTAGAGTTGCCCTTGTTTTGGACCACTAGTTTTGGCAAAGTTCTTCTTATTATTATTGTTTTTTTTTTGCTCATACTGCTCAATAATAGAGGGATACTTTAGTTTTAAATCTGTTGAAATTTCTCTCTGCATAGTCAGTGTCTGCACATGATTTGTCTCTGTTGATTTATGAGTTGTTTACTTGTAGGCTTTGACTGCAAGTTATACATCTAAAGGTGACTATAAGACAGTGAAGGAAATTGCTCACTATATGCTGAAGGTAAGGTCTTTTTTTTTGTGTTAATTATTTATCAAGTTTTCTTGTACCTAAAGATTTTTGAATGTCCTACCCATTGAGTTTTTATACATTTTAATTTAAATGCTTGTGGTGATTTCATGAAATGTAGAGAATGAAATTCTTGAATATATTATATGGACTACTAAAAATTTGTTGCTGGTTCACTTCATCTGTCTCTGTGTTGCCTTCTAGTTTCTTTTAAGGATCTTGATATTATATTATTTGCTTGTAGAACTTATTTTAAAGCATACTAGAGCTTTTTTGGTAAACATATTAATGGTGTCATATGCGTACTTACTATACATAATGACTACTGTAATGCATGTTGGTGAATTGGATTGCTTACTTATTTCTAATGGTTATATTTGATAATGGTTGAAGCGTGTCTATGAGTTTGATTTGCTATTTTGTATTGGAATGAAAGATAATTAAAAAGTGGGGATCTATTTTTTAACCTTGTTTGCTTCAGTCTACTAATTGCTTACAAAAATAGAAGAAGCTCTATTCTATTTTTGTTTTTTTTTTTCCTATAAGCTAATTTTTAGTTTTGTACTTCTATTGTTAGTGGTCTTGGAATTCAGCGATAGCGGATACTCTGTTTGGCAGTGGAATTTTCTCTTTGTTCATCTCTTAGCTTATTGTTTCTCTTTTGTGTTTTTTGATGGTTTAACACAATGTTATCTTTTGGGCTATTAGCTTTCTGATCTGAACAGCATAAAAGAACAATTTCTATCAAATATTACTTGATGTAAATACTATTCTTTAATTTATCTTTGACTTCTATCACTTTGCTTAGTTTATGATTGGTCTATTTTTTAAAATAAAATAATTTACCAAGTAAACAATAGACTTTATAGCATGTAATTCTTGAGACTAGTATGAATAGAATTGATTTTTTATTAGAGAGCAAGCCTTATTTTTTAATTTGTAAATATGATTTTGTTTTTCAGCATTTGGGTTAGCATTTATAACTTGAATTTCAATTTGGAAGGTCACTTTTGTTTTAATACTATGAAAATTTCAGGGTCATGTATAGTTTCTCCTTCAATTTTCTTGATTTTACCTAACTGAAGAGTTTCTACTTCTATTTTTGTTGTAATTGAATTTTTGGAGCTTGTTTTCCTTGGTCAAAAATAAAATTTTATTTTAGCAAGAATGGAAAAGATAAAATATACTGTAGTTGTTGCATCACTTTATGTCTTAATCAATTTTTAGTAACTTGATCTTGGGAATTGGTAGTTTAGTTTGTTGGCTGGAATTTCATTGCATTAGAAAGCTTTAAGGAGTTTAGTTGATACAAGAGGAATTGTACATTCGTGTCTTGAAACTTGAAAAACTTGAAAAGCAGGAAAACCTCGCTGAACCCATTATTTTCATGTTGCTGGTATGTTTTATAAATTTCTGGCTATCTTTGTTCGTGTGATGTCTAAATAAACACAAGTGTGAAAAGTACAAAGTACATTTGATTAAATATTTGCACTCTAGTCATGTTGACTGTGATATACGAAATGGGGAGTCTTATGCAGAATTAAATCAATACTTAGAGTTCTCAACTGTAACTTTAATGAAATTTATTTGGAAAAAAAAGATGAATTTTTAGCTGTTGTTTTCAATTTTTTAGCTGTTGTTTTCAATTTTGATCCATAGTACAAATTGCAATCTATGAAGTAAGATTCTTCTTCTTGATTGAGGAGCATTATTGTTTTGGTGTGGTAATTATGTTGTTATGCATTGCTATTTTTTAATTTTACCTTTTTTTGGTGATGATGGCTTTGTATTTATACAGTGTGGAGGTCAGACTGTCTCTAAGGCTACTCTAGTTACCTTTCCTTTTCTTTTGTTCTGAATTTTGAGTTTCAAACAATTTAGTTCGATTAAAAAACATTGGAAAGCTAGATGATAAAAGAATTTGTTTGCTTCCATTTATTGGCTTAATCACTTTATCATAATTAGCTTTAGGTTTCTAAATTGCATTTGCTATGAAATATATTATTGATTCACTTTCTGACTTGGAACTGATTCTTTCCATTTTCAGCTCAATCCAAGTCTTTATGACAGTCATCAAATATATTCCTCACGTTAGAAATGCCTCATTTCTTTTTTCCCCATTAGAAAAAATATCAATTGTTTTAAATATAATCTTATGTAACATCAGTGATGAAATAATTTAGCTATCCAAAAGGTTTTCTTTTTCCTTTCTTATTACTGTATGAGTAGAGAATTAGAGACAGTAATACTATGTTGTCAACAGTTTTTCTATATCCTTTGCCTCTATTAGTTATTTTGATGGTTTCTTTCAGGAGACTGCTCATGAGACAGTAATACTATGTTGTACTTTATGCATGCTTTATGTTTTTGAAGTAATGTGGTGCCTGCATAATAGTTTCTTATTCCCAGTTTTTGTTTCTTAATATTTGAGTTGTTTAAAATATGGTTTGAGTTGCTCCTTTTTGGGCAAGTGTTTTTTCTTATTAGTTTTTGTTTTAGTGTGTTTTTGTCTCATCCCATTACACTCAGTTTAGCTTTTTTTCTCTGTCCTGGACTAGTTACATTTGTTGAGTTCATGCAAAAAAAATTCAAATTTCACAGCTGCAACTATTCTGTGAAAAAGTGATTGTTTGTTAATCAAAATATCCATATTTTGGTGCACGTATATAAGTGAACCTTGCATCATTATTTATGTACACAGATTTATAGAGCACTAAGAGAAAAAGAAGAGAGAAAGAGAGAGTTCAGTGAGTTATAGAGGTTGGAGTTCTTGTGAGAAGCTTGTTCAAAGAAAGCTAAAATTGAGAACTTTTCTCTTTGTATTGAAGCCTTGTAATTATTCTAGATTGATCATAATGAAAACTCACGTAGGCCAATTCCACTGAACCATGTATATTGTGGTGTTATTTTGACTACTGTTTCTATCATTCATTAAAGTTTGTGATTTGTTTCTGTTTCTGGCATTATTTCTTGTTTGTGTTTGTTCTTTTTTCTAGTTTGTTTTGTTGGTGTTCTTGGCAGGTTATTAAAGGGTTCAATCACTTTCAATAGCATCCTGTATGTAACAGAACGGCCAGACTAATTCTTCTTGTTTTCTTATTATTGTGAAACACTTGCACTATTATTTTTACCTTGCCTTTCGTTATTGAAAAACACTTGCACTATTCTTCAGGCAGGTTTCTTCTCATTTTTCCTTAATTGATGTCCAAGAGATGGATGCAATAGTGTCAAGTTTTAATGCTTTTGAAACTAAGGAAGCAGGCCCACTAATTCTAACATGGGCAATGTTTCTTTGTCTGATTTCATCACTTCATGGAAAAGAAGAAAACAATGTTCTAATGGTATGCATTTCAGTTTGGCTTTTTCTTTTCTCCCCTGCACTATATTGTTACGGTATTTAATTAATGTTGTATATGCAGGAGATTGATCATATTAGCTATGTTCGTCAAGCTTTTGAAGCTGCATCTTTGAGATTTTTTCTTGAGATCTTTTCTTGAGATCCTCGAGAGTGACTTATTAAATGAGTCTGATGTAAGTTATTTTAGTTTATCTAGGTTCCTATGTAATAGTTGAACTATGTTAGTCACCTATTATGCGAATTCTTTTTTTTTTCCTCACTTTATTAGTTTAATATTAGTTTCAAGTCCGTGATCTTTTTTCAATTTGTTTGTCTCCTTAGGGTCCTGTTGATGGTTATCGAAGTGTATTGAGAACTTTTATTTCTGCATTTATTGCATCGTATGAGATCAATATTCAGGTAATTAGATTAAGTATCTTGAATGACCTCAAGTTGTTTGTTTTATTTATATTAATATTTTCTGTTTTGTCTATGTTGTAGCTGGAAGACAGTACCCTTAATTTGATATTGGATATTCTTTGCAAAGTTTATCGGGGAGAGGTTTGGCTACATAATGATTGTCTTTCAGGGTCAATTATTGATTATTTTGTTGATTTTTCATTGGTGGTTCTATTAAAGTTGACATTTTTCTTTTCCTTCGTAGTTTTTTGATTGGATTTATTGCTTTAAATTTTTCAGGAATCACTTTGCAGTCAGTTTTGGGACAGAGAAAATTTTGTTGATGGTCCTATTCAATGTCTTATTTGTAACCTAGAAGGTGAATTTCCCTTCAGGACTGTGGAACTTATTCTCCTTTTATCATCCCTATCTGAAGGAACTTGGCCAGTAGAATATGTGTAAGTTTATTTATTTCTTTGCATTGGGTTAAGGATTCTACAGTAATTTTTGTACGTTTGTAAACACTACACTGTACTATATCAACGTAATTGACTGCGAATATGTATCACTGTTTTGTAATTACTTTTTAGTGCCCAAATAACTTAAGGTCTAGAGTTTAGTACCTATTTGAGCTCCATATTCTATTACACCTCTCCTTTAAATGAGATATGAGATTCGATGGATTTACCCTAGAAATAATAGTATCATTCTAAATGCTTTTGTAACTCAAATCTCCCAAACTTTTAACATGCTGTCTCAGTAATTAAGCGCCTGAACCAGAGATGTCTTTAGGGTGAAATTGAGGCCCCTTTAACCTGAAAATGTTAATGTTTGTTTACTGTAATATGTATCTATTCACTGTGTGATAGCAGTATTTTGAATTTTGAAGTATGTTCACCTGGTATTGCTTGCTTAGGTCTTATATTGTATACAATTTAATTATTTGATTCATATTATTTAATTTTTTTAAGCATATACCTTACCTTTTATCTGCTATTGCAGGAGAAAAATGTCTCTTTCTCCATCAATTGGAGGAGATAAGGATACTTAATTTTGAAGGCTTTGTGCTGGGCAGTTGTAGAATATTGTGCTAAAAGTAATAACTTTTCAATATGTTGAATATTTAAGACTACTTGAATACTTAAAGAACATTTTGTTGTTGTTGACAGTGTTGAATGTTTTAAACTAATTTGTGGATTGTTAATACAATGTTGAATGTTCTTACTTTTTGTTATTTGAAAATCAAGTTCATTTGATGATGCTAGTATATATTAGAAAGCTAATTTTAATTATATAAAAAAATTAAAATATAATAGAATAAATTAGTGTTATATAAATGAATATATAATGAGAATTTAAACTTATCTAAATATTAAAATAATACAAAAAATGTATTATACTAAAGTGTAGTATAACACAAAAAAATGTGTTATACTAAAGAGTAGTATAACACAAATTTATAAGTATTGAAATGTGTTATATAATCGACTATAAATAATATAATTAAACAATTATCTATTTATTAAAATAACACAGAAAGTGTGTTATCGTTGACAGTATAATAACACATCTGTATAACAATGATAAAGTGTTATGTAAAGTCCCCTGACCTACGATAACATAGTCGGTCTTAACACATCAAAAAGTGTTATGGTATGTTTTGATAACACATTTTTGGTGTTATTTAAAGCATTTTTTCTTGTAGTGGGTGTAGATCGAAGTTCTAAGCTATCTAAGGTACTTTTATCCTTAGGTTTAGTTTATTATAGTTTCTTATTCTTTTCTTTTCTTCAAATCCTAACTTGTTATAATGGCTTTTGGTTAGGTGTTTTATTTTTTTTGAAACTTAAGGTTTTCGGTAAGTTCTTTTCTTGATGGTTTAGATCTTCTTTTCATCTTCATTTCTTTAGGAAACTTATGGTTTTACTGTTTGGTTTTAGGAGTTTCCAATCCCGCACTTGTCTCAAATACCCCGATTTTTGGTAAGGAAAATAAGTTAGAATATATGTGTTATGATTATGTTTATATGTTATGTATGTATGTATGTTGTTTTTATGTTTGTAGTTTCTTGGGAAATATGGTTGCTTAGATAGGAAATAAGCAAATCCCGAGATTTTTATCATTTTCGTAGACTATAGCTGTGTTTAAACCTACCTCTAAATAGTAGCAAGAGGACCTAGATGGTTTCTATATGGTAATGAGTTAATGGCCATTAATTTATAGTCTTATGTTTTATGTTTTTACGTCTTATGTTGTATGTTATGCTTTAGTAGTTTTTCCTTACAGGGCATTAGGCTCATTCCTTTTTATTTAGATGGTACATGTAAATGAACATGGAAGGCGGGACGAGTCCTATGAGGCTTTGGTATGTGTATTGGGAGAGGACTAAAGGAATGGACCGATGGAATCAATCGAGGATGACTTTGACATTTAAGTCTTTTAATTATGTATTTATGATTTTTCGCATTTAGTATTTGAACAATTTAATTAAAGGTTTTGTTTTCTTTATGATTTTATGTAATAACTGGATCCCGTATTTTGGATCTTCTATAATAAAGTCTATTATTTTATGTATATATATCCAAAAGATAGTAGTATGTCTTAGTAGTTCTTAAAGGTCCGAGGTCTTTAAGTTAGTTGGGTCTTCACAGTTGGTATTAGAGCCACGGTTCATATGCATGAAGTTCTCCTTAATACACACGCAAAAGCTCTGAGTCTAACAGCTAGTGTAAGTGTTTATGTTACGAATATTATGTTTATGTTAAAAGCTAGCATTCTAGTCATTATGTTTTCAGTCAAAATGAATGGAGCTTTAACTTATCAAGATATCCGAGCCATTAAGGCATTAAAAAGGATTAGAGAGCCAAGGGATACAATAAGAGTTCTAGAAAGAATCACTCAAAGATTGGTCATATTTCACAAGGAGATAGTTCACCTTCAAATCACTAGGAAAATTATGATGAGAGCCATGGAACAATATGTCCTAGTAATTAGGCTTTTTAAGGATTTTCCTTTTGTGGTTTAAAAATTGGAAGAATTATGGGAGACTATGGATGATGAAGATGATTTACCGGTAGCCATGAGATACTATTTTCTTATACTTAGGTTCACCTATAGGTTTGAGAATCAATTCACCAATGAACAAAATAATAATATCCTAATGAATATTCCCAGGTAGTTTCGAGGCTTATGATATTGATGATTATGATGAAATAACTTATGATATGCTAGATGAAGGGTCACATGTAGAAGATCTTGATTTTTATAAATTTTACCCTAGTTATTATTAGTTTAGTTTTGTTGACCTGTGAAATTGGCCAGCGGTCGTATGTACAGTATACGACACCTTTTGAACGTAATAAATTGAATATACGACAGAGTACGATTATCTTATGTAAACACACAAGAATTTTATAGCGGTTCAGCCCTGTTCTGATGAACAGTAATAACCTAATCGACTTAGTCTTTAGTGTTGAATTACTCCATCGACAATTACAAGTATGAACTGATGAGTTCCCTCGTTAAAAATATTTTTCTCCCAAAATTCCAGTAAAAGAGATCCTTTGAAATGAAGCCCTGGGTCCTTTATTTATAGTACCCAGGGGCTGTTACATGACCAGTAATACTAGGATCATGGTTTGGTACATGATTATCAGGTAGTGGATATATGTGTCCACCTACCCATGATTATGAGATCGTGGGTCTTCTTGTTGTTTCTCTAGATAATGGTGGATAATACACGATAGAAACCTCTGGGAAGATGTTAAGTCTCTGTTGGTATATGAGACCTAGGTGCTAGGTCCGACGACCTGAGCTTGGATGCTAGGCCTGTGACCTTCTAGGGACTAGGCCTGTTGATCTCAGTTTGAACGAGAGTGAGTATTTCTCAGTGAAGTTTACTTGGGGGTTTGAATCGACCACCCTATGAAGAATAGGGTGGGCCGACCACCTAGGTGGTTCTTGAGCAGGTCAGGCCGACCACCCTAGGGATTTGGTTAGGCCGACCACCCCTAGGGATCCTTGGACATACTGGGGCCGACCACCCCTGGGATAAAGGTCTGGCCGACCACCCATAGGGCTCTTGGACCTGCTTAGGCCGATCACCCCTAGGGGTAGGGGTCAGGCCTACCACCCTTAGGGGGTTTAGGCTTGGTCGACTTCCCCATAGGTCATGGACCTATCTTTTTTGTCTGTTGTTCTTTCCTTGATTTGTGATGTCACGTGTCACATTCTCATTTGCCATGTCATCCTCGTATTTTTTAGGGATACCATTTGCCCCCCAAGTTTATTTTAATGTATTCAACATTACGGTAAACTTGACACCGACCTGAGAAACATACAGTAGCAATACTTAAATAGTCAAGTCCCTTGGGACATTACATAGTACTTTTTTAATTATCAATAATTTGCTTGGTACGAATTTTTTAGGGACAATTAGAAATTCCTAAAAATAATTAGGCTTTTCAAGGAAAATTAATTTTCTAAAAATCTAAAATAGTTTTCAAAGAAATTTGAAGTCCTAAAAATATAATATATTTTTCAAGGTTATTAATTCCTAAAAATAAAAAATATTTTTCAATGAATTTAAATTTTAACCATATCATATATTTTTCAAGGAATTTTGAATTCCTAAAAATATATTGTCCGCCTGAGAGGTTATAAGTAGGTATTCTCCTCTCATTCCTACTCTATGCGCCACTTTCAAACAAGATCCATGTTTGATTTCTCCAGTTCCTCATCAAACTCAGATCTTTGGTAAGTACTTTCTTCTAATCCTCACATAATTTAATTTAAATGTGCTTAGATTTAGAAGAAACACTTTGCATTTTTGAGGAATTTTTGTCTGAATCTTCTTGTTTTGTTGTATTCTGATCCAAAATAATTGACTTACTTGAGTCAAGATTTCTCTGTAAAATTCCTTAGTCTGGGCGATTTCCAGGGCTATAAACCCCAGACTGAACGATTTCCAGGGATGCAAGACCCTAGGCCGACGACTCACTAGTTCTGGCGATTTCTGGGACTCCAAACTCTAGTGCCTGCGATTTCCAGGGATAGGATCAGGTTTGGGCCGAGCACCTCCATGGCACCTAATCATGGGCCGAGTACCTCTTGGCTTCTCCTTGTGTGATTTCCAAGCCTAGGAACAGGTTTGGGCCGAGCACCTTCAGAGTTTCCAACCTCTGCCTTAGGCGATTTCCATGCTTAAGAACAATGTTTGGGATGAGCACCTCCAGGGCTTCTAATCCTCGCCTTAGGAGATTTCCAGCCTTAGGTACAGTGTTTGGGCCAAGCACCTCCAGGGCTCCCCTTCCCTAGTTTGAGGCGATTTCTAGGCTTAGAATTAGGGTTAGGCCGACCACCCCTAGAGCTTCATGGGCCAAGTTGTAACGCCCTGGATAGCCAAGACCGTTACACTGTGTGTTTATAAAGTGCCAGACTTGCTAATCAAGACATTAAAGTAAAAACGTGTTCTGAAACAGTAGAGGCACTAGGGTTGAAAGCGTTTTGGCCTCAAAAGTTATGTTCTCATTACTAAACATTGTTTATGTACATGGGATCCCAAAATTGACAGTTTAAAAGCCATTTACAAAAGTTACAAAGTTTAAGTACATTAACAGCCATACTAAGGCAAAATGAGCAGTTAGGTAATCTCTGTCCTGACACACTCCTCGACCATGGTGATCGAACGGCTGGCTATGTACATTTCACCTCGGAGCTCTCCACCTCAGGCCTGGTCCAGCTTGCTCTTGCCCTTACCTGCACCATGAAGCACCCGTGAGCCAAGGCCCAGCAAGAAAACACAGCAATAACAGAGCATGAACAACTAGCAATCAAGTCAATTACTCATATAGCATCTCATAAATTCAAGTATATCATCATTCAAGTATACCACATACTAAGCATCTCAGTTCAAAATACATAAAACACAGATGTTAACCAGGGCTAGCGCTCACAGGCTGCTCCCTCTGTTAACCTATTGTTTCTGGTTTCCAATGGCCAATTCGCGCCCCGTGCGCTAAAATCATGAACGGTACTCTTAGACCGCTTATACGTGTCCCTTGGCATAATACCAACGATGACACAATAAAACTCTTGGGAGCACTTAGTCCCATCACAATCATACATTCGGGTGCAGTTTTCTTACCTTTCGATTCACTGGTTTCCGATGCCACGTAGCCACAAGCACGGTCCTCTACTCCAAGCCTCTCCAAAGTCCTAATCACAACACAAATATAATATTCTTTGTCATTAACCAATCCAAGACCACCTTCCCGGAACCTAACCCACACTCTCGGAACCCCCAAAACCTTAGAACAATACCCCGGAGACATCCCCCCGAACCCCCGGAGCAAAGGCCAAAAATTGCCAAAAGTGACACTCTGAAATTAGCCTTATGCCGCGGCACCACTTCCTTGTGCCGCGGCACGCCTTCACAGCCCAGAATTCTGGGTTTTTCCTTTGCATTTTCCCGAGCTCCAACCTCTCCAAATCACCCCAAACTCCATCCTAAGTCCCAAAACCAACTCTAAACCCTTAATAAACCTCACAATAACCCAAAAACATCATGCCCAAGCTCACTCACACCTTCAATCCTAAAATTCACTCTTGAATTTCACACTTAACAACTCAAACTAGAAAATTAAGAACAGCTTGAACTCAAACACAAACCACACTCCAAACTCCCTATACCTTAACAGAAACAAGACTAATAAACACACAGAGACCTTACCTTGAATGATGAGTCCAACCTCCAGCTCTAAACCTCCTTCACCCTTGATTTCCCAATTCTGAAATTACATAAAACCAGCCACCAACTTGCCTCAATTCACATTCATTATCTAAAATTCAAGACTTAAAACTTGGATATATCATAATCAAGATCTTACCTCTGAATACCCTTGATCTATGCTTGCTTGACAACTTCAATCACCCTTAAATTCTTCTTCCAAAAGCTAAATTCAGTTTCTCCCTTCTTCTTCTTAGGTTTGCTATTCCTCTAGGTCCCCAATTTCAGCATAAACCCATTCTCCAAGTGTTATACGTATATCATATTTTCCCTTCAGCTAATGATCATTTATCCTACCAAATGACTGTTCTACCCTTCCACTAATACCCCTTCCTAACTAAACCTCAAGGCCATACTTGTCTTTTCACCAGCTTTGCAATTCTACCACTTTCCCCATAAAACCTGTTACTCTCTATGGTTACTAACAGTTACGCAGGTTACCCAAATCACCAGTTACCATTATCTAGTTTCCTAGGACCGTCTCGGCACGTGCATCACGTTGGTATCACAGCACCCACGCGGTACAATTCACACATCATAATTATCACATAATATAATTCACATAGTCTTATAACATGCTTAAAATCATATTCATGCATCTTAATCATAATAATCACACATAATTCCCATCATGCCCTCCCGGCACACTAATCAAGGCCCTTAAGCCTTATTAGTGAATTTGGGTCGTTACACAAGTACTCCCTTTCCCTTCCCTTAGGAAATTTTCAGGCCCATAATTAGGGCTAGGCCGATCACCCCTAGAGATTCATGGGCCGAGTACCTCCTTTCTTTTGCCTTAGGCAATTTTCAGGGATTCACGGTGGTCGGCCCAAGCATAAGCCGACCACCTGAGACCTAAAAATAATTTTTTTCACCTTAATTGATTTCCTTGGGGGCCTTCCTTGAATAGTCCTCTGGCTCTTTTCTGAGGCTTGCATCCCCAGGGTGGTCGGCCTAAGGTGGTAGGCCGACAACCTATGCCCCATTTTTCTTGCTTCGCAATTTTATGGATTAATAGTGGTCGGCCCAGGCTTAGGCTCACTGGGCTGACCCCTATATAGAATTTTAATTTTGATTTCTTCATTTTTACTCCTTGGTTCAAGGATATGCCCCCAGCTATTGGCTTCATTATGCTCATTTACTAACTTTAATCTTCATTTTTCTTCTGTTGCAGATGTCCAGCTCCTCTTCATCAGACAAGTCAGTAAGTGAGCGTACTCCCCATGAGTTCTTGGAAAGGGTGAAAAGGATTCTCCCTCACTCCGCTTTATATTTGTTCAGCGGGGAAGATTTCTTGAAAAGGTACTGTCCAATGGCGAGAGTAAGACAGATGACTCGAAAACCTTCTGAAGATGATCCTAATATTGTCAAGCACATCAGTCAGGGCTCCTCGCCAAGCTCTTCTCTGATTTCTTCTCAGCATAGTACGCCCTGTGACTACCAAGGCACATCTCAGCGGAGTCATTCTTCACAGCGGGATAGGTCAGGTCAGCGAGACTCATCTCAACGCCCTTTGCAGCGAGATACTATTCGGGTTCCCCATCAATCTTTTTCTCAGCAAGATCATACTAAGGGATCTTGTTGACATGCTACTCATTCTCAGGAGCTTCCTATTCACAGGTTTTGGCCTAAGGTGGTTCACCCTCCTTCCAAGAGCAAGACAATTTCGCCAGCTGAGCAACTAAAGAAGAGATGACAAAAGGAGTTCCATTCATCAAATTCTGGGGCTACCTTTACCAGTGATATCATATGGAAACCAGTTGAGAAGCCTCGTCCTGCTGATTATGAGGTTAGTTGGTTCAAGGGGGCGACCTCTAACATGACTGAAGAGAGGGTAAAGAACTTAAGGAAGACCTTTGGCCTCTTTGGTGTGTCTATTACTATCCCAGGTCCAGATGACAGAGCTGAGGACCCCCCCTCTGGGCATGTGTGCTTGGACTCGCTCTGCCATTAAGTCTGGCACCCTACTTCCTCTTCACCCATACTTCTGTAGTGTTGCATACTATTTTGGTATTAGTCCTTCTCAACTGGCTCCTAATGCATTCTTGGCCTTATCTGCGTTGTACATTATCTATCACCGTAGAAAATGGGCTGCTTCAGTGCCTCACGAGATCCATGACCTATTTGACCTGAAAACAAACCCTTCTTAGCGCAACTCTGGGCATTTCCACTTCCACCATTATATGAGTGAGGGTACCAACACCTTCTTGGAAGAGATCTTTGGAAATAGCAAGGCATTTAGATACGCCGACAACTATTTCTTTACTAAGGACGCAGGGGCCAACTACTCCAAGTTTAAGCATGTTGGGCCTTTTTATAGACCGCTCCTGACCCAGGCTATGATAGATAGGACCAAGGCATTGATTGCCATGACCCCTGAGGAGAATAATGTCAAGACCATCGTTATTCCAGAGAACCTTAGGAAGATGGGGCTGTTTCCTCCTACCATAGCCGATGTTCCGGACGACGATGGTCCTGAGCATGTGACCGCCATAGACTCCCTGGGACCCATTCATGCCGAGGAGGTACCCTCTTCGTCGGTGCCGGCCAGACATAAGGGTGATGAGGTGGGTCCATCTGTTGGGTGCTCATCGCTTGCTTCAGACAACTTTGATGAGACTACGTTCGAACTCAAATCTCATTCAGAAGGTTCGACACTTTATCACCTTTATTTTATGAATCATCTGTGCTTAATATCATTCTAACATTTGATATTCTTTTGCAGGCTCAGACATGTTTGGTTTTGTTCATACCTTGTAGAGGTCGACTCCCACCGAGGCCAGTCCTTCTATTTGAATGGCAAAAAAGGCAAGGGTTGAGGCTGAGTCAGTCATGGAAGTTACTCCTGAGGTGTCTCCTCCTACCCCTTTGGCATCTAGTCCAATTCTTTTGGCATCTAGTCCTGTCTCAATGGTAGAGCCATCTTTGTCTACACCAGTTCCTCCCATTTTTATTGATGCGGGTGCTTCCTGTTCTGTGCCTGCTCCCTTGTCTGAGCCACATTAGTCTGCTTTATGGAACTTAAGTGCCCTCATGGACCGAGCATCTCATCTGGGAGCAAACGACAATAGATTTTAATGGGATTAAGAATGAGGACTTAAGCCCCATTCTAACAAAGTCACTGCTAGACATTTAGAGTGTGAGTCCTTTATAGTTCTCTTCTTCTCTATTTAGCTCGTGTTCTGATGTTTATCTTGCACTTGTATGTTTTTTGCAGGCACTGATGCTGGTCTCTCTTGTCCGTGATTGGTCTGTGGAGTGTACTTCTACGTCTCTAACCTTTGTTCTGAGCTTGAAGCTGTCCGCCAAGAGGTGTTGGACCTTAGGCGCGTTCTTGGCTCTAGGGATGCTGACATAGCCTCAAAGGATGAAGAAATCAACACCCTCCATAGTATAGTGGAGCTCAAACAAAAGCAAGTACTTGAGTTAACTCTTAAGATAACCCAGATGAAGGGGAAACTTGTCGATCAGCTCCAACAGTCTGAAGCCAAGAAAGAGAAGCTGATTCCTGACATGGACCAATTGTGGAAGGACGCTCTAGTCGAGAAGGAGCAAGAGGTCAAATCTGCCCGGGACAAGGCTCGAGAGGAGTATTCAGAGATAGCTTTCTCTTGCTTCTACTTGATCTGGAAGTCCAACAAAAATCTGAACTTGGATTTCCTTCCCGAGAAGACGCGAGCGAAGGAGCTTAGGAAGTGTCTGGCTCGTGAGGCTGTCAAGGCTCAGGGTTGTCTTTCAGATGGTACTCCTCGCCCTAGTTAGTCTTCTCTTGGTCTTTTATTCTGTCTTCCCTTTCATGACATTGGTGGGGCACCTTGTACTTGACAATTTTTTATATGACATTTTATGCCTTTATGCTTTTTTATTATGAGTACCCAGTGTATTGACTAAATTTTTTAATTTCCAATGCTTACTAAGTATATCAACTCACAACCCTCATTGGTTCAGGTATCAGTATACTCTGAACACAAGTATTTTGTGTGCCATACTAACCTTACTCTTTTATGTTTTTCATGCTAACAAACATGGTAATGTGAGTAGTACGACACTTCACCAAGTACCATGAACAAAATGGTCATGTCGACCACCCCATGGGTGATGGGCCGACATGGCTAGGAATCACCCTACTAATGCCTTTTTTTTTTTTGCACTTTCAGAACATATGTTGAACAAATGTCCTAGAAAAACTTGAGCTTGCTTAGTACTTAAGGTCACGCCCTTATTGCTTGTGTATACCACGATCGGTATGTACTATATGCCCCCCAAGTGATCATGGGTTTTAAAGCCTTGGTCACTTGTTACTTGACCATGCCTTGCTTCGAGCATTTAGACACATAATACTATCCTTTTCACCCAATGATGCAAGCAGAAAATGTTTGTCCCTCATTGGTAATCGGGTGATGGTTTCATACTCAGTAGTAATGATACCTATACACATATGCATATTGTGTAGCAAATGACGATCACGATCTACATAATCTCTCATGTACTCGTTATAATGATTGTAGACAGAAGTGTCTAAGTTGGACCAACCGGGTCTAGATGAGCTAATCGAGCGCGTAACGAGTCTTAGATCAAATTATCGATCGGTCCCTCAAGGACCAGATTCGATTATGATCCGATGATGGCAACTGGTCTTTGGACCAATGTAGCATCTCGAATTTGCTAATAGGGCTTAGGGCCTTGATTAGCGTACTTGAAGGGAAATAATTGATTATTATATTAAATATGTGAATTTAATGAGTATGTGATTAGAAAATGCATGTTTAGGGGAATTAAATATGCATGTGGGCCTCGTCTGGTTATTAGGGGCATGTTTGTAATTTCAGCCCATTGAGGGCATAAATGTAATATTTGTGATTATTGTGATCTTTACCACGTGAGAGTGGTGATATTTTTGAGATGCACGATCCGAGATAGTCCTAGGGAGCGTTTTAGCTAAAAAGTCACAACGGGGTCAAATACCCGGCTCGGGAGGAGCTTAGGGGTATTTTGGGAATATTGTAATGTGTTCGGGAATTATTGAGTAGCGGGTAGTAATTTAGTAATTGTTGGGATATGTCAGGATTAATAAGGATTTATAAGACTACTCGGGGACTTAACGGGGTATGGAAAATGACTGAAATGTCGTTGGGTTACTTAAGGATTAAGGAAAAGTTAAAGGGCTATTTTGGTCATTTTGGTTAAAGGATAGGCTTATGTTAGGCATCTGGGGTTACTCTTAGTCCCTAGCATATTCTGGAAGGGAAAGAAAGAAGTAAAATCAGATAACTCTTTTAGCCCCCTCTCTCATTTGGTTTGCACTTTTCTCTTGAAAGCTAGGGAATTTTGGGGAAAAGCTTAAGGAGTTGGGCTAAGAATTGGTGGAGTGCAATTTTGAGGAGTAGAGGAATCATTTTAGGATGAAATTATCTCAAAGGTAAGAATCAAAATTGGTTTTTTTTGTTGAGCTTCCTTTGTTTGTTAGAGTTTTGGGGGTTGGACACTTAGGTGGTGGAATTTGAGTTATAATAGGATTTTTGTTGGTTTCTCTAAGTTTATATGCTGCTTAAAGTGTATTAGGATGATTATGGGACTCATTCTGTTGTTGGGGTGTGTTTAGAATGATTTCATGGAAGTTAGCTCAAAAAAGTTGCACGGGAATTCTGGGTTTCGAGCTCGCGCCGCGGCCCGTTTGAGTTTATAGGCTAGTGGGGCTTCTAGGAATTTCCCAGGCGCCGCGGCGTAAGGTTTGGGCATCGCGGCCCTAGTCTGTCAGATGTGAGGCAATTTTGCCTTTGCTTTGGAGCGCCTCACGGCGCTTATAGGAGGCTGGGCCGCGGCCGAAAAGTGGATTTTTGGCAAAATGAAGGTTTTTAACTCAAGAACTTGAACGTTAAGGCTCGAGAAGGTTTCTTCTACCCATTTTGGTAGAAACCAAGGTCCCTGAGGTTAGAGTTGAGTCTCAAAATTATTTAATGAGTTAGAACTTGATAGTTGATTTTATTCATATGTTGTTACTAGGATTTTTCTTCAAGGCTCGGGTTAGAGGACTGCGCTCATGATCGCGGTGCTCGAGTAGCTTGGGACACAGGTAAGAAAACTGTTGTACCCGTAGAGCAGGACGAGGCCCTATAGTTTGTGTTGCAAGGCACGACCCTATATGATTGTGTTGCAGGGCGTAGCCCCATTGATTATGTTTATACGTATTCAAGTATTTGTTTAGTTATGCTATGTGTGCATATATGTGAATGAACGACAAGAGTCGAGAATGGCAAAGGCCGAGAACGGCAAGGACAAGTACAACAAGGGGCCAGGAGCAGCGTTAAGCACGCGAAGTGCAATTTTCCAGGGTGAGACCCTTATAGGATACCTGGGATATCCTCACAGTGTAGACCGCGAATCCAGGGCCTGGTAAAGCGCCTGGGACGACATGGCCGTTATGTGTTTAGCCTGTTGGCAGTTTTGTTATGTGTTCAATGATGATTATGCATATGTTATTTGCTTGTGTGGTGTTTTCTTGCTGGGCTTCAGCTCACGGGTGCTCTATGGTGCAGGTAAGGGCAAGGGGAAAGTCAACCAACCATGAGTACGGAGAGCGTGAAGCGACGCGTACATGTTTGGCCTGCCTGGCCTCCACGGCCAAGGATATTTTTGGGAGATATTTGTATTAAACCTAACTTTGTCGTTTAGTCGACTTTAATTATATTTTGAGTAGTAAATATTTCTAAATAGTACTTTGGGATCCCAAATGTTTAATGCTTTATAATTTTCATTGAATGACTACATTTTCAAATTATGTGACTTTTGTTATGGTTTAGCTACACTTATAACCTAAAACCTCGATTAGCGAGTTAATTGCATGTTTTAGATGCACTTAGTAATGGCTATAAGTTAAGGATTCATCTGTGTTATCTGATGAAAAGCTTGGCTTAATAGTCAAGGACATACCTGTTTTAAAAGACTCGACTTATCAGTCGAAGGTTAAAAGACTCGACTTATCAGTCGAAGGTTAAAAGACTCGACTTATCATGCCAAGCTTTTCATAATGAGTGATCTTAAAGATTAATTCCTAATCAAAACATTTGGGAAAACCTAATCAAAGATTAAGACATTTGGGGTCCCTCAAAAGTTTAGACTCACTTAGTAGGGCGTTACAACTAGTCTTTTTTTTTTATCGTATGGGTCGATAGGTTCCTCAAGGACCAAGATCGAACATGATCAAATAATGGTGACTGGTCCTCGGACTAGTCTCTTTTGTTGATCGTATGGGTTAATAGGTTCCTCAAGAACCAGGATCGAATGCGATCAATAAATTTTAGCAACAAGGTCCTAGGACCTGTTTCTTGTTTGGATCGTATGGGTCGATAGGCTCCTCAAGAACCATGATCGAACATGATCCATAATTTGGCAACAAGGTCCTAGGTCCTATCTCTCGTTTGGATCATATGGGTCGATAGGCTCCTCAAGAACCAAGATCGAACATGATCCATAATTTGGCAACAAGGTCCTAGGACCTGTCTCTCGTTTGGATCGTATTGGTCGATAGGCTCTTCAAGAACCAAGATTGAACATGATCCATAATTTGTTGACAAGGTCCTAGGACCAATCTTTCATTTGGATCTTATGGGTCGATAGGCTCCTCAAGAACCAAGATCGAACATGATCCACAATTTGGCGACAAGGTCCTAGGACCAGTCTCTTGTTTTGATCTTATGGGTCGATAGGTCCCTCAAGGACCAGAATCGAACATGATCCGATGGGGTTGACAGGTCTATAGGACAAGTCCTTCATTGAAATAAATTTAAAGAACTAATAGAAACTTAGGAAATTAAATCATTCATTGAAGCACAATGGCTATTACATAGATAATTCGAAAAATACTACATTTGCAAATTAAACTTGTGTCGCTGTTGAAAAGCTTCACTAATAGTAACGGCGGAGGTGTTCACCATTCCAATAATTTTTTATTAGTTCTCCATTCAGTCAAGTTATCTTGTACATCCCTGGTGGGATTACCTCCTCCACAAGGTATGACCCTTCCCAGTTAGGTCCTAGTACCCCTGCTGTAGTGTCCTTAGTGTTTAGGAACACCCTCCTGAGTACAAAGTCCCCAACTTGGAATTTTCGATCTTTCACTCTGGAGTTGAAGTATCTGGCCACTTTTTGTTGATGTGCTGCTACTCTAAGACTTGCCTTTTCACGTCTTTCTTCGATCAAATCGAGTGACTCTTCTATTAGTCGATGGTTCCTCCCCTGATCGTATGTCTCCCGTCTATGTGATTGGGGAGTGAGTTCAACTAGCAACATGGCTTCATACCCAAACGCCAAAGAGAATGGCGTATGCCCTATCACTGTTTGTGCCATCGTTCGATGTGACCATAGGACCTTAGGAAGTAATTCTGGTCAGGCTCCTTTGGCTTGTTCAAGGCATTTCTTCAGAGTGTCTTTGATAGCCTTGTTCACTGCTTCTACTTGGCCATTAGCTTGGGGGTGTGCTACTGAGGAAAAACTCTTTATGATGCCATGCCTCGTACAAAATTCGGTGAACATATCACTGTCAAATGGAGTCCTATTGTCCGAGACTATCTTCTTTGGTAGGCCAAATTGACATATGATATTCTTCACCACAAATTCTATGACTTTCTTTGAGGTTATGGTGGCGAGCGGTTCTGCTTCAGTCCATTTGGTGAAATAGTCCACGGCTACAACTACAAATTGGACTCCTCCCCTTCCCATAGGTAGCTTTCCGATTAGGTCGACCCCTATACAGCAAAGGGCCAAGGGCTTTGCATCTATGTCAATTCGTTAGGTGCTACCCAAGGTATCTTGGAGAACATCTGACACTTATGGCATCTTCTGACATACTCCATCGAGTCTTCATTCATCTTCGACCAGATGTATCTTTGTCTTAGGATTTTCTTTGATAGGCTCTGCCCTCTAGCCTGATCTCCACAAAAGCATTCGTGTACCTCGATCATTAACAGCTTTGACTGGTCGGGTGTAACGCACCTTAGCAGTGGTAGGGAGTACCCTCGTCGGTACAGTACCCCTTCGACTATCATATAACGTGTAGCTTGTCTAACCAACTTCCTTGCTTTGTTCCGATCGCTTGGCACTAATCCTTGGTTGAGATAGTTAATAATAGGGGTCATCCATGTATCTCCTAACTCAACAGCTAGTGCCTCCTGATTGGTTATGCTTCTTTCTGCCAAGTATTCGATGGGAATGACATTTAGGGTGTCTGCATATTTGGCACTAGCAAGCTTCGCTAAGGCATCGGCATTGGCATTCTGCTATCTCAGGACTTGTATAATTGAGTATTTCTTGAATTGTGCCAACAAGTCCTTCACCTTGTTCAGGTATGGCACCATCCTAAGTCCCTTGTCTTGATACACCCCGAATTCCTGGTACACCGCTAGCGGGGAATCGCTGAATATCTCCAGGGATTGTGCATGTACATCTTGAGACAAGCGTAATCCTGCTAATAATGTCTCGTATTCATCCTCGTTGTTTGAAGAATTGACTCCAAATTTGAGAGCCCAATGGATTCGACGATTCTCCGGAGTGATCAGTATAATTCCTGTGCTTGAGTTGTGCTCATTGGATGCTCCATCAACATATAGCTTCCATATAGGAGTATCTCCTTCCTTCTCGGTATCTTCATTCTTCGATTGGTAGGAAGGGTCTTCAAGGCTGGTGCCTTCGACTATGAAATATGCCAATGCTTGTCCTTTTATCACCGTCCTTGAATGATAAGTGATATCAAACTGTCCTAATTCCACTGGCCAATCGTCCCGAGGCCTCTGGTTTCTAGAGAACCTATCTCAGCGGTTGATCGGTCAGGACTCGGATCGAGTGAGCTTGGAAATATGGACGCAGCTTTCGAGAGGCGATTACTAAATAGTAGGCTAGCTTTTCAAGAGGGGGATACCTAGACTCCGCACCTACTAACCTTTTACTGATATAGTATACAGGGTGTTGTACCCTGTTCTCTTCCTTTACCAAAGTAGCACTGATTGCATGCTCGGTGATTGCCAAATAGATGAATAGTAATTCACCATATATTGCCTTTGCTAGGATAGGAGGTTGAGTGAGGTGCTCCTTTAGGGCTTGGAAAGCTTCCTCACATTCCTCGGTCCATTAGATCTTCTTGTTGCCTCTTAGTAAGTTAAAGAAAGGGATACACTTGTCTGTAGACTATGATATGAACCTACTAAGGGAAACTAATCTCCTGGTTAAGCTTTGCACTTCTTTGATTGTGATAGGTGACTTCATGTCGATCAATGCTTTGATCTTCTCGGGGTTATCCTCGATTCCATGTAAATTAACTATGTATACAAGGAACTTACCATAAGAAACTCCAAACGAGCACTTGAGAGGGTTTAACTTCATGCTATACTTTCTAAGTATTGCAAAGCATTCCTCCAAGTCTTGAACATGTCATCGACGTAAACCTTCATTTTTTTTGCCGATCAAGTCTCAGAACATGCCATTCACTAAACATTGGTAGGTGGCTCCTGTGTTCTTCAAGCCCAATGGAATCACCTTATAACAGTACAATCCCTTGTCTGTCCGGAAGCTGGTATGTTCCTCGTCGGGAGGGTGCATACTTATTTGATTATACCCAGAATATGCATCCATGAATGAGAGTATTTCATGTCCTGTCGTTGCATTGACCAGTTGGTCCATTCTGGGTAGTGGGAAGCAGTCTTTGGGGCAAGCCTTGTTCAAATCTATGAAGTCCACACATGTTCTCCACTTCCCATTTGGTTTTTGGACCAGCACGGGGTTTGATGCCCAATTAGAGTAGTAGGCCTCCCTTATAAAACCATTTTCATTGAGTCGCTCAACCTCCTCCTTTACGGCTTAAGATCGGTCTTTGTCAAGAAGTCTCCTTTTTTGTTGCTTTGGTGGGTAGTTCTTTTCTATATTGAGGACATGACTTATCACAGATGGAGAAATTCCAACCATGTTCTTATGTGACTAGGCAAAGACGTCCTAGTTTTTCTTCAAAAATTCCACCAACCGTGGTTTAATTTCCACCTTTAACTCCTTCTCGACATTGATTACTCTAGTCGGGTCCTCCTCATCTAGTAGAACTTCATCAAGATCATCGACTAGTCCCACCCCCATGATGTCATTCCTAAAGCGAGGATCGATTTCGTTTCCTTCGCTTTGGGAAACTTGCTATAACAAAAAATCTTCGTTAAAAGGAGCCCCCGACTCTAGTAGAGTGTTTCTTTCAATGTCAACTTCTATGTTGACAACCTCATCGGTTCCTTGATTCTCTTTGCAGTAGGTTACTATCATGTTGTTTACGCATGGTGCCTCCCTTTGGTTACCCTGTACACATCTTTGCCATGCGTTGGTAGGGAACTTCAACGATAGGTGCCAGATAGATACTGCTGCATGTAATGCCATCAGGAGGGGTCTCCCAAGCACTACATTATAAGCCGATGAGCAATCTATCACCAGGATCTCTGTCATCACAGTCTCGTGCCTGGGGGCATCCCGCACCGTGCCCGGTAGTCTGATAGTTCCTGCTAGTGCTAGGAATTCTCCCGTGAACCCATATATCACTTGGGAACACAGTGTCAGGAGCTTGACCGTGAGCTTCATCTTCTCGAGGGAAGATTTGTAGATGATATCTATTGAGCTTCCCGTATCCACCAAGCATCTCTTCACCTGGGCATTGGTGATTTGAATGGTAAGGACCAAAGGGTCATTGTGGGGGTACTTCACGTGCCTGGCGTCATCCTCTATAAAAGTGAGAGTTTCACTTTCATACTTTGGATTTTTTGGAGACCGCTCCTCGACTGCCATACAATGGGAAGACTCCC
This sequence comes from Humulus lupulus, assembly GCF_963169125.1. NCBI lineage: Eukaryota > Viridiplantae > Streptophyta > Magnoliopsida > Rosales > Cannabaceae > Humulus > Humulus lupulus. The sequence goes on from NC_084795.1 coordinate 164,007,101, forward strand.
CTACCTCATGTCTGAGGGTCCTTGCATATCGCTCATGGGCATTGTTACTGTTGCCTGCTATGTGGGGCTCTACACATATGGTATCCAGTGTGAAGTCTACAGCTGCCGGCTCCAATGATGGACTCCTCTGCCTTCAGAATTCTGGATTCCTGCTTGGGGTTTTGGTCTTGCCTCAGTACCTCGAGAGTTTTCCTGATCAGAGAAGAAACTCCATCTCATCCTTCAATTGTTTGCACTCATTTGTGTCATGCCCATAATCATTATGGAAACGACAAAACTTATTCTTGTCCTTCTTTCCTTCTAAATGCAAGGGTGGTGGCTTTCGATATGGTACCTCCTGGTATGTTTCCAATTAAATCTAAGCCCTTGATGTGGTCAGGATGGTATAATTGGTGAACCTGGGCCGGTAGGGTTGATGCTTAGCTTGTTTGTCGGCGGGTGCTAACTTAGCTTTCTTTTCTCCACCCTGCTTGGCCCCTGAGGTATTCCTCTTCTTATCGTTGCCCCCACTGCCGCCTTGAGGGTTTGCGCCATTTTTATCAGCCTTGACAGTGGTCGGATGGTTTATGCCTTTTTCTTCCTTCATGATAGCATCATCTAGCTTCATGTATTTGTCGACTTGGTCTAGGAACTCTTGCAAGATCTTGATAGGGTTCCTATGTATATTATCCCACAAGGGACTACAATAAATTATTCATGCCGAGATGGCAACGAACTTTCCTTCATCTCCTACCATGGATGCTCTGTTTTCCTCTCTCATGAATCTTTGAATGTAGCCTTTCAGGGATTCATCTTTCCCTTGCTTGATGTTAGCTAACTGATTGGCATAAACTAGTTGAATCTGCTCGGCCTAAAGACCTTGCATAATTCCTTCCTGAACTCCTCCCATACAATTCTTGAGCCGATTCAGAGAGAATGGTTGGGAATACTCTGCACCTATAATCATGCTGCACACCGAGTAGCTCCATTTGATCCTCAAACTTCCCAATATGTCATACTGGGTCCTCCTTCCCAGTGATGTTGGTAGTTTCGGGGTCTTGTATTTCGGTGGTGGTTGAGCAGCTTGGATACTAGCACTGAAGGGACTCCCACTTCTATGTGCCAGCTCGATATTGGAAGGTTTCTTTGTCAGACCCTGGACATTCATAATGAGTGCATCTATTTGAGCATGCACTGCTGGTGGGATCGCTGCTCCAGGTGGGGTAGATGTCCCTGGTAGCCCCTCCTGAGCATTGGTCCTCCTGTTGATGACCTCCCTCAAATCCTGAGATTGTGCATCTTTCCCCATCCTATCGAACACAATACTTGTGTTATTCATCGGTTCCTTTCCCTTAAGAGATTGAGGGTGTAGGGGTGGTAGGTCTGCCTTGCCCCTGTCAGTGCGACCCTGTCCCTGAGCCTCTCCTCCTACATGACTTTGAGACTTTGAGCGGTCATTTACATTCCTGTCACGCCTCTCAGATGTTTGACCCTCATCTCCTGCATTGTTTCGTCGGTCCCCCTAGGAGGAGGCCTTCGGGTTGGTAATACTCCTACTCCGAGATGAAGTGTTACTCTTCTTAGTCATGGAGGAGGTAGTCTTGGACTGTGCCTCTTTATCCTGTCTCAGGGAAAGCAGTTCTAAGAGTGTCCTTGGGGTCCTACTCCTTCCCTAGGACTCTCTATTACTGTTGTCTCGCATTCCTGCTGCTTGGGCCTGAGCCTCCCTCACTGCCTGAGCAGTAGCTTCAGCGTTAGCTCAGGCTAACTGAGTAGCCGCCTCCAAGGCCACAGCAACCTCTTCGTGTCTCCAGTCAGTTTCATGCTCCCTCTGGATCATTCTCTGGACTTCCCGTCGTTACCGTTCCATAATCACCCTTTGAAGGGAAATTTCTGTAGCAAAGGCCTCCTGCCTCACTACAAAATTGCGCCATATCCGCCTGGTGAGCGTCTTGTGGATCCTCCACATCAGGTTGATGTCCAACCTCCATCTGAGGTTCGTTAACGGGATCTATGGGATCCTGGGTGGTGGAATCCCTGGGAGCAATCTTCTTTGTCTGACTGGGTTTTTGGAGGCCTCGTCAATTGATTAAAGTGTGTTTCTTAATTTCGTACTCTCAATGAAAGCACCAAAATGTTGACCTGTGAAATTGGCCAACAGTAGTATGTACAGTATATGACACCTTTTGGACGAAATAAATTGAATAAACGATAGAGTACGATTATCTTAAGTAATAGTGGTTTAGCCTTGTTTTGATGAACAGTAATAACCTAATCCACTTAGTCTTTAGTATTGAATTACTCGATCGACAATTATAAGTACGAACTGATGAGTTCTCTCGTTAAAAATATTTTTCTCCCAAAATTCCAGAAAAAGAGATCCTTTGAAATGAAGCCGTGGGTCCTTTAATTATAGTACCCAGGGGCTGTTACATGACGAGTAATACGAAGATCGTAGTTTGGTACACGATTATCAGGTAGTGGAGATATATGCCCACCTCCCCATGATTATGAGATCGTGGGTCTTCTCGTTGTTTCTCTAGATCGTGGAGGATAATGCATGATAGAAACCTCTGGGAAGATGTTAAGAGGATGGGTGCTAGGCCTGTGACCTCCTGGGTGCTGGACCTGTAGATCCTCTGGGTGGTAGGCCTGTGACCTTCTGGGTGGTAGGCTTGTTGATCTCAGTTTGAATTCAAAGAGAAACAAAGAATAGAATACTTACAGTATACGCAGCGGAATTAAGAGTCATTCCTTCAGTTTCTCTAACTCTTGTATCTTTTCTGTCGCAGAGTATTATCAAGAAACTGAACTGATCTTCTATTTTCTTCACAATCTTCCAATGTATCCTTAGAACCACCTAGAATAGTGTGGGCAATTCTCAACACATGAGATAGATATAGAGAGAAGAAGAGAAAATAACAAAGAGGCTTAGAAAATGACTTGTGTTTAGAGAGAATCTAAAACTATCAGAAAATCTGACTTGTGACTTACAAACTTATGTTTTGACTTCTCTCTCAGCACTCCTTTTATAGACTCAATTAGTCCATTTAATTTAATTAAAAAATCAATAAAATAATAGTCATTTTGAAGCCCTAGGTCAAAATTATCATGGGCTATAGGCCCGTGAAATTTCCCATTTGATTATAAGCCCATTGGACTTAAAATCAAGGCCTGTATTATTTTCTATTGATTTAATTAATTAAATAATTATTTAAATCCTTTATCAAATTAATTATTTATAATTTGAACCTTGATTTAAACTTATTTATTAATTTAGATACCAATTTATCTTAATTAATAAATCTTCCATAATTTCTCTTTTCTTCTCAAAATTACACAACTCAGTGAAACTATCCAAACTTTACCTGCTCAACTTTGATAATTCTAATTGATGATTAAATCAATTAATTGAGACTATCTAGATGATTTTATCCAAGGTACAATGGGGACCATGGGCCTATGAAATCAAGCTTCAATAAGTTATCATAAATCTAACAAATAAATTTACTAACTTATAAATTCCTCGTGACTCCACTATAGACTTGGAATTGCACTCTTGAATTCATAGAACGCTCTATAAAAAATATAGATACGCGATTAATTATCCATTGTTACAACCATAATTGTCACTCAATCCTCTATAGATAGTCTACAATAAGATAGGATTAAAATACCGTTTTACCCCTCATTGTATTTTATCCTTAAAACACTTAGTTCCTTGTAAATGATATTTCAATAAACTAATTTAAATACTGAAATGAGATCTCTCTCATTTAACACCTTGAACCAAACTAAAATAAAACCATCATTTCACTTCTTCATCAGAAGCTATAGATGTTCATATCTATGATTAAAACTCCCACTCAATTATACTACCGAGTTCCCAAGATGTAAGTATGGATTCGTCCGTAGGGTAAGCTGGTAACGAACAAGTCAAAGAACTCAAATAATACAATCAGTTAGAATACTAACCACTCAGAATTGAGATTGAATTTACCTATGGTCAACCATATGATATGACTAGAATAGATAATAACGGTATGTTTACTTATCTTATCAACTGTCAATATCGGTCCTGTCCGATGTAACAAATACATCCGATCTTTTCTACTTTGCTAATGTTCTGGAAAGAACATAACACTGTAATGTGTAAGTAAATCATATCGTAGATTGGCAAGTCAGTGTAAATCCGGTGGAATGACTAATCTTAGGACTAACTTATTTTGAACATATAATCATATTTATATTCCACTGTGATTACGTCACTATAAATAAGATTAGCTATATGCTCGGGATTTAATAGAAGTTTATATTAAACAAATAATCATGAAAATAAAACATGTGAGCAAAGTGATTGACCAAGTCAAAAAATAATTTATATTATTTTATTGATAATAAAATGAGATTACAAAGAATTTGAGTTTTAATTAGGGCATAAAACCCAAACAAACTCCCACTTGCACTAATTTAAACTAATGTCTTAATTCTACTAATCCCATTTCCTTGGTCTGCTTATCAAATGTAGCTTCTGGTAGTGTCTTTGTAAATGGATCCGCAAGATTGTCTTCAGTTGAAATCTTCATAACCTTCACATCTCCCTTGGCCACATATTCTCGAATAATGTGATACTTCCTTTCTATATGCTTACTCCTCTTGTGACTTTGAGGTTCTTTCGAGTTGGTAATTGCTCCTGTATTGTCACAAAACAACACAAGTGGTTTATCCATTTCTGGAATAACACCAAGATTTGAATAGAACTTCTTTAGCCAGACTATTTCATTAGTTGCTTCTGACACAGCTATGTACTCAACCTCCATGGTGGAATCTGAGATTGCAAACTACTTTACGCTTCTCCAAATCACAGCTCCACCCCCAAGAGTAAACACCATTCCAGAAGTAGACTTTCTATCATCGACATCTGTCTGAAAATATGAATTGGTGTAGCCTACAAGGTTCAAAACACCACCCTTGTAGACTAGCATATAATCCCTTGTCCATCTCAAATACTTCAGGATATGCTTAATTGCTATCCAATGTTCTGGTCCTGGGTTTGACTGATAGCTACTCACTACTCCCACTGCATAGCAGAAGTCTGGTCTAGAACACAACATTGCATACATCAGACTTCCAATTGCAAATGCGTAAGGAAATTTTCTCATTGCATCTTCCTCTTCAGGAGTCTGGGGAGACTGCTTCTTTGAAAGATGAATTCCATGGCGGGACGGTAGACGTCCTTTCTTGGAATTTGTCATTGAGAAACGTTCAAGCACTTTATCAATGTAAGCTGCTTGAGATAGAGCTAAAAGTTTGTTCTTTCTATCCCTGATGATCTGGATACCTAGAACATAACTTGCTTCACCCAAATCCTTCATCTGGAATTGAGTGCTCAGCCAATTCTTCACATCTGATAATTTCTTAACATTGTTTCCAATGAGTAAGATATCATCTACATAAAGAACCAGGAATACCACTATTTGATTTGCCTTCATTTGGTAAACACAGGGCTCATCAATATTTTGTACAAAGCCATAGGTTTTGATTATTTCATCAAACCTAAGATTGCAGGAACGAGAAGCTTGCTTAAGTCCATAGATAGACCTATTCAACTTGCAAACTTTTCCTTCTTGTCCAAATAATTTAAATCCTTATGGTTGATCCATATAAATGACTTCGTCAAGCTTTCCATTAAGAAAAGCTGTCTTGATGTCCATTTTCCAGATCTCATAGTTGAGAGCGGCTGCTATGGATAGGAGGATGCGAATGGATTTGAGCATGGCTACCGGACTAAAAGTTTCCTCGTAGTCCACGCCTTCTCTTTGGGTATAACCCTTTGCCACTAATCGAGCTTTATAAGTCTCGATATTTCCATCAATGCCTCGTTTCTTCTTGTAGATCCACTTGCACTCAATGACCCTAAAGTCACTAGGTGCTTCCACAAGATCCCATACAGAATTTGAGTACCTGGACTCCATTTCTTGTTTCATGGCTTTGAGCCATAGTTCCTTTTCAAGGCTAGCCATTGCCTGTGTTGAAAGACAATGGATCATCATCACTAGTGTCACCAACAACCATATTGGTTTCACCATCCAAACCATAGCGAACTGGGTTCCTAGAAACCCTCCCACTATGACGAGGCTCCGTGACTGTTTGCTCAGGAACAGTGGTACTTTCTTCATTTAAATCGACTTGCGTCGGTTGTATGTGAAGAGTGGGAATTTCATCATAGACTTGCGTTGATGACGATGGAACATTGGTTGGATTCAATTCTTTAACCATCTCCTCTAAAACAACTTTGCTGCAAGGTTTAAAGTTCTGGACATAGTCATTTTCCAGAAAAGTAGCATTTGTAGAAGTAAACACTTTCTTTTCTGAATGGCAATAGAAAAGTCCACCCCGAGTACCTTTAGGATAGCCAACAAACATGGAAACTTCAGTTCGCGGTTCTAGCTTTCCCTCCTTTTTCCTTAGGACGTGAGCGGGACACCCCCCAGATTCTATAACGGCGTGTACTAGGTTCACGACCATTCCAGCGTTCTAAAGGTATTTTGGGGATTGATTTTGACGGCACGACATTGAGAATGTCATTTGCGGTTTCAATTGCATGTCCCCAGAATGACGTTGGTAGAGTTGAGTAACTAAGCATGCATCTAACCATTTCAAATAAAGTTCTGTTTCGGCGTTCCGCTACACCATTTTGTTGCGGAGTACCTGGGGCAATAAGTTGTGATAAAATCCCAAGTTCAGTTAAATGATCTTGGAACTGCATATCCAAATATTCTCCACCCCTATCAGATCGCAAGATCTTTAACGTTTTACCTATTTGGTTGTGATCCATTGCTAGGAATTCCTGAAACTTTGAAAATGTTTCTGATTTCCTATGCATTAGGTAAAGACATGAGTATCTAGAGTAATCGTCAATGAAAGTGATGAAACACTCAAAACCACCCCTGGCTTGTACATTCAAAGGTCCATAAACATTTGAATGCACAAGACCAAGTGGTTCTTTGGCCCTATCACCCTTTGCAGAGAATGGACGCTTGGTCAGTTTGCCTTCTAGACAAGATTCATAGACAGGTAATTCACCTAAGGTGAGTTCCCTCAAAGGTCCGTCCTTTGTAAGTCTTTGAATCCTATCATAGCCAATGTGACCTAGTCTCAAGTGCCATAAATACGTCATATTTTTGTTATCGATCTTTTGACGTTTATTGGTCCTAGGTTTAGCTGCTTTGAATAAATCATTATTAAGAGCGAGGGGTTCGTTAGGTCACAAAATATAAAGCCCGTTTTCCAAATATGCAATACACAATTGTGATCCATTGAAGGAAATAGATATATTAGAACTTGTGAAAGTCATAACAAATTGTTCTAATTACAACATGGAAACTGAAATTAAATTTCTACTAAAATCCGGAATAAAAAATACATCTTTTAAAATTAAGTATTTATTTCCGAACTTCAGACGATCTATTCCTCTAGCTTGGATCGCAGCGAACGCTCCGTTCCCAACTCTAAGCTTTAAGCCGCCTTCGTTCACTTCCTCCCACGATTCAAGAAGCTGTAAAGAGTTACAAACATGGTTGGTAGATCCAGAATCAACAATCCAAACGGATTTATCATTCTCTAAAACACATGTTTCTAAGATAAATGAACTATAATTATTACCTTTGTTTTTCGCTACTAGAAACTTTGGGCAATCTCGTTTCCAATGCCCCTTCTCTTTGCAGTGAAAACATTTATCTTTACCTTTCTTGTTTTTCATGTTCTTCCCCTTAGGCGTCTGTGCACGTGGTTGTGCACTCATCTTTGCAGCCTTTGTAGGCTTGGGGTTGTTTATTTGTCCACCTTTCCTCTTGTTTCCAGATTTCGAAGACGAAGCTTGGTTAGCTTCAGCCTTAGCTAGATGAGCAGCAACATTAGCAGTCTTATTTTCACCTCCTTTACTAGGCCCACCCATGACAAGTTCAATAATCTAATGCTCGTTCATGAGCTGCGTCAGACCATAGTTGAGTTGAGTACGAACGTGCAGACACGATGCCATCCGAGAATTCACGGTGCCATCATGTACGTGTGGAGACGGTGTTATCCAAGCATTTACGGTGCTATCAAGAATGTGCGAAGACGATGCTCGTTCTGGGGATTCCTCAATCATGACGAACTCAAAGTTGTCACCAATCAACTTTATGTTGATATTCTGCTTCCAATTAAGGAAGTTTTTTCTAGTGAGTTTCTCCATCGAAAGTTGAGAAGGGATGGGAGTAGACACAAACACTACTTAGCTTAAAACTACAAATTATCAATAAAATAGAAATCAATCACATTTGCTCAATAAAACTTCTATTCACACAAATTTCAAGAAATAGCACAACATATACCAAAAATATGTAAGATATGAAAAAAAAAATACAAAAAACAATCATATCTCTATTTCTTTAGGTTTTTAACTAATCTATGATATCCTTGTCCCAGTTGGCGAGAGTAAAAAAATATCACTAGTTAAATAGAGTTGTAAACTCATTTAATAATGGAGACCACTATTAACAACCTACTATTCGATCAAAATAAGAAAACAAAATCTCTTATTTTATGAGCTAGACCCACGATTTTGATAATCATAGATTTAGTCCTAGTAGTCACCGTAGGGGTGAGTCTAGTAGAATTTGACTTATAATTATCTATCTTTCGAGATCTAACCTTGTTAAAATAACTAATGAACACCTTCCGTAGGGGGACGAATCAAAGCTCCTCGAGGCCCCATTATGCTATTGACTATGTTAAACCAACGGTGGAGATCGAATAAAATTCTTAAAATAAGCTCATTATAAAATTGAAAATAGTATTTTTATTATTTATTTTTAGAAAATTAATGACTATGGTTTTCATAAAAAAAATTAAACAGATTAAATTTTTTAAAACCAAAGTCCTATAATTTCTTATTAATTCTAAAGTGTCACATTGAAACAAATTCAATTAATTTAGAATTAATTTGTTGCTAATCAATATTTAGGTTTAACTAATATAATGAACCTATACAATTAAGTCCAACTCAGGTAAATGGGCCTTAACAATTGGTCTTGTATGGAGGAGGGCTGTGTTCAGTATGTCGTTCCCACTACAAAGGCCCTCTATCTTCCATACAAGATCCAAAAGACAGGAATTTAAACCTTCGTTTTATTAATTGTTATTAATTGATTAGGCCCACTATAGTCATGCAAAGCAAATGGGCATTCACAAGTGGAATCACCCACAAGAGAGGAATTTAAACTTTACATTTTCTAATGGGCCCAAATAAAACCTATCATTTTATGAATATTTTATTTGGCAAAATACCATATATCTAACAAACATATGGGCCACTATATGCATCTAAGCCCAATTACAAAAATACCACATATAGTGCAAACAGACATGTTATAATTGGATGGGCCTAATCATGTTAATATATGAGCAATTCTATGAATTTATGCAAAAATACAACAATTTATTTCATTCGCAAAAATACCACAATTAATTATCTAGAATTTATCAAAAAAATTCAAATCAATTAAATTTTTACAAAAAATAAGTCAATTTAAATGAAATTTATCAACAATTAACAATAGTTAATTTAAATTTCATTTATCAACAACCAACTTGGTTTTAGGTTAATTTGAAAAAAATATTAATTTAATTTAAATAGGATTTATCAACAATTAACCAAAGTTAATTTAAATCTCATTTATTAAAAAAAATATTTTGTTAATTGGCTGAAAAAAATGATATTTTTCAAAATTTAACGAATTTTAAATTTTAAAATCAATATCTAAACTATTTTCAAAAAATATCTTGTGTTGTTACAACTATTATCTAATATTTTAACCATTTAAAAATAATAAAATAAAAATAGTTATAACAACCCTAAAATATCTCAAATAGTTAAGCAAATTCAAATATCCATAAAAATATCTAACTAACAATGTTCAAATTTCAAATAATTTAAATATTAAAAAAAACTATAGAATAAAAAGATATTAATATTTTCAAATAAAGATTTAATAAAAATATCAAGAATTTAAATGAAAATATCTTAAATATCTGATATCATAATTCTAATATTTTAATATATTAAAAGATTTACATTAAGTTGTTAGTCTATTTTTAATTTTGAACTTGAATTCTGTATAAAATATCTAATTATTTAAATCTCAACTAGCAAAAATATCTTTATTTAAAAAAAAAATAATTAAATGATGAAACAAAAAAGATATTTTTGGCTTTGATTACAAATAATTTATTTCTACAAATTTTAATTTTCTTTTAAAAAAAAAAACCCAATGAAGAGTACCGTCCGTACGGTTACTGTTCACTACTAGTTGGGCCTGCGCGCGCGGCTGTAGGGGTGTGCGCGGGCGACGCACGTGCGTGCGTGCGCTGGTGCGCGGGCGCATGGGAGCCAGGCAAAATTTTTCCAAAAATTTTTTTGAGCAATTTTTCAAACCAAAACCTTTTTCTAATTAATTTTTACCATGTTTTACACAAAATAAAGCATTTATAAAAATTAATAGCATAGAAAAAACAACAAAATAACCTAAAAATTGCTAAAATTCACATTAAATCAATATTTTCATAAAAACATGAAAAAACCATCCAATTATTCAAACATATCAAATAATCCAATTTTACACATGTTCATGCATGAAAATAAATATTACCAAAGGCTCTGAGGCCAGTTGTTGGATTAGCTTATACATGATCTTTATTTATTTTCATGTATATCTAATATTAAACAAATTAACACGAGATAGCCTAAAACATGTTTCTAAAAATTTCAAAGAGAAACAAAGAATAGAATACTTACAGTATACGCAGGGGAATTAAGAGTCGTTCCTTCAGTTTCTCTAACTCTTGTATCCTTTCTGTCGCAGAGTATTATCAAGAAACTGAACCGATCTTCTATTTTCTTCACAATCTTCAATTGTATCCTTAGAACCACCTAGACTTGTGTGGGAAATTCTCAACACATGAGATACATATAGAGAGAAGAAGATAAAATAACAAAGAGGCTTAGAAAATGACTTGTGTTTAGAGAGAATCTAAAACTATCAGAAAATCTGACTTGTGACTTACAAACTTATGTTTTGACTTCTCTCTCAGAACTCCTTTTATAGACTCAATTAGGCCGTTTAATTTAATTAAAAAATCAATGAAATAACAGCCATTTTGAAGCCCTAGGTCGAAATTATCATGGGCTATAGGCCCGTGAAATTTCCCATTTGATTATAAGCCCATTGGACTTAAAATCAAGGCCTGTATTATTTTCTATTGATTTAATTAATTAAATAATTATTTAAATCCTTTATCAAATTAATTATTTATAATTTGAACCTTGATTTAAACTTATTTATTAATTTAGATACCAATTTATCTTAATTAATAAATCTGCCATAATTTCTCTTTTCTTCTCAAAATTACGCAACTCTGTGAAACTATCCAAAATTGACCTCGTCAACTTTGATAATTCTAATTGATGATTAAATTAATTAATTGAGACTATCTAGATGATTTTATCCAAGGTACAATGGGGACCATGGGCCTATGAAATCAAGCTCCAATAAGTTATCATAAATCTAACAAATAAATTTACTAACTTATTAATTCCTCGTGACTCCACTATAGACTTGGAATTGCACTCTTAAATTCATAGGACGCTCTATAACAAATATAGATACGCTATTAATTATCCATTGTTACAACCATAATTGTCACTCAATCCTCTATAGGCGGTCTACAATGAGATAGGACTAAAATACCATTTTACCCCTCATTGTCTTTTATCCTTAAAACACTTAGTTCCTTGTAAATGATATTTCAGTAAACTAATTTAATTACTGAAATGAGATCTCTATCATTTAACACCTTGAACCAAACTAAAAGGAAACCATCGTTTCACTTCTTCATCAGAAGCTATAGATGTTCATGTCTATGATTAACACTCCCACTCAATTATACTACCGAGTTCCCAAGATGTAAGTATGGGCTAGTCCGTAGGGTAAGCTGGTAACGAACAAGTCAAAGAACTCAAATAATACAATCAGTTAGAATACTAACCACTCAAAATTGAGATTGAATTGACCTATGGTCAACTATATGATATGACTAGAATAGATAATAACGGTATGTTTACTTATCTTATCAACTGTCAATATCGGTCCTGTCCGATGTAACAAATACATCCGATCTTATCTACTTTGCTAATGTTCTGGAAAGAACATAACACTGTAATGTGTAAGTAGATCATATCGTAGATTGGCAAGTCAGTGTAAATCTGGTGCACTGACTAATCTTAGGACTAACTTATTCTGAACATATAATCATATTTATATTCCACTGTGATTATGTCACTATAAATAAAATTAGCTATATGCTCGGGATTTAATAGGAGTTTATATTAAACAAATAATCATAAAAATAAAACATGTGAGCAAAGTGATTGACCAAGTCAAAAAATGACGTCTATTCTTTTATTGATAATAAAATAAGATTACAAAGAATTTGAGTTTTAATTAGGGCATAAAACAAAAACAAACTCCCACTTGCACTAGTTGAAAGTAATGCCTTAATTCTACTAATCCCATCTCCTTGATATGCTTATGAAATGTAGCTTCTCGTAGTGTCTTTGTAAACGGATCCACAAGATTGTCTTCAGTTGCAATCTTCGTAACCTTCACATCTCCCCTGGCCACATATTCACGAATAATGTGATATTTCCTTTCTATATGCCTACTCCTCTTGTGACTTCGAGGTTCTTTCGAGTTGGCTATCGCTCCTGTATTGTCACAAAACAACATAAGCGGTTTATCCATTTCTGGAATAACACCAAGATCCGAATAGAACTTCTTTAGCCAGACTATTTCCTTAGCTGCTTTTGACGCGGCTATGTACTCAGCCTCCATGGTGGAATCTGAGATTGCAGACTACTTTACGCTTCTCCAAATCACAGCTCCACCCCCAAGAGTAAACACCATTCCAGAAGTAGACTTTTTGTCATCGACATCAGTCTGAAAATCTGAATTAGTGTAGCCTACAAGGTTCAAAACACCACCCTCGTAGACTAACATATAATCCCTTTTCTGTCTCAAATACTTCAGGATGTGCTTAACTGCTATCCAATGTTCCGGTCCTAGGTTTGACTGATACCTGCTCACTACTCCCACTGCATAGCAGATGTCTGGTCTAGTACACAACATGGCATACATCAGACTTCCAACTGCAGATGCGTAAGGAACTTTTCTCATTGCATCTTTCTCTTCAGGAGTCTGGGGAGACTGCTTCTTTGAAAGATGAATTCCATGGTGGGACGGTAGACGTCCTTTCTTGGAATTTGTCATTGAGAAACGTTCAAACACTTTATCAATGTATGCTGCTCGAGATAGAGCTAAAAGTTTGTTTTTTTTATCCCTGATGATCTGGATACCTAGAACATAACTTGCTTCACCCAAATCCTTCATCTAGAATTGAGTGCTCAGCCAATTCTTCACATCTGATAATTTCTTAACATTGTTTCCAATGAGTAAGATATCATCTACATATAGAACCAGGAATACCACTATTTGACATTCCTTCAGTTGGTAAACACAGGGCTCATCAATATTTTGTTCAAAGCCATAGGTTTTGATTATTTCATCAAACCTAAGATTCCAGGAACGAGAAGCTTGCTTAAGTCCATAGATGGACCTATTCAACTTGCAAACTTTTCCTTCTTGTCCAGATACTTTAAATCCTTCTGGTTGATCCATATAAATGACTTCGTCAAGCTTTCCATTAAGAAAAGTTGTCTTGATGTCCATTTTCCAAATCTCATAGTCGAGAGCGGCTGCTATGGATAGGAGGATGCGAATGGATTTGAGCATGGCTACGGGACTAAAAGTTTCCTCATAGTCCACGCCTTCTCTTTGGGTATAACCCTTTGCCACTAATTGAGCTTTATAAGTCTCGATATTTCCATCAAGGCCTCATTTGTTCTTATAGATCCACTTGCACCCAATGGCCCTAAAGTCACTAGGTGCTTCCACAAGATCCCAGACTGAATTTGAGTACATGGACTCCATTTCTTGTTTCATGGCTTCGAGCCATAGCTCCTTTTCAGGGCTAGCCATTGCCTGTTTGAAAGACGATGGATCATCATCACTAGTGTCACCAACAACCATATTGGTTTCACCATCCAAACCATAGCGAACTGGGTTCCTAGAAACCCTCCCACTACGACGAGGTTCCGTGACTGTTTGCTCAGGAACAGTGATATTTTCTACATGAAGAGTGGGAATTTCATCATCGACTTGCATTGATGATGATGGAACATTGGTTGGAGTCAATTCTTTAACCATCTCCTCTAAAACTACTTTGCTGCGAGGTTTAAAGTTATGGACATAGTCATTTTCCAGAAAAGTAGCAATTCTAGAAGTAAACAATTTCTTTTCTCAATGATTATAGAAAAGTCCACCCCGAGTACCTTTAGGATAGCCAACAAACATGCAAACTTCAATTCGCAGTTCTAGGTTTCCCTCCTTTTTCCTCAGGACGTGAGCGGGATACCCCCAGATTCTATAATGGAGTAAACTAGGTTCACGACCATTCCAGCGTTCTAAAGGTGTTTTGGGGATTGATTTTGATGGCACGACATTGAGAATGTCATTCACAGTTTCAATTGCATGTCCCCAGAACGAAGTTGGTAGAGTTGAGTAACTAAGCATGCATCTAACCATTTCCAATAAAGTTTTGTTTCGGCATTTTGCTACACCATTTTGTTGCGGAGTACCTGGGGAAGTAAGTTGTGAAAAATCCCAAGTTCAGTTAAATGATCTTGGAACTGCATATCCAAATATTCTCCACCCCTATCAGATCGCAAGATCTTTAATGTTTCACCTAATTAGTTCTAAGCCATTGCTAGGAATTTCTGAAACTTTGAAAATGTTTCTGATTTCCTATGTATTAGGTAAAGACATGAGTATCTAGAGTAATCGTCAATGAAAGTGACGAAATACTCAAAACCACCCCTGGCTTGTACATTCAAAGGTCCACACACATCTTAATGCACAAGACCAAGTGGTTCTTTGGCCCTTTCACCCTTTGCAGAGAATGGACGCTTGGTCAGTTTGCCATCTTGACAAGATTCACAGACAAGTAATTCACCTAAGGTGAATTCCCTCAAAGGTCCGTCCTTTGTAAATCATTGAGTCCTATCATAGCCAATGTGACCTAGTCTCAAGTGCCATAAATACTTTATATTTTTGTTATCGGTCTTTTGACGTTTATTGGTCCTAGGTTTAGCTACTTTGAATAAATCATTGTTAAGAGTGAGGGGTTCGTTAGGTCGCAGAATATAAAGCCCGTTTTCCAAACATGCAATACACAATTGTGATCCATTGAAAGAAATAGATATATTAAAACTTGTGAAAGTCATAACAAATCGTTCTAATTCCATCATGGAAACTGAAATTAAATTTCTACTAAAATCCGAAATAAGAAATACATCTTTTTAAAATTAAGTATTTATTTCTGAACTTCATACGAGCTATTCCTCTAGCTTGGACCTTAACGAGCGCTCCGTTCCCAACTCTAAGCTTTAAGCCACCTTCGTTCACTTCCTCCCACAATTCAAGAAGCTGTAAAGAGTTACAAACATGGTTAGTAGTTCCAGAATCAATAATCCAAACGGATTTATCATTCTCTAAAACACATGTTTCCAAGATAAATGAACTATAATCATTACTTTTGTTTTCCGCTGCTAGAAACTTAGGGCATTCTCATTTCCAATGCCCCTTCTCTTTGCAGTGAAAACACTTATCTTTACCTTTCTTGTTTTTCTTGTTCTTCCCCTTAGGCGTCTGTGCACTCGTCTTTGCCGGCTTTGGGTAGTTTATTTGTCCTCCTTTCCTCTTGTTTCCAACTTTCGAAGATGAATCTTGGTTAGCTTCAGCCTTAGCTAGATGAGCAGCAATATCAGTAATCTTATTTTCACCTCCTTTACTAGGTTCACCCTTGACAGGTTCAATAATCTGAAGCTCGTTCATGAGCTACGTCAGACCACAGTTGAGTTGATCACGAACGTGCAGACACGGTGCCGTCCGAGAATTCACGGTGCCATAACTTACGTTTGGAGATGGTGTTATCCAAGCATTTACGGTGCTATCAAGAACATGCGAAGACGATGCTCATTCTAGGGATTCCTCAATCATGACGAACTCGGAGTTGTCACCAATCAACTCTATGTTGATATTCTGCTTCCAAGTAAGAAAGTTTTCTCCAGTGAGTTTCTCCATCGAAAGTTGAGAAAGGATGGGAGTAGACACATACACTACTTAGCTTAAAACTACAAATGATCAATAAAATAGAAATCAATCACATTTTCTCAATAAAACTTCTATTCACACAAATTTCAAGAAATAGCACAACATATACCAAAAATATGTAAGATATGAGAAAAAATACCAAAAACAATCATATCTCTATTTCTTTAGGTTTTTAACTAATCTATGATATCCTTGTCCCGGTTAGCGAGAGTCAACAAATAACACTAGTTAAATAGAGTTGTAAACTCATTTAATAATGGACACCACTATTAACAACCTACTATTCGATCAAAATAAGAAAACAAAATCTCTTATTTTATGAGCTAGACCCACGGTTTCAATAATCATAGATTTAGTCCTAGTAGTCACCGTAGGGGTGAGTTTAGTAGAATTTGTAAAGTCCAAGAAACTTTACTTAGCTAGTTAGATAGTAGTATTTTTATGACTGTGGACTTTGGTTCAGACCGGGATTTATTTGGACACTTATTGTAACACTTGTAGATTTTCTAAGTTTAACCTATAGTTTAAGAATATTAATTTTAACCTAAGGTTTGATTAATATGATTGATATTGATGGTGATATTTATTATATTATAAGGTTTAGATAGACCCAATAAGAAAGTAACACTTGTCATGTGTATGTTTAATGATAATTAAGTATTTTTGAGGAATAAGTTTATTAAGAGTAATATTTGAATATCCTAGGGTTTGTCAGCAGCTTTGAAAACGTTAGAGGACTTAGTCAAGGTTGTTTACTCAATTCAAATTAAGCTTAAAATGTGCAATTTCGTGTTTAAATATTCAGCGTATGCCGATATATCGCAGCTATTGGGGGCGATATATCGCAGTACGAGGATACGAAAAACACGTAACTTCGCACGAGCACCTCGACGAGCCTCGGGCATGCTGGCCCAGGCGATATATCGCCTACAAGGGGCGATATATCGGCTCCTTCAGTGTACTTTTGAATATTTTTGAAAACGTTCCCATTTTAATCTTTAACCTCTTGATAAGTCCAGCATCTTTCTGACCGAGTCTTCAGCCTCTGCTGAACGATAATTCAAATATTTTTCACTTAAAAAGCCATTATTTTTATTCAAGTTAAATGAAGATCTTTTCATTCTTGAACTCTATAAATAGGACCTAGTACCTAGCCATTTATTCATTCATCAAGCTAAGTTCAGAGGCTGCAAGTTGCTAGGTTATTTTTGAGAGTGTAAACACTTGGGTTGGGAATTATAAGCTTACCAAACACTTAGGAAGTAAGGTTTATAGCACATTTCGGTTCAAGGTTTAGATTGGTCATAAAAGCATTCAAGGTATTCCAAACTCTAGTTCATTTTGGTATTGTTTCTTTAAGTTCTTATAGTTTCTACTCAACATCCTAACTTATTCTTATTTCTTGGATAGGAAATCTAAGATCTTGAACATAAGAATCTTGGTAAGTACATTTGATGGTATAGTTCTTTCATCACTTTCATCCCTTTTCCTTTAGTATACTCACCCTTTCATTTATGGTTTTTAGGAGTGTTCCAAAGTCCCAAACCTGTTCTCATATCCCGATACTTTTGGTAAGGAAAATAGGATAGGATTCTATATGTTATGTTATGTGTTATCTTATAATTTATGTGTTATGATTAACCTATGATTTATGTGATGTTATGTATGTTTGTAGACTTGGGCATATGACCTGTATAACTAACAAGCCCCAATAAATTTATGGGCATATGACTTGCTTAGCTAGCAAGCCCCACAAATCTAATAGGAATATGACTTGTTTAGTTTATGGGACCCCAAGTAATAATGACCATTATAGTATATGTGACATATGTTTATGATATGTTTTATGTTGCATCATAAATTCTATGTATATGGTTTACGTGTTAGGTTTTCCTTACTGGGCATTAGGCTCACTCCTTTATGTTTATATGTGCAGGAAAATAGCTTGGGTGGCGGGAAAGGTTATTGGAAGCTTGGGAATGTGTATTGAAGCGGAATGGAATCGAAGGGCCGAGAGTTCGGTTCGAGGATGAAGTTTCTTTACTTATGGTTTTATATGTATTTTCCGCACTTTATTATGTAATCAATTTTATTTACAATTATGTTATGTTTTTCTTTTAAAACAATGCGATCCCATATCCTACTTTAAATTTTATGTAGTTTTACATTTGTTTTCACAAGTTTTTAATGAAGTAATGATTATTTCACTTGTAAGTTTTATTAAAGATTAGTGTCTATATATAGTTTTCGTTAATGGTCCAAAGTGTAGAGTAGTTGAGTCATTACAAATTTGACCTATAATTATCTATCTTTCGAAATCTAACCTTGTCAAAATAACTAATGAACACCTTCCATAAGGGGACAAATCAAAGCGCCTCGAGGCCCCATTATGCTATTGACTATGTTAAACCAACGGTGGAGATCGAATAAAATTCTTAAAATAAGCTCATTATAAAATTAAAAATAGTATTTTTATTATTTATTTTTAGAAAATTAATGACTATGGTTTTCCCAAAAAAAATTAAACATATTAAAAATTTTAAAACTAAAGTCCTATAATTTCTTATTAATTCTAAAGTGTCACATTGAAACAAATTCAATTAATTTAGAATTAATTTGTTGCTAATCAATATTTAGGTTTAACTAATATAATGAACCTATACAATTAAGTCCAACTCAGGTAAATGGGCATTAACAATTGGTCTTGTATGGAGGAGGGCTGGGTCCAGTATGTCGTTCCCACTACAAAGACCCCCTATCTTCCATACAAGGTCCAAAAGACAGGAATTTAAACCTTCGTTTTATTAATTGTTATTAATTGATTAGGCCCACCATAGTCATGCAAAGCAAATGGGCCTTCACAAGTGGAATCACCCACAAGAGAGGAATATAAACTTTACATTTTCTAATGGGCCCAAATAAAACCTATCATTTTATGATTATTTTATTTGGCAAAATACCATATATCTAACAAACAAATGGGCCACTATATGCATCTAAGCCCAATTGCAAAAATACCACATATAGTGCAAACAGACATGTTATAATTGGATGGGCCTAATCATGTTACTATATGAGCAATTCTATGAATTTATGCAAAAATACCAATTTATTTCATTTGCAAAAATACCACAATTAATTATCTAGAGTTTATCAAAAATAAATTCAAATTAATTAAATTTTTACAAAAAATAAGTCAATTTAAATGAAATTTATCAACAATTAACAATAGTTAATTTAAATTTCATTTATCAACAATCAACTTGGTTTTAGGTTAAATCTCATTTATTAAAAAAATATATCAAAAATTAACCAAAGTTAATTTAAATCTCATTTATTAAAAAAATATATTTTATTAATTGGCTGAAAAAAAAATGATATTTTTCAAAATTTAACGAATTTTAAATTTTAAAATCAATATCTTAACTATTTTCCAAAATATCTTGTGTTGTTACAACTATTTGCTAATATTTTAACCATTTTAAAAATATATATATATAAATAGTTATAACAACCCTTAAATATCTCAAAATAATTAAACAAATTCAAATATCCATAAAAATACCTAACTAACAATATTCAAATTTCAAATAATTTAAATATTAAAAACTATAGAATAAAAATATATTTATATTTTCAAATAAAGATTAATAAAAAATAAAGAATTTAAATGAAAATATCTTAAATATCTGATATCACAATTCTAATATTTTAATATATTAAAAGATTTAAAATTAAGTTGTTAGTCTATTTTTAAATTTGAATTTCAATTTTTGTAGAAAATATCTAATTATTCAAATCTCAACTAACAAAAATATCATATTTTTTAAAAAAACAATTTTAAATACAAAATAAATATGATATTTTTGGCTTTGATTATAAATAATCAATTTTCACAATTTTAATTTTCTTTATTTTTTTAAAAAAATATTAAAATTAAAAAAAAAAATTATGGATGAACAGTACCCGTATCGGGGGTACTGTTCACCCGTGTGCTTTGGCTGGTGTCACGCGCGGGGCGCACGTAGGGCACAGGTGGGGTGCGCGCAGGGCGCTGGTGGGGCGCGCTGGTGCGATGTGCGCGCGCGCATGGGAGCCCTTGCAAATTTTTTCCAAAATTTTTTTTTGAGCAATTTTTCAAACCAAAACCATTTTCTAATTAATTTTTAACATGTTTTACACAAAATAAAGCATATATAAAAATTAATAGCATAGAAAACACAACAAAATAACCTAAAAATTGCTAAAATTCACATAAAATCAATATGCTTCATAAAAACATGAAAACCATCCAATTATTCAAACATATCAAATAATCCAATTTTAAACATGTTCATGCATGAAAATAAATATAACCAAAGTCTCTGAGGCCAGTTGTTGGATTAGCTTATATATGATCTTTATTTATTTTCATATATATCTAATATTAAACAAATTAATACGAGATAGCCTAAAACATGTTTCTAAAATTTAATTCAAAGAGAAACAAAAAAATAGAATACATACAGTATACGCAGCGGAATTAAAGAGTCATTCCTTCAGTTTCTCTAACTATTGTATCCTCTCTGTCGCAGAGTATTATCAAGAAACTGAACCGATCTATTTTCTTCACAATCTTCCAATGTATCCTTAGAACCACCTATACTAGTGTGGGCAATTCTCAACACATGAGTTAGATATAGAGAGAAGAAGAGAAAATAACAAAGAGGCTTAGAAAAGGACTTGTGTTTGGAGAGAATCTAAAACTATCAGAAAATCTAACTTGTGACTTATCAAACTTCTCTCTAAGCACTCCTTTTATAGACTCAATTAGGCCATTTAATTTAATTAAAAAATCAATAAAATAATAGCCATTTTGAAGCCCTAGGTCGAAATTATCATGGGCTATAGGCCCGTGAAATTTACCATATCATTATAAGCCCATTGGACTTAAAATCAAGGCTTGTATTATTTTCTATTGATTTAATTATTTAAATCCTTTATCAAATTAATTATTTATAATTTGAACCTTGATCTAAACTTATTTATTAATTTAGATACAAATTTATCTTAATTAATAAATCTGCCATAATTTCTCTTTTCTTCTCAAAATTACACAACTCTGTGAAACTATCCAAAATTGACCTCGTCAACTTTGATAATTCTAATTGATAATTAAATAAATTAATTGAGACTATCTAGATGATTTTATCCAAGGTACAATGGGGACCATGGGCCTATGAAATCAAGCTCCAATAAGTTATCATAAATCTAACAAATAAATTTACTAACTTATTAATTCCTCGTGACTCCACAATAGACTTGGAATTGCACTCTTGAATTCATAGAACGCTCTATTACAAATATAGATACGCTTTTAATTATCCATTGTTACAACCATAATTGTCACTCAATCCTCTATAGACAGTCTACAATGAGATAGGACTAAAATACCGTTTTACCCCTCATTATATTTTATCCTTAAAACACTTAGTTCCTTGTAAATGATATTTCAGTTTACTAATTCAATTACTAAAATGAGATCTCTATCATTTAACACCTTGAACCAAACTAAAAGGAAACCATCGTTTCACTTCTTCATCAGAAGCTATAGATGTTCATGTCTATGATTAACACTCCCACTCAATTATACTACCGAGTTCCCAA
Source organism: Humulus lupulus (assembly GCF_963169125.1). NCBI lineage: Eukaryota > Viridiplantae > Streptophyta > Magnoliopsida > Rosales > Cannabaceae > Humulus > Humulus lupulus. Next base: position 164,029,054 of record NC_084795.1, read on the forward strand.
GATGTAAGTATGGGCTAGTCCGTAGGGTAAGCTGGTAACGAACAAGTCAAAGAACTCAAATAATACAATCAGGTAGAATACTAACCACTCAGAATTGAGATTGAATTGACCTATGGTCGACTATATGATATGACTAGAATAGATAATAACGGTATGTTTACTTATCTTATCAACTATCAATATCGGTCCTGTCCGATGTAACAAATACATCTGATCTTATCTTCTTTGCTAATGTTCTGGAAAGAACATAACACTGTAATGTGTAAGTAGATCATATCGTAGATTGGCAAGTCAGTGTAAATCCGGTGCACTAACTAATCTTAGGACTAACTTATTCTGAACATATAATCATATTTATATTCCACTGTGATTACGTCACTATAAATAAGATTAGCTATATGCTCGGGATTTAATAGAAGTTTATGTTAAACAAATAACCATGAAAATAAAAAATGTGAGCAAAGTGATTGACCAAGTCAAAAAATGATTTCTATTCTTTTATTGATAATAAAATGAGATTACAAAGAATTTGGGTTTTAATTAGGGCATAAAACCCCAACAAACTCCAACTTGCACTAATTGAAACTAATGCCTTAATTCTACTAATCCCATTTCCTTGATATGCTTATCAAATGTTGCTTCTGGTAGTGTCTTTGTAAATGGATTCACAAGATTGTCTTCAGTTCCACTATTCATAACCTTCACTTCTCCCCTGGCCACATATTCTCGAATAATGTGATACTTCCTTTCTATATGCTTACTCCTCTTGTGACTTCAAGGTTCATTCGAGTTGGCTATCGCTCCTGTATTGTCACAAAACAACACAAGTAGTTTATCCATTTCTGGAATAACACCAAGATCCGAATAGAACTTCTTTAGTCAGACTATTTCCTTAGCTGCTTCTGACGCAGCTTTGTACTCAGCCTCCATGGTGGAATCTGAGATTACAGACTGCTTTACACTTCTCCAAATCACAGCACCACCCCCAAGAGTAAACACCATTCCAGAAGTAGACTATCTGTCATCGACATCAGTCTGAAAATCTGAATCGGTGTAGCCTACAGGGTTCAGAACACCACCCTTGTAGACTAACATATAATCCCTAGTCTATCTCAAATGCTTCAAGATATGCTTAACTGCTATCCAATGTTCCGGTCCTGGGTTTGACTGATGCCTGCTCACTACTCCCACTGCATAGCAGATGTCTGGTCTAGTACACAACATGGCATACATCAGACTTCCAACTGCAGATGCGAAAGGAAATTTTCTCTTTGCATCTTCCTCTTCACGAGTCTGGGGAGATTGCTTCTTTGAAAGATGAATTCCATGGCGGGACGGTAGACGTCCTTTCTTGGAATTTGTCATTGAGAAACGTTCAAGCACTTTATCAATGTATGCTGTTCGAGATAGAGCTAAAAGTTTGTTCTTTTTATCCCTGATGATCTGGATACCTAGAACATAACTTGCTTCACCCAAATCCTTCATCTAGAATTGAATTCTCAGCCAATTCTTCACATCTGATAATTTCTTAACATTGTTTCCAATGAGTAAGATATCATCTACATAAAGAACCAGGAATACCACTATTTGACTTTCCTTCGGTTGGTAAACACAGGGCTCATCAATATTTTGTTCAAAGCCATAGGTTTTGATTATTTCATCAAACCTAAGATTCCAGGAACGAGAAGCTTGCTTAAGTCCATAGATAGACCTATTCAACTTGCAAACTTTTCCTTCTTGTCCAAATACTTTAAATCCTTCTGGCTGATTCATATAAATGACTTCGTCAAGCTTTCCATTAAGAAAAGCTGTCTTGACGTCCATTTTCCAGATCTCATAGTCGAGAGCGGCTGCTATGGATAGGAGGCTGCGAATGGATTTGAGCATGGCTACCGGACTAAAAGTTTCCTCATAGTCCACGCCTTCCCTTTGGGTATAACCCTTTGCCACTAATCGAGCTTTATAAGTCTCGATATTTCCATCAACACCTCATTTCTTCTTGTAAATCCACTTGCGCCCAGTGGCCCTAAAGTCACTAGGTGCTTCCACAAGATCCCAGACGGAATTTGAGTACATGAACTCCATTTCCTGTTTCATGGCTTCGAGCCATAGTTCCTTTTCAGGGTTAGCCATTGCCTGTTTGAAAGATAATGGATCATCATCACTAGTGTCACCAACAACCATATTGGTTTCACCATCCAAACCATAGCGAACTGGGTTTCTAGAAACCCACCCACTACGACGAGTCTCCGTGACTGTTTGCTCAGGAACAGTGGTACTTTCTTCATTTAAATCAACTTGCGTCGGTTGTACATGAAGAGTGAGAATTTCATCATCAACTCGTGTTGATGACGATGGAACATTGGTTGGAGTCAATTCTTTAACCATCTCCTCTAAAACTACTTTGCTGCGAGGTTTAAAGTTTTGGACATAGTCATTTTCCAGAAAAGTAGCATTTGTAGAAGTAAACACTTTCTTTTCTGAATGAATATAGAAAAGTCCACCCCGAGTACCTTTAGGATAGCCAACAAACATGCAAACTTCAGTTCGCGGTTCTAACTTTCCCTCCTTTTTCCTCAGGATGTGAGCGGGACACCCCCAGATTCTATAATGGCGTAAACTAGGTTCACGACCATTCCAGCGTTCTAAAGGTGTTTTGGGGATTGATTTTGACGACACGACATTGAGAATGTCATTTGCGGTTTCAATTGCATGTCCCCAGAACGAAGTTGGTAGAGTTGAGTAACAAAGCATGCATCTAACCTTTTCAAATAAAGTTCTGTTTCGGCGTTCCGCTACACCATTTTGTTGCGGAGTACTTGGGGCAGTAAGTTGTTATAAAATCCCAAGTTCAGTTAAATGATCTTGGAACTGCATATCCAAATATTCTCCACCCCTATCAGATCGCAAGATCTTTAATGTTTTACCTAATTAGTTCTAAGCCATTGCTAGGAATTTCTGAAACTTTGAAAATGTTTCTGATTTCCTATGTATTAGGTAAAGACATGAGTATCTAGAGTAATCGTCAATGAAAGTGACGAAATACTCAAAACCACCCCTGGCTTGTACATTCAAAGGTCCACAAACATCTTAATGCACAAGACCAAGTGGTTCTTTGGCCCTTTCACCCTTTGCAGAGAATGGACGCTTGGTCAGTTTGCCCTCTAGACAAGATTCACAGACAAGTAATTCACCTAAGGTGAATTCCCTCAAAGGTCCGTCCTTTGTAAATCATTGAGTCCTATCATAGCCAATGTGACCTAGTCTCAAGTGCCATAAATACTTTATATTTTTGTTATCGGTCTTTTGACGTTTATTGGTCCTAGGTTTAGCTACTTTGAATAAATCATTGTTAAGAGTGAGGGGTTCGTTAGGTCGCAGAATATAAAGCCCGTTTTCCAAACATGCAATACACAATTGTGATCCATTGAAAGAAATAGATATATTAAAACTTGTGAAAGTCATAACAAATCGTTCTAATTCCATCATGGAAACTGAAATTAAATTTCTACTAAAATCCGAAATAAGAAATACATCTTTTTAAAATTAAGTATTTATTTCTGAACTTCATACGAGCTATTCCTCTAGCTTGGACCTTAACGAGCGCTCCGTTCCCAACTCTAAGCTTTAAGCCACCTTCGTTCACTTCCTCCCACAATTCAAGACGCTGTAAAGAGTTACAAACATGGTTAGTAGTTCCAGAATCAATAATCCAAACGGATTTATCATTCTCTAAAACACATGTTTCCAAGATAAATGAACTATAATCATTACCTTTGTTTTTATCTGCTAGAAACTTGGGGCAATCTTGTATCCAATGCCCCTTCTCTTTGCAGTGAAAACATTTACCTTTACCTTTCTTGTTTTTCTTGTTTTTCCCCTTAAGCGTCTGTGCACTTGGTTGTGCACTCGCCTTTAAAGGCTTAGGGTTGTTGTTTTGCCCACCTTTCCTCTTGTTTCTAGCTTTTGAAGACGAAGCTTGGTTAGCTTCAGCCTTAGCTGGATCAGCAGCAGTAGTAGTTGTTGTCTTCTTTTCTCCTCCCTTACTAGGTCCACCCATGATAGACTCAAAAGTCCGAAGCTCATTCATGAGCTGCGTCAGACCATAGTTGAGTTTATTCAACACATAGTTGGTGGTGAATTGAAGGAAAGCTGGAGAAAGACTGTTGAGGATTAAGCCAGCTTGAGGTTCCTCATCTATTATGGCTCTGTGCAGTTCAGCTTCTTGAAAGTAGTTTGTCATCTTGATCAGGTGATCACAGACATGTTGAGAAGGTGCCATTCGAGCATTGGCATATTTCTTGGTGGCCTCAAAATGAGTTTGCGCTGACTTGGCACCAAACATGTCTTAGAGCTGATCCATGATTTCGTAGGCTGTCTCGACATTCTCCCTCTTTGTCTTGAGAGTGTCGACCATACTAGTCAACATGTAGTACCGCGCCTTGTAACATAACACTGTAATGTGTAAGTAGATCATATCGTAGATTGGCAAGTCAGTGTAAATCCGGTGCACTGACTAATCTTAGGACTAACTTATTTTGAACATATAATCATATTTATATTCCACTGTGATTACGTCACTATAAATAAGATTAGCTATATGCTCGGGATTTAATAGAAGTTTATATTAAACAAATAATCATGAAAATAAAACATGTGAGCAAAGTGATTGACCAAGTCAAAAAATGATTTCTATTCTTTTATTGATAATAAAATGAGATTACAAAGAATTTGGGTTTTAATTAGGGCATAAAACCCCAACACAGAGATAGTTACACAATTAATCTAGATACTCTCATTCCAAATTAGAATTGTGTCCTAAACAACCAGAGCAGATTCAAATCACACTTTTAAGATTTTGATTCAAAACATACAGATAATGACTATAGATAGCCAATCAATAATCAATCTATAAACACAGATTGTAAGGAATTGAAATGAAAATGAAGAAGAGATGGAAGTTGCATTATTTCATAATAAGAATTCAAGTGATTCAACTAATAGCCCTAACAGAAATTAGTTTATAATTGTCATTCTAATCACAAGGAAATTTAAAAGTAACATAAAGAAAAAAATGAAAAATAAGCAGTTGAGAATTCTCCAAGCTTTCTTCAGCCACCAAGACTCTCCCCCTCTATCCCATTCCTTTTTCGATCTTTCTTTTCTTTATAAAACCTAATTTTTCAATTTTAGGAGAGGCGGGCCGTAGCTCAACTCGCACAATGTCGCGGCTCGTGTCCATAATTCTTGAAGATCTGCATATCCTGGCCGCGGCTCTCCCATAGCCATGCCGTGGCCCGTGTCTCAAATTTCTGGGATTCAGCTCTGCTATGCCGCGACTCTCCTTAGCCATGTCGTGGCTCAAGTCTCTCCTCCAAAACTATGGTTCTATTTAGAGGGCTGGCCGCGGCTCCAAAGCACTCATGCCGTGGCTCTTAAGACATTTCTCAACTCATGCATTTTTAAGCCCAAAAAATCACCAATGCCTCCAAATCACGTCGAGATCCATCCTTTGTCAAAAATATCATCGAAGCTTGGATATTTCTTCTCTTTTTGAACATTTTTCCTCCAAGTAATCAAATCTTTCTTTTATTCACAAAAACTATAAAACAAATAAACAAAAGCATAAACCCACACTAAATGAAAGGAAAATGCCATAAAAGACTACCTAAAATTCCACCTAAACATGACAAAAACTAGACTCAACATCTAGCGGCTCAAGCACACCAGGAAGAGCAAGGTTCAGGATATCTATCTGGGGGATGGTCGATGGCAAACTACATGCCTTATCCAGCTCAGTACATAGAGCTAGTCTACGAGCATTCCGAAAGCAGCACACTCCAGATGACAACCAACCCCTTTGAGGTTGAAGAATGGCTCAAGAATGTAGAGCCAATTTTGGCATACATGAACCTTAGTAACATGGATTGCATATCCTGCATTTCTTCCCTACTGAAAAAGGATGCCAGAATCTGATGGGATTTGGTACAGCAGACTCACGATATCACCACCATGACTTAGGCCAGATTTGTTGTAAAATGCCCTAATTTAATACTTTGTAAAATATTTGCATGCTCATAAGTTTATAGAAGAAAAGCCACTTATTATAAAAATTCCACTGGGGCCTTGCTAAAACATGCAAGTTGGGCCCAATAGTTTAAAAGAAAAATAATAGTTTTCATGCAACATTTTAAAAATAATTAAAGTTCAGGTCTCACTGATAAGTTCTAAAAATTTAAAATAACATAACATTATTCTTTAGAAATTGATGTTTTAAACTGATCGTTTATCATCCATAGAATGCCCCCACACCATACACACCATGACAATAGAACTCCCTCCATCACCACGCGTGCCTATTTGCTACCTGGAAGGGAAAGTAAGGGGGTGAGCTAAAAGCCCAGTAAGGAAGTACAAATAACACACAAGTAAAACACAACAAAACATATTCATATTCATACATCGTCATACATCATAAGCTTCATTATCGTAACCATCATCATCATAACACAACATCATATACATAGTCATCAAAAACATAACATCATAACATAAACATCTTATCTTTGTGAACATGGCTTGCTAACTTGTCCATGTCACATCTTGAGGTAAACAGGATCTCTGGTCCTTGAATGACCTTGGCGCGCCCGCCCTATAAGTTATGTCTTCATATCCTTAGTAAGTTGGGTTATGTCTTCACATCGTTAGTAACCCCTTTTGTTGAGTTGCGTTCATCACGCTAACAACCGTTTCATAACATACAACATTCAAATGACATACAATCCAGTCATATCAACACAAAATAGCACTTCATAATTCACATCGCAAAAGTATCATCATTCATAACATTCTTATTCATACAAGTCAACTTTACCATTCACAACATAAACAACCAAAATTTCTATCTAACTTCCTTACCTCAGGTCCAAGCAAAGCACAAGTGACAAACTTCACAACGAGCCTCTACCATAATCAAATCAAATCCTTTAACATCACATAAACTCTCTTGTTCCCAACTCATATAGCCCATGTGTGCATGGGCCATTCACACATGGTGAAAACTACTCATAATTTCTAAATAGGCATAATTACACATAAAATTACAAAAAGAATAATGCAAATTATACCTATGTTACATGCATGGTTTTTGAATAAAAATCATATGGTTGCATATTAGACACATTTTTTAACGTAAAAGTGAAATTGCATGCGACATGCATACGTGAGAACGTTGTTAAAAAGTGGTGTTAAAAATGATAATTCCTAAGCGCTTATTTCTATCGTTTTAAAAATAATGAATTTGTAACATACCTTTATTACCATTATTTATCTCTTTAAAATAAAGAAAAATCATATCTATTAAAATGAACACTCATGGTTATATTAAAAATATAATTTTTAATATTTTCATAGTTTAGGGTATTAATTTTGTTGACGCAGTTTTTCGCCAATAGGTAATTAAGAAAATAACAAAGTTGAATTAGTGCTTGATGGTAAACCGAAGTAAGAAAATAACTCACAAGAACATTGTTTTTACGTGGTTCAGTGGTTAAAATCCACCTAGTCCACGAGTCTATATTATTAGTGCTTTTCTCTCTCTATTTTGACAGAGTTTCGGTATCACAGAATAGTCGTCCCCTTTCCTGTCCAATATTCTCAGTATTTATAGAGAAATTCCTTGGACAGGTTTAGGTAACCCCGTGAGTCATTCACGGATTTGAGTATTTATTACATTTATTTTGGAATATTCCCATTTATACTAGGATATGATCTGATCATGAAATAAATAGACTCCTAATATATGGGCATTAACTATCACAGGCTGGCCATAAATGATCGTATAAAGTATCCGGGTCTTCGGGGTTCCGTAGACATGCCATATGTTCAATTCACCCCGAGCTGGACACACCGCCGAGCTCGTATCATGGAGGCCATGCCTTATAAATACTATAAGCTCGCGCTTATCAATTTATGCATCCTTAGCTCATACAACCATCATGAAAATCGTGTTGTCTATATGGAACATACATGGACTCCTTGGCTATTTCTTCCATGCATTTATTTTCCAGGTGAATACGATCTGAGGGAAAGACCCGTTCTGAAATTAGGATACACATTTGCACCCCAAGTCCCTGCTCGTGGTTTATGATGTCATCTTTTGACCTACACAGTAGGGACTTTTAGACTTCTATAGCAATAAACAATGCTTGCCCACTACTTGAGTACTAGACACGTGGAACATTACAATTGGCGTCAGTTCAGGTTTCGAGGACTGCAATAATTGTCTTGTCAACTTTTTGCTGCCGTTTTGTCCTTTGAAACATATCCATTGGATCTTGTATTGACCTAATCGGAAGGCTCAAATTCATTTATGTCATTTACGTATAAATAGGGTAGACAATTTCCACAGTTCATCACCTTTTATTCGAAATCTTTCTTCATCTTCTCTCGTCTGCGCTTTCAAACCCCTCTTCTTTCTTAGAGAAAAGAAAACCAAAAATATTTCATTTCAAAATCTCTGCGAAACCCAGTTGTCCGATTACTCAGGAGTCTTCCAGGAACTCTTCCTTGCAAAATCTGCTTCTTCTACCGACGATCACACTGTAAGTCTTATTGTTTCGAAGAACCCTTTTTTTTTTCTTTACCGATTTCTGCGTTTTATTTACCATGCTCACCCACGTTTCACCATATATAATAGTAGGGTGTTTTCTCAATGTTTTTGGCACATAGGCCTCAACTTCAGGTTTACTGAGAAGGTTTAGAGTATCTCCTAAAACTATGACATTCACGAAACTGGGTATTTTCGGGGTATATTTGGGTAATTTATGGAAAATTTTAGGAAATACCCATTCGGGTTATAGAAGATGATAGGTTAGGGTTCAAAAATTAGATTTTTTAGGGAACACGTTTCTTGGGTGGTTTTTTTTTTCTAAACCGCCCCCAAGGACAGTAGTGGCCGGATTTTCTGACACACAGATCCCTAAACGTCAGGGATCTATTGGGAAACTGAGGCACGTAGCATAGGGTAGCATGTGGGATCACACAATGGGCTAAGACTAACTCAGTTCGTATATCATAGATATCATTCTCCCTCGTACATCCATGTCATAACCTTTACAAAATCTTAGGTCGCCTACTAAGTGACTCGTCATTCTTGTTCGTTAGGCGATCTAATGGCACCCAAGAAGAGCGTACCCAAGAAAAATGCACCTGGCTCCTCGGCTCAACAAACCAACAAGGGAAAAGAGATTGCCTCTAAATCTCCTCTTCCTCATTTCGGCCCTGTGGTAGAGAGGGAGATTGTTATTGACCCCAACGCGTTCTTCAAGGCAGAGACGATCATACCCAAGATCATGACCCAAGGAAGGATCAATAAAATAATGCTAAGCCACAACATAGAGGTCGGGATCGAGATCCTCATTTCCCGACCTCTGTTCGAAGGGGAACGGAGTTATGCACCCCTCCAGGATGACTTCGCGACCTGGAGTGACGAGCACTTAAAGGCAGGGGCCTTCCTTCCCCTAGACCAATATTTTACTGATTTCCTCAACTACATGAAATTGGCACTATTTCAGCTCCCCCCAAATTCATACCGACTTCTTGCGGGGCTGAAATATCTCTTTTTAAAGCATCAGTGGGAGGTCCCCACTCCAGCAGATATCCTCTACTTCTTCTTCCTTAAGGCCAACTCGGAGCAAAGAGGGTGAGGTGACGAATTCTGCTACCTCACCAGATTCCCGAACTCAGCCTCGGTTATCGAGCTCCTCAGCCACCCCAACAACTATAAGGATCAATTCTTTATGTCGAACGGGTTCTGCAACTATGAGCATCGATATTTCAACCATCCTCGCAAGTCTTCTTTCTTTTTTTAGCTCGCGAAGTCATTCTCTCCTTTTAATAGACATACTTCTTATGTTTATACTAATTGAGTTTACCATTTTTTGTGCAGCCATATTCGCGAGGATAGAGAAGTCTGCGACCCTCAGGGGTCAGTATGACACCTTGTCCGGGCTCCCGCCCCGCGAGAAGGATTATCGCTAGCTCGTGAATGATGTCACGATGTTGGCGTGCCAATTGATTGGTGAAGGCCAGACTTTGGTCTTAAGAAGGACACGGGCTATCCTTCTGGTAGTCCATGAGCTTCTGCCTCCCCCAGAAGGAGACTCTGAGGCTGCTGAAGGCGAGGAACAAGAAGAAGATGAAGTGCCTCTTGTGCGAAAGAGGTGGGCTCCCGAGGCTGCTCGGGGTCCTGACCTAGAACGAGCTGCATCGAGGGCAGCAGTCAGCCCCTCTGGCCAAGGTAACCCATACCCCTATAGGGAATTGGATAGGGTTGTTGCTAAATTTAGGCTACTTAGATTTAACCCAAACTAGCTCGTCCACTTCCACCCTACCAATCCAGATCGTAACATTACCCTGCTCCAGTGCGTGGACCATTTAGTGTTGTGCCATGATATGAGTTACCCTAGCGGTACTATTGTCGTAGATAACACCTAGACTTTTAGGTCATCCATTTTTTAGGAGTATGGGACCAATCGTTGGTCGTGGCCCTCTTTGCTTCAGAGCGCCTTTGCCCCTGGCTTTAGGCAATATGTAGACGAGTCTAGCCCCGATGTAGAACCCGAGCCCAAACCTCCCATAATCCATGAAATTCTATACTTAGATTCCCCTTCTCCTCCAGTAATCCCAAGGCTGGAGGTCGTGATAATAGACTCCTTCACCAGCCCGGAGGGTAGGCCTTTTATTTATTTCTTTTATGTAAATTTCTGACTTTACTTGTGCATTAATTCCCTTCTTATTTTTTTCAGACAAAGAAATGGATCGATCCGGAGCTCCTAACCTCCGTACCGCTTTCCAGGGTGGAAAGTCCAGCTTGGGTCCTATCATAAAGAAGCCCTGATTTACGAAGAAAACTCCTCCTGCAGCAGGAAATGCCTCCAAATCCCCTGCTAAGGGGAAAGGTACGATCTCAGCAGCTCTAGCTTCCATCATGACAGAGAAAAGGATTCCTCCTCCACCTCCTCCTCTTGGGTTTGCGCCTACTCAGGATCAGGTAATACAAGCTGATCCCCCAACTCCTCTTGTCCCTACCGCTACTGTGCGCATTCCAGTCGATCCTCAAGATCTGGAGAAGATCCCCGATACCTTTTAAGGGACCCTCTACGAGACGATGAAACACATGGTGGAGCATGTTTACAAAGGCAACCCAAGGGATCTGAGGACGATAGAAGAGCGGAGCCCGAAGAACATCCTGGAGTCAGCCTTGGGGATGACCCTCACAGTAAGATATTGTTCCTTAGTGAATTTCTTCTTTTCATTTTGCCAAAGTATGCGACTAACTTGTCTCTTTATTTTGCAGTCAGCTTTGGCTCAGTACCACAGGATAGCCCGAGCTAGGGCTAGGAATGATGAACTCAGGCTGAACTCCAAGCGACCAAGACCGCCCTGGTTGTTGCTCAAGAAGGCGAGCAGGCCGCCAAAGCTGCCTTTGCAGCTGCTCAAAAGGGCGAGTATGATGCCAAGTTTGCCCTTGCATCGTCTCAAGAAAGAGAGTAGGCCGCAAAAATAGCTTTAGCTGCTATTCAGGTCGAGGTTGCTAAGGCCAAAGCAAAGCAGCTAGAGGCTGAGGCTGCGGTTAAAGAAGAGAAAGCGGCCTCACTGTCTGCCATGGAAGACATGTTGTATCATTACTGGGCATTTAATCAGGATGGCAACTTCTCTTTCATGGCTCCCGAGCTATGGGATCCATACCTCAAGAAATTCAAAGCTCGGATCTTTCAAGAGCCGTCGGAGACAAGGGATGCTTCCACTGCGGGCGAGCAGGAGATTGAGGAGGTCATGTCCTCACAACGCCCTGGAGGGGCTTGATGAAGCCTTCTTTATTTCTCTTTTTTTTTGTATGTGTTTATAAACAATTTTCCGTTGGGCTTAGTTCGAGGTTTTTCTCTTCGGTACAACTTGAATTTTAATTCATACAACTAACTTTTAAACTATTTTTCTTTTCCTTGATTATCCCTCATGTTTATGCTTTCTTATACTTGCACATTCGGGATTTTAGAAATCGATCATTAGATCGGGATAGATATTTCGAGTTTGGTTATTTCCAAATTTAATGTGTTGATTTATATCGTACCTGTTATGTGTCAGGCCTTTGACCCGTTTATATCCAGGGTTTTAAATATTTCAAACTTAGTTTGCGTTTGGTTTATTGACATCTCGAGCTTTTAGGAAAGTCATCGAATATTCTATTTTTGTTAACTTCTAATTTTTGGGCCTAGTTGTATCCAGGGTTTTAAGTAATTTGAGCTTAGTTCGTGCTAGATTTATTGACACCTCGTGCTCTTAAAAAGCCATCGGATAATCAATTTTCGAAGCTTCTAAGTTTTTGACCTGGTTATATGCAAGATATTTTTGTGCTTAGTTGTATCCAGGATTTTAAGTAATTTGCAACCTTGTTCTTATTCACCTCGGGTTATATGCCCCCCAAGTAACCAGAATGTGAAGACTTTCTTGGTTGCTTTTACAAATAATACATGAACTAATTTATAAATAACCTTATAAAGGAAAAATATTTAAAACCATACGAACAGGAAAAACTATATAACAATCCCTCATTATTTAATTAAATGGCTTTTATAACTAAGCCTTACATATATGGTTGGTAATACTATTGATAGTACTTCTTTAAGTGAATTATATTCCAGGTTTGTGGGACTATTTCTCCACTAAGTCGAGCTAACTTGAAAGTTCCCTCACACAAAATTTCCACGATCTGATAGGGTACTTCCCAGTTCGGACCTAAAGCGCCGTCTTTAGGATCCTTGTTCACCAAAAATACCCTTCGGAGAACTAGATCGCCCAAACCAAAACTACGTCTTTTGACCTGGAATTAAAATAATGAGTGATTTTCTGTTGGTAATGTGCGAGCTGTAGTTGTGAATCCTCTCATTTCTCATCAATCAGGTCGAGAGACGCGTTAAGCAACTCATCATTCCACTCCTGGATGAATTTCCTTAACCTGTGCGCGGCTACCTTTGCTTCGACATGAAGGATGACCTCACTTCCGAAAGTAAAGGAGAAAGGAGTGTGTCACGTGGAAGTCCTGTGGGAAGTTTGGTATGTCCAAAGTACTTGCAGGAGTTGCTTAGGCCATACTCCTTTGGCCTCATCTAACCTTTACTTAAGGCTTGCCTTTAGAGTCTTATTCACTGCCTCAACCTTTCCATTGGCCTGTGGATATCCAACCGAAGAAAAACTTTTATTAACTCCGTGCTTTTCACAAAACTTGGTGAAGAGATCACTGTCAAACTGAGTTCCATTATCTGACACGATCTTTTTCGGGAGCCTAAATCGGCATACAATGTTTTTCACCACAAAGTCCAGGACTCTCTTTGAAGTGATGGTTGCCAAAGGCTCGACTTCTACCCACTTCATAAAATAATCAATTGCCACCACCGCATAGCGAACTCCTCCCTTTCCCATAGGAAAGGATCATATTAAGTCAATGCCCCATACTGCAAATGGCCACGGGGATGAGATCATCGTCAACTCGACTGGAGCAGCTCGGGCGACTGTGGCGAAGCGCTGGCATTTGTCGCATTTATGAACATGGGAGATGGAATGTTTTGTTAAAGTAGCCAAAAATAACCCTGCCTTAATATTTTCAAGGCTAGGTTTTGCCCCCTAGCATGATCTCCACAAAAGCCTTCATGCACCTCTTGCAGAATGGTTGTAGCCTCCTCAGGCAGAATACACCGTAGAAGAGGAAGTGAATGACCACGTCGATATAATGTTCCATCTATGATCGCATATCTCGGAGCTTGATAGAGTATCTTTCTCGCGTCCTTTCTTTCTTCAGGTAGCCTTCCTGTTGTAAGGTATTCGACTATAGGGGTCATCAAGCTTGGCCTTGTGTCAATCATCTCGACCTCTATCAATTTTTCTGCCACGCATGGACTCTCCAAAAATTCCACCGGTACTACGTTCAAAGTCTCAGTTTCCTTGGTGGTGGCAAGCCTTGCCAAAGTGTCAGCATTATTGTTCTACTCGCGAGGGATCTGTTCGATGGTACCATACTCAAATTCTGATAGTTGTCTCTTCACCTTAGCTAGGTAAGCTTCCATCTTGGTACCACACACTTGATATTCCCCCAACACTTGATTGACCACGAGCTGGGAATCGCTATAACACTGGACGACCCTTGCTTTCAATTCCTTTGCCAATCTAATCCCGGCTAACAAAGCCTCATGCTCGGCTTCGTTGTTTGATATTTTGAATCCAAATCTTAGCACTGTATGGAATCAATGCCCCTCTGGAGAGATCAATATGATCCTAGCTCTGAATCCATTCTCATTAGATAAGCCATCCACGAATATGCTCCATAACTCCTGCACCGGCTCCTTCAAAAGCTCCTCTTGAATTATGGTACATTCAGCCACAAAATCAGCAAGGGCCAGGCTTTTGATCGAGGTCTATGGTGTGTACCATATCTCGAACTTGCTGAGTTCTACTGCCCATTTTAAAAGACGTCCCGAAGCTTCAGGTTTTGGCAAAACCTGCCGTAGAGGTTGGTCGGTCATGACGTGGATTGAATGGGACTGGAAGTATGGTATAAGCTTCCTAGAAGCTAATATCAAGCAGAATGTTATCTGTTCTATCAGTGGATATAGTGATTCAGCCCTAAGAAGTCTTTTGCTTATATAGTACACTGGTTTTTGAGCACGGTCTTCTTCCCGAACTAACATAGCGCTGGCTGCATTTCTTGTCACGGCCAAATATAGGAACAGGGCTCTCCAGATATAGGCTTAGACAATACTGGTGGTTTGGTCAAATGTGTCTTTAGGGCGAGGAATTCCAGCTCGCACTCCTCAGTTCATTCAAATTTATTATTTCCTCTGAGCAAGTTGAAAAAGTGCAAACATTTGTCAGTGGATTTTGAAATAAATCGGTTTAACGCCGCCACTTTTCCAGTCAAGCTCTGAACTTCTTTACGCGAGCTAGGCGAAGGCATCTCCAATAATGACCTGATTTTTTCTGGGTTCGCCTCTATCCCCCTTGTATTGACTATGAATCCCAGAGACTTTCCCGACGCTACTCCAAAAGTACATTTCTGGGAATTTAGCCTCATATTGTATTTCCTCAAGATTTCAAAACATTCTTTTAGATTGGAAACATGGTTATCAGCAGTCTTGGATTTTACTAGCATATCGTCGACATACACTTCCATATTTTTCCCAATCTGATCAACGAACATTCTGTTAACTAACCGTTGGTAGGTAGCCCCAGCATTCTTCAGCCCGAAGGGCATAACTTTATAACAGTATACATTCATTAGAGTCATAAAGCTAGTATGCTCCTGGTCCCCAGGATTCATCATGATTTGGTTATATCCAGAGTACACAACCATAAAAGACATGAGTTCGTGTCCCGCGGTGACGTCTACCAACTGATCAATTCTTGGAAATGGGAAGCAATCCTTAGGACAAGCTTTGTTCAGGTCAGAGAAATCAAAGCAAGTCCTCCATTTTCCATTCGGCTTTGGTACCAAGACAGGATTCGTGACCCTGGTCGGGTATTTTGCTTCACAAATGAACCCACACTTTAATAACTGAGCTACTTCTTCTTCCAATGCCTCAGCTTGAACTGTTCCCAAACGTCTCTATTTTTGGGATTTTGTAGGCACGCTTTTATCCAAGTTTAGGGTGTGCATGATCACACTCTGTCTTATTCCCACCATGTCTTAAAGAGACCAGGCGAAAACATCTAGATTCCCTTGGAGAAATTTAACAAGCTTCTTTTTCCAATCATCGCCAAGATTTTTTCCAATCTTAATGACTCTTGAAGCATCCGTGGGATCTATTTTTAACTCCTCGAGCTCCTCAATAGCTTGGAGCTCTAACCTATCTTCGCCTATTCATGGATCAATGTCATCATTTGGGGCGATGTCTCTATCCTTTATTCCTTAACGTTCTTCCGTCCCGAAGACAACTTCCTCTTTTTGGGGACTCCTCAACTCCATCACTTATGGCCATTGCTTGTTGCCCGGGTTGTGATTTTCCCTTCATGGAAATGCTATAGAATTCCCTGGCAGCGAGCTGATCACCTCTGACAGTGCATATTCCCACGGATGAGGGGAATTTGATTGCCAGGTGGCGAATAGAGGTTATGGCTTCGAATGCCATCAACGCAAGTCGGCCCAAATTGCATTGTATGCAGCTGGACAATCGATGACCACGAACTCAAGAAGCTTGGAGACAGTTCGTGGACCTTCACCCAATGTTACCACTAACTCGATTATTTCTATAGCTACCAACCCTTCACCAGAAAACCCATATAGAATCATGGAGGTAGCCTTCAGCTCGGTTATAGACAATCTCATTTTTTCTAAGGTGGACCTAAAGAGTAGATTCACAGAACTTTCATTATCTACTAGCGTCCTCCTAACTCTCAGGTTGGTGAGCTGAATAGTTATCACAGAGGATCGTTATGTGGGAACTGGACATGGCTGGCATCTTCCTTTGTAAAATTAATTGGTTGTTTTTCCAATCACTGCTGCTTTGACAACCGTTGCTCCGAGACAAACTCGACTCCGTTATGGGATTTTAGCTCGTTGATATACCTATTTTGGGCACCTATGCTCGTGCCTGCCAAATGAGGTCCTCCCGAAATGGTGGCTATATCTCCTCCTGTTATCAGAGGAGGATTGTCCTGATTCAATTGAGCTCCCATTTGATTCATTGGAGCTTCCGGAGCTGACGAAGTGTTTTGTCCAGCGGGCTGACTGGGAGTTGTTCGATTCCGGGCGTACTGAGCCAAAGGTCCTGCCCAGATGAGAGTCTTGATTTCATCCTTTAGGTGTCTGCAGTCATCAGTATTATGACCGATATCATTATGGAATCGACATAATTTTGAAGGGTCTCTCTTCGCCCTTTGATTCTTTAACAGTTTTGGTTTCTTCCACGGAAGGCAAGTAGAATTTTCCAAGAAGATGGGTTCTCAAGTATCCGTGAGATCGGTATATGTTGTGTAGACTGGTTTAAATTTCTTCACAAACTTGTTTTTCTTTGTTCCGTTCTGGTCGCCCTCACCATTTCCCTTTGTCTTGTTATTCCCCTCTTGGTTATTCTGGGTAACAGTTTGAGTCGTAGCTGCTACATCCATTACCGCTCCAACGGACTGAACAATGACTTGGCTAGTTCTTGCGACGGAATCTCGCGCCTCTTCTAGGTTAACCCACCTTTGAGCTTGGTTCAAGAACTCATCAACAATACTAACTCCTTTCCTCTGTAGCTCTTGCCACAGGTTGCCTCCAACAAGGATTCCTGTTCTCATTGCTATGAGCATAGAATTCTCGTCGACGCCTCTAGCTCGTGCAGCAACATTGGCAAACCTACTTAGGTATGCTTTCAATGGTTCACCGGGTTGTTTCTTTACGTTTGCTAGAGAGTCAGCTTTAATCCTTGCTACTTGAGAAGCCATAAATGCTCTCTTGAAATCAGCGGAAAAGATCTTCCACGAGATGATTGAATGCCTCTTGTACTGTTTGAACCATTGCCTAGCTGGCCCAATCAGAGTCGAGGGGAATATTAAGCATCTTAGCTCGGCCCCGATGTTGTGGGCCATCATCATAGTGTTGAACATCCTCAAGTGGTCAGATAAATCTCCATCTCCATCAAAATTTGACAAATGTGGCTTCCTGAAACCCTATGGATATGAAGTCGCCGCAATATTCGGGGCGAAAAGCTCAAGCTCATCCTCTGAATCACACTCTTCTTTCTCATTTTCTGATAGGAGCCTTTTCATCAGCTCCTCCATCTAGGCTAGCCTTTCGAGGGTTTGGTCCCTGGCTCCTTGGTTATTCTGGGGCCGTTCAACAACTCATGTCTTATTGTACTCGTTTTGCAGGTTGTTGTCCCTCCAAGTTTGGGCTGTTTTGTGGGACATTCCTGTTATCACGTACCTCGGAAGGACCTCCCCCATGATGAGTGTAACTAACTCCTTCATTTTGAGCTGAATTTCTTCTCTGCAAGTTTTAACGATCTCGCAGATCAGGTTGTGGATCGAATCGGGGACTCTGAGCCAAACTCAGGTGATTTCTCAGATCACCTTCGGACCTACCACTTCGATGGCTCTCAGTCCAATTACTTCCATTAGCGAAAGCTCACTGCTCGCAGTTGAGGCTGAGGATCCGAACAATTGACTCGGGTCCAGAGGACATAAGTAGGGGCAGACAGAGGAGGCAAGAATGTCCTGCACAGACGGAGGAGGATTTCTCCTACTGTTTCCATGAACAAGAATATCCTGTGCAAAACGAGGCGGTGTGAGATGTCTTATGGGTGATGGGGGATGCCTGACTGGCAAGGAAATTCTTTTCCCATCAGAGCAAACTAAATCAGCCCGTGGTCGCTCCGCCCCACCATTTCTAGCTCTTTGGGCCTGGCGATCCAATCGTGATGCAGTAAGATTGGTCGGAACATTTTTTCTATGTGAGCCCGCCCTGACTCCCCCTCGTGGGTTGCCATGGGTATTCCCATGCGCATGCGACGGTGGTACCGAACATGGGGTCGTGGTTCTAACCGATCAATTGACCTGCCGATGACCCTTGGGAGGGCCATCAAGCTTAGCTTTTTGGCGATCTCGCACTGTGGGCAAAAAACTTGGGATGGCAGTTCTGACTGACTGACTTGGTTTGGATCGCTTATTCCTGTGGGACTTATGAGACCCACTTTGCCTCTTTCTGACATTAACCTCGGTTGCAAGAAGGGGTAACCGGGCCAAAATCTCCTTGATTTGCTTGTTTGCCTTAGCAAGATGGCTCCTTAACTGCATGTTTTCTAGTTCTACAGCAGTTAAGTAGTCTAGGTTGGGATTCTGCGGCAATGATGTCGAACTCCTAGTATCGCCATGGCCCACCGGTTGCTTTCTCGGTCATTGATGAACTTCAGGGCCATGCTAATTTGAAATAGCGGTATGGTGGGCCCCCTGCCCACCAGGCTGTTTCATCTCATTGTCGTGCATGGAGCGAGTGACCACCATGATGAGATTTTATTGGGATTTTGATGAAAGCACTAATTTTCCTCTCAATGAAAGCACCAAACTGTTGACGCGGTTTTTCGCCAACAGTGAATTAAGAAAATAACAAGGTTGAATTAGTGCTTGATGGTAAATCGATGTAAGAAAATAACTCTCAAGAACATTGTTTTTACGTGGCTCAGTGGTTAAAATCCACCTAGTCCACGAGTCTATATTATTAGTGCTTTTCTCTCTCTATTTTGACAGAGTTTCGGTATCATAGAATAATCGTCCCCTTTCTTGTCCAATATTCTCAGTATTTATAGAGACATTCCTTGGACAGGTTTGGGTAACCTCGTGAGTCAATCACAGATTTGCGTATTTATTACATTTATTATGGAATATTCCCCTTTATACTAGGATATGATATGATGATGTAATAAATAGACTCCTAATATATGGGGTATTAACTATCACAGGCTGGCCATAAACGATTGTATAAAGTATCCGGGTCTTCGGGGATCTGCGGACATGCCATATGTTCAATTCACCCCAAGCTGAACACACCACCGAGCTCGTATCATGGACGCCATGCCTTATAAATACTATAAGCTCGCGCTTATCAATTTATGCATCCCTAGCTTGTACAATCATCATGAAAATCGTGATGTCTATATGGAACGTACATGGACTCCTTGGCTATTTCTTCCATGCATTTATTTGCCAGATGCATACGATCTGAGGGAAAGACCTGTGCTGAAATTAGGATACACAAATTTATTTCAACAAACACACAAAATTTCTTATATTTAAAAATACAACTTCACATTTGTACTAAAATTCCAGCAACTAAATATATCCTCAAAATCATCATTTTTATTTTCAAAAGCTCATATTTTCTCAAAAAATAATATATTAAAAAAAATCTGTAGGTAATTATTTGAGCAAAAATATCATTTCAAGGCATATTAAAGTTCCATTTAATTTCTTGAAAACTTTATAGCACTTACAAAATTATTTAAACATCCAAAGACATTATTCTCATCATATTGGACACTATTTATACACAAAATCAGCAAGTACTTCAAATCATAAAATTTATCAATTTCATCATGCCTTACAAAATTCACATATTAATCATGCATGTTTAATTAACATAATTAAACACAAACCCTACCATGTTTCTATCATTCAAATAATCCAAAAGAAAACACAACTAACATATACCCATTTGAATTCTTGCAAACACCCTACCATGTTTCTAAAGAATATATACATGACATCAAATAAAATAAGAATGACAAACATGCATCAAATAACATAAATACCAATATCCATATATGCCTTCACATGAAACCTAGCATGTTCCTCTTTCTCAAATAACATGACCAAGATCATAGAAACGTAAAAGGAAATATAAGAAAAACTCCACATGTATTATCTACATATGCCTTGGGTGAGATCTATATGGGATTTATGCTCTTGAATCCAAAAGAAAATATATATATATAACCACCTAATATGTTTCTCATTAAGTCATCATAACAATAATGCAAAACAAACACCAAGGCCAAAACACGATTTTGTTTTAAAACATCCATCAATATCAAAGCAACACAAACATAATATCCTTACCCAAAACACCAATCCACATTCAGCCATGATCTCTCCAAAATAACAAAAATAAAACAACAACCATAGATTTAGGGAGGAAATCCAATACCTCTTCTTGATAGTAATTCAAGAACCCAAACTAGAATCACCACCTTGCTCAAACCCTATGGGTTTTTTTTCAAAAATCCACATGGAGAAGAAGAACACCAACAACACAAACATCTCTAATCAAAATACTAGAATCAAAAGAAGGGAAAATAAATAACATAAACATAAAGAGGCGTACCCTAGGATTGATCCCTTCTTCTTCTTCTTCTTCTTCTTCTTCTTTTTCTCCTTCTTCTTCTCTTTCTCTCCTTCTCTCTCTAGAACTCGCCTCTCTCTCTCTCTCTCTCCTTCTCTCTAGGCTGATGGCACCACCATGCAAAATGGCCTTCATTTTTTTCCCTCTTCCCTTTTTATTCTAATTTGGCCAAAAATAACCTAATAAACAAAATGGTAAGTTTCCTAATGGTGCCTATTTTTCCTTTATTCTAATTTATTTGATTGAAGAAAAAAAAGAAACAAAATAAATGGGACAACTCTAATTCCCTCTTGCCGTCCACACTAACCCCTTGTTACCCTTTCTTTTATTTTTTTTTTAATCAAATAAATAAATAAATCTAATAGAAAGGAAACTACAAAGTGTGTAGAAAATTCTACGCATGTGCACTATGCAACCATGCACATGCACACACTCAATAACCAGGATGCATCACTACCTACCATGCACCTTAGTGCATTCAACCAAAACTCAATTATTCACATTTTTAAAATAAATAAATAAATAACAAGTAAATTTACAAAATTCTACCAAACAATTCTAACAATTAATTTAAACAAATAAATAAAATAGTTCACAGCACTTAACAATTTAATTAAACAAAGCACAATATTTAAATAAATGTAAAAAAAAAAAATTGCGCTACAATATACCCTCCTTAAAAGGAATTTTGTCTTGAAATTATTTCTTACCCAATATTTCAGGGTATCTTTCCCTCATGTCTTCCTCCAACTCTCATGTTGCTTCTGTTCTGTACTATTCATCCACAGGACCTTAACTAGTGGAATCCTTTTGGATCACAGTTCCTTGATTCCCTTTTCAATAATGCGCTCTAGTTGTTCATCATAACTCAGGTCCTGCTTCAGTTGTAACGGCTCATAACTCAACACATGAGAGGGACCTGACACGTACTTATGCAACATCGAGATGTAGAAGACGTTATGCGTTTCGGCTAGTGCTGGGGGCAGTGCCAAACGGTAAGCAACTTGCCCTACTCTCTCCAAAATCTCAAATGGACCTATATATTTGGGGCTTAACTTCCCTTTCTTTCCAAAACGCATAACACCCTTCATCGACGAGACTTTCAAGAAAACAAACTTGCCCACTAAAAACTCGATGTCCCTTCTCTTAAGGTCAGCATAGCACTTTTGCTTACTCTGCGTGGTACGCATCCTTTGGCGAATCTTCTCAATTACCTCACTGGCTTCCATAACTGCCTCAGGGCCTAAAATCTGTTTCTCCCCAACTTCATCCAAATGTAAAGGAGATCTAAATTTGCCCCCATAAAGCATCTCATAGGGAGCCATCCCAATAGTAGATTGGTAACTATTATTATAAGAGAACTTCGTTACTGGTAAGTATCGGTGCCAAGACTCTGAAAAGTACAAAGCACGACACCTCAACATGTCCTCTAGAATCTGTGTAGTCCTCTCAAACTGCCCATCAGTCTGAGAATGAAACGCAGTGCTAAACTTTAGCCTTGATCCCATATCTCTCTGTAGTCCCTTCCAAAATTTTGACTTGAAAACTGACCCTCAATCAGAAATTATCGACTTTGGCACCCCACTATCTCACTTACATACAATTCTGTGTATTGGTCCATTGAGTATGTGGTCTTAACTGGAAAAAAAATGGGCGAACTTAGTGAGCTTATCCACTATTACCCACACAGAATCATGCTGCTTGGTGGTTCTGGGTAACCCTACCACAAAATCCATTGCTATATCCTCCCATTTCCATTTTGGAACGTAGAGCGATTGAAGTAACCCTGCTGGCCTTTAGGGTTCTGCCTTTACTTGTTTGCATGTCAAACATCTAGCAACAAACTCAGCAATATCCATCTTCATTCCATGCCACCAATATAACGCCTTAAGGTCTTGGTACATCTTCGTGGACCCTGGGTGTAAGGAATAGGGTGTTGTGTGTGCCTCTTTCATAATACTTTCCTTAATTTCAACATTGTCAGGCACACAAATCCTATCCTTGTATCTCAGCAATCAACCATTTGACATTATGAAGTCACTGCTCCCATTTTCTTGTACAAAAGCCTCCTACTTCATTAGAGCTTCATCCACTTTCTGTCCTTCTCGAATTTGTTCCAGTAGGGAGGATTGTAATGTGAGGTTCACTAGGCTTCCTGTCACAAGTTCGATGTCGATATTTATAATCTCCTTCTGAAGAGGCATCTTTATTGCATTAGTGCTAAGACACTCCCATGTCCCCACCTACTCAATGCATCTGCAACCACATTGGCCTTACCTGGGTGGTATAAAATTTCACAGTTGTAGTCCTTCACCTATTCCAACCACCTTCGCTGCCTCATATTCAATTCCTTTTGCATGAAGAAGTACTTCAGACTTTTGTGGTCTGTGTAGATTTTGCACTTCTCCCCATATAGGTAATGTCTCCATATCTTTAGTGCGAACACCACTGGTGCCAACTGAAGATCATGAGTGGGATATCGTTGTTCATAATCTTTGAGTTGTCTGGAAGCATAAGCTACTACCTTCCCATCTTGCATCAACATACATCCTAAGCAGTTCTTTGATGCGTCACAATACACCACAAATTTTCCGCCTTCTGTAGGAACACAAAGGATAGGTGTAGAAATCAACTTATCATGGTCTGAAAGCTTTCTTCACATTTCTCAGTCCATGCAAACTTATGATGTTTGCAGGTTAAGTTGGTCAAGGGTGTGGCGATCTTTGAGAAACCCTCGAAAAACTTCCTATAGTAACCCACCAATCCTAAGAACCTTCGAACTTCTGAGGCATTCTTTGGCTGGGGCCAGTCTCTAATGGCCTCAATCTTTGATGAGTCTATAGCTATTCCATTCTTGGACACTATATGACCTAGGAAAGTTACTTGTTTCACCCAAGACTCACACTTAGAGAACTTAGCGTATAGCTGATGTTCTCGCAGTCTTTTCAAGGTCAACCTCAAATGCTCCTCGTGCTCCTCCTTGGTCTTTGAGTAAATAAGGATATCATCTATGAACACTACCACAAACTTGTCCAGATAGTCCTTAAATACCCTATTCATCATGTCCATAAATGTTTTTGGGGCATTAGTGAGTCCAAAATACATCACTAGGAACTCATAGTGCCCGTAGCGAGTTCTAACAGCTGTTTTCGGAATAATTCCCTCTTTTACTTTCAACTGATGGTACCCGGATCCCAGATAAATCTTCGACAATACTGCTGCCCCTTGCAGTTGATCAAAAAGGTAATCTATCCTAGGCAAAGGATATTTGTTCTTAATGGTGACCTTATTGATTTCTCGGTAATCGATGCACATTCTCATGCTCCCATCCTTCTTTTTCACAAATAGGACTGGTGCTCCCCATGTCGAATGGCTAGGTCTTATGAACCCCTTGTCTAACAACTCTTGTAGTTGATTCTTAAGTTCCTTCAATTCTGACGGTGCCATTCGATAGGGTGCTTTAGAGATTGGTGTTGTTTCTGGTGCAAGCTAGATTACAAACTCGATTTCTTTGTCTGGGGGTAATCTTGGTAATTCCTCGGGAAACACCTCCAGGAACTCACAAACAATATGCACATTTTTTGGTTTTAACTCTGACTCCTTCAATTTATCCACCACACTAGCCAAAGATGTTGAACAACCATGTTGCCTCATATTTCGTGCTTCCAGTGCAGATATTATGGGTGTTTGAAAACACGCTACTTCTCCTCTAAAGGAAAAGACCTCTGCTTTTTTTGGCCTGAACTCCACAGTCTTCTTCCAACAGTCTATTGTCGCCCCATGCTTGGATAACCAATCCATTCCAAGTATTACATCATAATCTGGTATACTCAATTCTATAAGGTCTGCAGGGCACTCCTTGCCCTCTATCCTTACAGGCGTTGACGGTAACCAGCTAGTTGACAACATCATGTCTCCCGATGGCATCATTGTAGTAAAGTTATGCTCAAACAGTTTATAAGGCATACTCAGCTTATCATTCACATTCATGGAAACATAAGAGTGAGTCACTCCAGAATCAATGAGGAATCTACACATCATACCAGATATAGGGAGCTGACCTGTGACTACGGTGTTGCTGTTGGCTGCTTCATTCTGAGTTAAGGCAAAAACTTGTGCTGGCACCAGATTGCTGTACTATTCTGTCCTGCCTTCCATTGTGGCAATTCTTCTTCTGATGTCCTGCCTGACCTCACTTAAAACATTTATTGGTGCCGGCCTAGTATTCTCCCAGGTGTCTTTTCGAGCATTTAGGACAGATGTGGTGCTCTACTCGGTTGCCTTGATGGTTCCCACGGTTCCGGTCATTAAAGCGATTGTTGTGGTTGTTGGGGTTCTGAGTGTTGTGACTGTTGTTATTCATGGCCGGAGGTCTTGGTCTCTTATCAGTACCACTGTTCTACCCTTCATTAGCTTTCCTTTTGTTACCCTCATTGAAGTCCTTGTTTTGGTAGTTCTCCCTTCTGGTAGCATTATCCTTCCATATCCGATCTTCCAAATATTCTGCTTCAAGTGCTCTATCAAGTACTTCTGCATAACTGACCACTTCATCACTGGATATCATAACATCCTTAACGATCATCAACTTGAGTCCCCTCACGAACCTTTGGACTCGCAAAGTTTCAGTTGGCACAACTTCCGGAGCAAATTTTTCCAACCTATTGAACTTTTGTGCATAATCAGTAATAGATAGGTTTCCTTGTATAAGGGTTACAAACTCATATACCTTGATTGCTAGCACGGCCGCACTATAATACTTCTTGCTAAAAGCCTGGACGAATTTTTCCCAAGTCATGGTATTCAAGTCACGGGTCTGTTTAATTACATCCCACAAAATTCATGCATCCATTTTGAGTAAATAGACTGCACAGGAGACTCTCTGACGATCATTCAACTCCATATGATCGAAGATGGCCTCGACCGATCTTAACCAATCCTCTACCACTATTGGATCTACTTTCCCTTCAAAGGTTGGTGGGGCCTTTTTTCTGAAATGTTCATACACTAGCTTGAACCCATAAGTTACAGGTAGTGGTACAGGTGGAGTTGTTGGCGACTGAGGTTACGCTACTGGCACTTGAGGCACTTGGGGAGTTTGTGTAACGCCCTAAACTCCAGGGACCGTTAGGGTGTGCCTTGTAAACAGTGCTAAACTCGCTAATCGAGTCATTTGGCCAAAATCGTGTAACTAAGTATGATTAGCGGTTTAGGGATTAAAAATTTTGGTTAAGATATAACGTTTCACTAGAGCGTTTATTGTATACATTGGGATCCCAAAAATATAATTTAAAGGTTTATTACAACAAAATATTTACAACCAACCGATCTAAGCTGCAAAACAAGGTTTAACCCTAGTTCCTCTCCTTCAAACCTCGGCTGTGGCAGTCGAGCAGCTGCATATGTACACATCCTCACCTAAGCTCTCCAACTCAAGGATGGTCTAGCTTTCTTTTGCCTTTACCTACACCACATAGCACCCGTGAGCCGAAGCCCAGCAAGAAAACTCAATATGCTCATGAATAAGTAATAACATGTTGCTAAATCATTATAGGCATGCCTAGCAGTAACAACCCTACTCATGCATGCAAGCAGGTACAAATACATGTTTGTTAAGTCCTGCGCTCTGAGTAGATGACTAATAAGTCTCTCGCTCCGAGGTAGATGACTAATAAGTCATTCTCTAAATAGATGACTAATAAGTCCATCTCAGTCAGATGACTGATAAGTCTATCCTGGTCAGATGAATGATAAGTCCATCTCGGTCAGGTGACTGATAAGTCTATCCCAGTCAGATGACTGATAAGTCCATCTCGGTCAGATGACTGATAAGTCTATCCGAGTCAGATGACTGATAAGTCCATCTCGGTCAGATGACTGATAAGTCCATCTCGATTAGATGACTAATAAGTCCATCTCAGAGGTCCCATACCCTCCTGGCCATGTAACGTGTAGGTCACCTTAGCCTTTCTGGCTCTGGCTCTAAGTAACTAGCCCTTAGACTAGACAAGCGCTTTTAGTTTTCATCGAACTTGAGGTCGGTCCGGCATTGATGCTCATTTGAGTTATTCAATGCAGATGTCGATTAGATCTAATCTTTTCGGCTTACGTTGAACACGCTAATACCATCCTTGACTCATAAGTCAATGCTATACGACCATTGCTCAGTACTACTTGTTGATCTTGACTAATAAGTCACAGCTTTACAATCAATACTGACACCAATGCTGATCCCTGGCTAATAAGTCAGTGCTTCCTCAATGAGGTAATACAAACAGACATATATCATATGTCAAATGTTCAAATATAAGGTATTTAGCATGCTCATTTAGTAATCAAAAGCATAATTATAATCATGCACAATTACAGAGACTCAAGCTCTGATCAATCTCATAATCCACATTCATGCCATGCCCTATTCTCATGTATCTTATGCATTTTCAATGCAATCAATGTCCACATATAGAGCACTTAACATGCCTCACGAATAACCATGCATGTCACATATGGGGTGTAGTTTTCTTACCTTTGGTCCAAGAACAGGTCACCAATAAACGAGCCACAAGCACGATCCTGATTCCAAGCCCCTAGTGATAACCTAGTCACAACCATAAACGGTGATCCATTAAATTCAAGTTCTAAAACCAATCCCGGAACCAAGACCTAGCCTCTGAGACTTCAAATCCCACTAAACAGGGTATTAGGAATGATCCTAAGGCCTAAGGTTTGAGTTCCCATCACTAAAAACCCACTTTGGTCACTTTTCCTCTTTTGAGCCACGGCCACAATCATTATAGCCGCAGCCCCACTCAAGTCAGGCCCAAAAACTCTTCTCTGACAACAATTAGAGCCGCAGCTCAACCCAATAGAGCCGCAGCTCAAATAGCCCATTAGCCCCAAACCACCAGCTTCTTAAAGCTTGAGCCGCAGCGCCCAAGAACAGAGTCGCGGCTCAACCTCGAACCCAGCAAAAAAAAACTCCATTTCTTCATCTAAAAACCTTTCAAAAACATATCCAAACATCTCCAAACTCAAAAATAAAAGTTCTCAAACATCCCCATGATCCAAAACCCATAAAACCCAAGCTTCAAATCTAACAAAAACTCATCAAAACACAAAGTCCAATTCAAGCTTAAAAACTTTAAAAACTTAGAACTTAAAACTTGAATTACCTCCGATTGAGTTGTTTCCCAACTAAATCCTCTGGCTAATAAGCTTCTAATCTTCCCTGGGATCGCTATGCCTCGATCCTCGCTTGAATCCGAGTCCTAGAGCTCAAGTTTCCTTCGAAAATGCGACCGGGAGACGAAAATGGAACTTTGAGGGAGAGAGAACATACAGAACATTCTTTTTATTTTTTTAAAAGGTTACTTCAAGCTTAAGTAGCCTCAAACAAATCCTAACACTCGTGGTCCCGAAAACATCCCCGGGGGAAAAATAGTCAAAACCTCCAGAATTTCTCCCTGATCTTACTAACTCCCAATTTATCATCAAATATTAATTCTCATTACCCAATAACCCGGTAATGCTCTAAATACCCCTTGACTCACTCCGAGTCAAGAATAAATCCCTTTGTGACTTTCCCACTAGCTTACCTCCTAGGATCGTCTCGTGCTGGGTAACCCAGGCATAACCAAATAATAATAAAGCACCACACACACATATCACATATATGCCAAATATGCCCGAAATGGCCAAAATATGAAAATCTCCCAATTACTCATAATTGAGTTCACATGCATATTTAATACACCTAAACATGCATATTATCATTTAATCACATAATAAATCAACTATGGCCCTCCCGGCCTCCTAAACAAGGTCCTAAACCTTATAGAAATTTGGGGCATTACAGTTTGGGGCGTTTACGGTGCTTGCCTAGAATGTGCCAATTCCTCATCTCTCAGCCTCAATTGTTCTCTCAACCTTGCTACTTCTATGGCCAGGTCCACAGATGGTGCTACTAGAGATGCAGGTTGAACTGATGGCATTTCTATGTCAGGGGTTGTCGTGGCCTTAGACCTTGTGGAGACACCCTTTCCTCGGCCTCCTCCTTTTCCCTTGCCTCCTCTTCCTCTAGTTGACATTATGAGATTCTAATGCATCAAAAGAAAATCATAAGGAAGGAAAATTCGCATAATGGTTTGATAGATATTTGCAAAATCATACATTCAAACAACATCATTTAGAGTTTACAAAAATATTAAACCATAGCATTCAAAGTGTTCAAATTATTCCAAAAATTTAAACAATCCAATAAAGTGTTTAATGACCAAAACATAAATCCTTTAAGGTCTTAAAAATATCCCATCTTATTTATTAGCATTTCATGGAACGATTTACGCGATGGACTCTAGTCCTCAACAGTGGACTCGTCCCCTGAGCTGTAAATCAAAGACGTCTTCTGGGATGTGAAAGTAGCTAGGAGCGCTCGCCATTATCCTCATCCTAGTGGTCACACATGGTATAGCTCGAGTTACTTCCTAAATTTCCAAGGCTCCTTCCACATCGTGTACTGTCTCCAAACACTCCTCTGTCTCTCTGTCATCCGTCTTCACCAATACCAGCTCCAGAGGACTAAAACTGTAGTTGTCTATAAGATCGTAGATTACGTATTCCATGGTACTAAACTCTAGGTCATCTTGAATGACGTTATGCCATGCTCTGTCCAACTGGAGAAGGGCCTCAGAGTACATTGACAGTGCTTCCCTCAACACCCAATATTGCTCTCTGGTCCAAAGCAAAGCTCCTCTTTTGTTCATGATACCTTGAATACGATCACAAATCATCGTTGTTGTTTTTAACACTGCAATATGCCAATCGTAGGGATCCTCCTCAAGCTGGACCTTGGGTATTGCGCGAATCTCCTTGAGTAGTTGTTTCTTACTAATTTTCAAAACAAAAGGCATCTTACTATACTGCAGTTACGAAACTATAAAATTAAATAAAACAAAAAAAAGTAATAGCACATAAAACAAATACTTACGACGTGGTGAGATGAGATTTTCCCGTATTTAGTGTGTATGTGGAGGGTCCTTGGAAACATGGACGTCCTGGCTCTGATGCCATTTGTAAAACTCCCTAATCTAATACTTTGTAAAATATTTGCACGCTCATAAGTTTATAGAAGAAAAGCCACTTCTTATAAAAATCTCAGTGGGGCCTTGCTAAAACATGCAAGTTGGGCCCAATAGTTTAAAAGAAAAATAAGTTTTCATGCAACGTTATAAAAATAATTAAAGTTCAAGTCCCACTGATAAGTTCTAAAAATTTAAAATAACATGACATTATTCTTTAGAAATAGGCATTTTAAACTGATCATTTCTCGTCCATAGGATGCCCCCACGCCATACACACCTTGATGATAGAACTCCCCACATCACCACGCGTGCCAAAGAGAAATCCTATTTGCTACCTGGAAGGGAAAGTAAGGGGGTGAGCTAAAAGCTCAGTAAGGAAGTACAAATAACACACAAGTAAAACACAACAAAACATATTCATATTCATACATCATCATACATCATAAGCGTCATTATTGTAACCATCATCATCATATACATAAACATAATGATCATAACACAACATCATATACATAGTCATCATAAACATAACATCATAACATAAACATCATATCTTTGTGAACATGGCCCGCTAACTTGTCCATGTCACATCTTGAGGTAAACAGGATCTCTGGTCCTTAAATGACCTTGGCTCTGCCCTATGAGTTACGTCTTCATATCCTTAGTAACTCGGGTTACGTCTTCACATCCTTAGTAACCCTTTTTGTTGAGTCGCGTTCATCATGCTAACAACCATTTCATAACATACATCATTCAAATGACATACAAACCAGTCATATCAGCACAAAATAGCATTTCGTAATTCACATCGCATTCTTATTCATACAAGTCAACCTTACCATTCACAACATAAACAACCAAAATTTCTATCTAACTTCCTTACCTCAGATCCAAGCAAAGCACAACTGACAAACTTCACAACGAGCCTATACCATAATGAAATAACATCCTTTAGCATCACATAAACTCTCTTGTGCCTAACTCATATATCTCATTTGTGCATGGGCCATGCACACATGGTGAAAAGTACTCATAATTTCCAAATAGGCATAATTACACATAAAATCACCAAAAGAATAATACAAATTATACCTATGTAAATGCATGGTTTTTGAATAAAAATCATATGGTTGCATATTAGACACATTTTTTTAATGTAAAAGTGAAATTGCATGTGACATGCATACGTGGGAACATTGTTAAAAAGTGGCGTTAAAAATGATAATTTCGAAACGCTTATTTCTATAGTTTCAAAAATAATGAATTTGTAACATATTTTTATTACCATTATTTATCTCTTTAAAATCATTAAGTTGATTAAACCTCTAAAACATTATTTTTATTTCAAGAAATAATTTATTTAACCATTGTTGACGGTGAAATCTCGTCAACGAAATTAGATCGGAAAACTCAAAGGTAAATAAGGTGATGTTTACATAAGAACTTAGAATGGACTTATGGAAGGATAAACACAGATCAACAATGGAGTAAAAACTATATATTGTTTAATAGCTTCAGCCTACAATGAATTTTCTAACCCCCTTCCATGTAGAAGTGTGGTTCCTTTTATAGTGGGCTCTAATGGCCCCTGATACATTGTGGTCCAAGGGACCAGATGGTACGCAAGTACACTGCCAGGAGAGTGGTCTCAGGGGTAGTGGTGTTGGAAGAGTGGTGGTTTGCTCTAGTACGTGTTTGGGGTCTACAAAAGTACTCCTGTCTTGGTACAATATTATGCCTCCACTACTTGTTGGGTACGGATCTCATAAGCATGTTGAGGGAGTTCTGACCATGTACCATTCTTGTACTGCCACTACCTGTCTGGCATGGACACCGTACCATCCGCATTCTAACTCTTCTTGGTCTGTAGGCTCATTCCGTTCCTCTTCTTGTTTCATGGTCACCACGTGGACACCCCTAAGGATGAGGCTGGTGTGCGAGAGGAGGCCACCACGAGGACCATGGCGTGACTGTTGTGCGTGGCGTCTTGGGGGCCGCGAGACACTTCTCTCCTAGTGGTGTCGCGAGGCGAGCAGAGCGTGCGAGGCGCCTAGGGCGCGCGACGTGTGCTGGGCACCTGGGGTGCGCGGGGCGTGCAAGGCACGCGAGTCGCCTGGGACGCATGGGGCGCGCGACGCACGCGAGCCGCCTGGGGTGCGCGAGGCGCACGAGGCACGCAAGGCGCCTGGGGTGCGCGAGACGCTAGCGGGTGTCTAAGGTGAAGTGGTCATTTGGAGCAGGGTTGATTTGAGCACTACTTTGATGGATTAAAGGGACTTCAAACATGGTTGCTTGGGACCTTCCAGGGACCTTAGACATGAGATGTGGGTTCTTTACTGGTGTTGAATTTTTAGTATCCACACTTGCGAGGCATCTTCTTGATGCGAGGTCCATGGTGTGGGACACATGGTGCGAGATCCTCGAGAAGAGGCTAGGCGTGTGCATGAGGTGTTGGCATGCGTGAGGAGTAGCTAGGCACTGCCGGAGTGGTGTCCGCGAGGCCCATGTGTGAGGCGCAGCTGGGTGCTGCGCGAAGTGGTGTCCGTGAGGCCCAATCGCGAGGCGCAGCTGGGTGCTGCCAGAGTGGTGTCTGCGAGGCCCATGTGCGAGGCATCTCGCGAGGCTGGGGCCTTGACTCCGAGGGGCATGGCTAAGGGCCATGTGCACGTGACAGAGGCGTCTTACGAGGTGATGCGGCTTGGAGGCCTGGAATGACCTCGTGAGGCCTAGGGCCCTGCGAATGTCTGACATTTTGTTGGCTTGTAATAACCTTCTGCCTCCATCGCGTACTTGGTGCCCTTGGTGCCCCTTAGCTGCTTACTTCATTAAGGGACTGGAAACTTTTTTTTTCTTGGTGGATTTTTGATAGAGAGGCCTTTAGGTGTCTTTGTAGACTCTTCTCTT
Source organism: Humulus lupulus (assembly GCF_963169125.1). Classification (NCBI taxonomy): domain Eukaryota; kingdom Viridiplantae; phylum Streptophyta; class Magnoliopsida; order Rosales; family Cannabaceae; genus Humulus; species Humulus lupulus. The sequence continues at coordinate 164,061,964 of NC_084795.1, forward strand.
TCTTTTTATTATTATTATTATCATATATTTTATATTTATCATGCTTGAGGTCCTTTGGAGCCCACACAAAAGGGGGTTTGATAGGTCTCTCTTTGGTGCACCTTGGTTGTATCTATAAGGATATGTTGACCCCTTGGGTTCTAGTTATCCTTTTATGTACTTTTGCGCGCGCTTATTATTTTTTGCGAGAAGCGTCCTTTTCGTCATTATGCATAGTACTATTTCTGCAAGCGTCTTCTTTGAGACCCTTTTTGCAAGCGTCTTCTTTGATACCCTTTTTGGAAGCATCTACTTTTGAGACCCCTTTTCGTAAGCATCTACTTTTGAGACCCTTTTTGCAGGCATCTACTTTTGAGACTCCTTTTTGTAGGCGTCTACTTTTGAGACCCTTTTTGCAAGCGTCTAGTTTTGAGACCCATTTTGCAGGCGTCTACTTTTTAGACCCTTTTTGCAATTTTTGAGGTGATCTCCCCTCAGGTCGGAACTTTCATGGCCAGATGGTCTTCGTTCAATCTCAAACTTGGTCTGCGACCCCTCTAGCACGACTCCCCCTTCTATATGGAATCTTCAGATGTATCAGTAGTGGGCCGACTAGAGGAAGGTTCGATTTCTTCAACCTGCGAGTTCTTATGGCCCTCTTCCACACGCATGTACTTCTGTGCTTTCTCGAAGAAATCGTCTAAATTTGAAACTTCTCTTTTGAGCATGTTACTCCATAACTTGCTTCCTGGATGAACTCCGGCTGTAATAGCCATCTTGAGCTCCACTTTACTTCCCACCTTTGTTGCTTCTATATTGAACCTATGGATATAGTTCTTCAGACTTTCATTCTCGCCTTGTTTTATGTTAGTGAGGCTGGTAATTGGCATGACGTAATCACAGGTTGCATGGTGTTGCTGAAGAAATTCATCAGAGAATTGCTACCCTGACTTGATTGTTCCTGGCCTTAACCTCTTGAACCACTTGTACGCCACTTCTTTAAGCGTAAAAACAAAGCAATGGCACTTTTCTCTGTTGTTGACCCCTCTTAACCTCATCAAGTTATTGAAGGAGTCTAACTGATATTTTGGGTCTGTAGTACCCTCGTACGGAGTCATGTGAGGCTCTCTGAAGCCAATGGGCCTTTGCTCAGCCTGGATCTCCCTTGTGAAGGGCGAATAACGGTCAAATTCTTCATCATCTTTGTGCCCCCCAAGTGCAGTGGTAATCTTTCCTCGAGGGCTTCGCATTTTGGTGTCTAGTGCCCTCCTCTTTCTGCTTGAGGAGTCTCGCGGGTCCTCAGACTGAACCTTTGCTCTAGTTGTGTTCCTCAGGGGAACCGCGGGGGATGCTTCTTTTGAGGTGACTTCTGCTTCGTTCTTATGACCATCGTCTTCCTTCCGCATTTGCTCCTGAGGGAGTTTCGTCGGCCTAGGTCCTTTTCGGGGGAGTTTTACTGGTAGAAAGTCGGGTTCCCCCATCGTCTACGAGGATAGTGTTTTCCCTTTTTTCGTGCTCCTTCTCTTTATGCTTGGGAAGGGGTATGTTTGACTTTCCTTGTAGTAGGTCATTTAAGACTTCCTGCATGTTCTCTATCGTAGTTTCTAGCCTTTGAGTCTTTTTATGTAACTCGTGAATCTCATCTTTGTAGAAGCGATTCCTTGAGCTAGAACATACTAAGCGTACCCCGGGACCTTGGCCTGGCCCGTGCGTCGATGGACCTGGGTCTTGGTGGCCTGAGTGTGGTGCCACTGGGGGCCGATGAAGTGGATGCACTGGCGGCTCTGAATGACCTCTGTCGGGATGGATAGTCGGGGACGATGCTTCCTTCTCCTCCCTTGGGGGAAGAGGTTCCTCCAGTCTGCATCCATGCTTGGGCGGAGGGGGGTCTTTCTTGGAAGCCCTCCGCTCTACTCCATCCCGACGAACCTCATCATCTTGTATTTGTCGTAGGCGTTCTGAACGTCTTAGCATATTTCTTTGTTGGAAGTGATGGAAGAACGTTGGCTTGATGCTTGTTCTTCCCACAGACGGCGCCAAACTGTTGACGGTGAAATCTCATCAACAAAATTAGATCGGAAAACTCAAAGGTAAATAAGGTGATGTTTAGATAAGAACTTAGAATGGACTTATTGAAGGATAAACACAGATCAACAATGGAGTAAAAACTGTATATTGCTTAATAGCTTCAGCCTACAATGAATTTTCGAACCCCCTTCCATGTGGAAGTGTGGTTCCTTTTATAGTGGGCTCTAATGGCCCCTGACACATTGTGGTCCAAGAGACCAGATGGTATGCAAGTACACTGTCAAGAGAGTGGTCTCAGGGGTAGTGGTGTTGGAAGAGTGGTGGTTTGCTCTAGTACGTGTCTGGGGTCTGCAAAAGTACTCCTATCTTGGTACCATATTATGCCTCCACTACTTGTTGGGTACGGATCTCATAAGCGTGTTGAGGGAGTCCTGACCATGTGCCATTCGTGTACTGCCACTACCTGTCTGGCGTGGACACCACCATCCGTATTCTAACTCTTCTTGTTCTGTGGGCTCATTCCGTACCTCTTCTTGTTTCATGGTCACCACGTGGACACCCCTAAGGACGAGGCTAGTGTGTGAGAGGAGGCCACCATGAGGACCACGGCGTGACTGTTGTGCGTGGCTTCTTGGGGGTCGCGTGACGTTTCTCTCTTGGTAGTGTCGCGAGGCGAGCGGGGCGCTTGGGGCGCGCGAGGCGATTGCTTGGCACCTAGGGCGCGCGAGACGCTAGCGGGTGTCCGAGGTGAAGTGGTCATTTGGAGCAGGGTTGATTTGAGCACTACTTTGACGGATTAAAGTGACTTCAAACATGGTTGCTTGGGACCTTCCAAGGACCTTAGGCATGAGATGTGGGTTCTTTACTAGTGTTGAATTTTTAGTATCCACACTTGCAAGGCGTCTTCTTGATGTGAGGTCCATGGTGTGGGACACATGGTGCGAGACCCTCGGGATGAGGCTAGGCGTGTGCATGAGGTGTTGGCCTGCACGAGGCGCAACTAGGCGCTGTCGGAGTGGTGTCCACGAGGCCCATTCATGAGGCGCAACTGGGTGCTGCGCGAAGTGGTATCCATGAGGCCCATGCATGAGGCGCAGCTGGGTGCTGCGCGAAGTGGTGTCTGTGAGGCCCATGCACAAGGCGCAGCTGGGTGCTGCCGAAGTGGTGTCCGCGAGGCCCATGCGCGAGGCATCTCGCGAGGTTAGGGCCTTGACTCCGAGGGGCATGGCTAAGGGCCATGTGCACGTGACAGAGGCGTCTTACGAGGTGATGCGGCTTGAAGTCCTGGAATGACCTCGTGAGGCCTAAGGCCCTGCGAATGTCTGACATTTTGTTGGCTTGTGATAACCTTCTACCTCTATCGCGTACTTGGCGCCCTTGGTGCCCCTTAGCTGCTTACTTCATTAAGGGACTAGAAACTTTTTTTTTTCTTGGTGGATTTTTGATATCCACAACCATTTAAAAATACAATAACTCCATTATTTATTTTTAAATTACATATAAAAAAGGAAATAAATTATGTATAATACTTATAATTAGCATGTTTCCTTAGAATATCACAATTTTATCCAATTAACAAAATTACAAACTTGGTGTGGGAAAAAATATAATTTTTAGGTGTGTAAAAAATATATTTTACTTGTATTATTTTAAGACTAATTTTAAGTGGAATAAATTCATAACTGATAATCCAATAATTAATTTAAAATATTTTAACTAAACTTTCATCCACTATTTAATTTATTTTTAAAAAAATCACAAGTGAATTAATTTCAACATTTTTCTTAATTAAAATAAAGAAAAATCATATCTATTAAAATGAACACTCATGGTTATATTATAAATGTCATTTTTATTATTTTTATAGTTTAGGGTATTAATTTATTTCAACATACACACAAAATTCCTTTTATTTAAAAATACAACTTCACATTTTTACTAAAATTCCAACAACTAAATATATCCTCAAAATCACCATTTTTATTTTTAAAAACTCATATTTTCTCAAAAAATAAAAATAAAAAATATCTGTAGGTAATTATTTGAACAAAAATATCATTTCAAGTCATATTAAAGTTCCATTTAATTTCTTGAAAACTTTATAGCACTTACAAAATTATTTAAACATCTAAAAATATTATTCTCAACATATTTGACACCATTTATACACAAAATCAACAAGTACATCAAATCATAAAATTCATCAATTTCATCATGCCTTACAAAATTCACACATTAATCATGCATGTTTAATTAACATAATTAAACACAAACTCTACCATGTTTCTATCATTCAAATAATCCAAAAGAAAACACGACTAACATATACCCATTTAAAATCTTGCAAACACCATACCATGTTTCTAACGAATATATACATGACATCAAATAAAATAAGAATGACAAACATGCATCAAATAACATAAATACAAATATCCATATATGCCTTCACATGAAACCTAGCATGTTCCTATTTCCCAAATAACATGACCAAGATCATAGAAACATGAAAGGAAATATAAGCAAAACTCCACATGTATTATCTACATATGCCTTGGGCTAGATCTATATGGGATTTATGCTCTTGAATCCAAATATATATATATATATAACCACCTAACATGTTTCTCATCAAGCCATTATAACAATAACGCAAAACAAACACCAAGGCCACAATAATCAAAACATTAGCTTTCTTTCAAAACATGATTTTTTTTTAAACATCCATCAATATCAAAGCAACACAAACATAATATCCTTACCCAAAACACCAATCCACATTCAGCCATGATCTCTCCAAAATAACAAAAATAAAACAACAACAACAACAACCATAGATTTAGGGAGGAACTCCAATACCTCTTCTTGATAGTAATTCAAGAACCCAAACTAAAATCACCACCTTGCTCAAACCCTAGGGGTTTTTTCAAAAATCCACATGGAGAAGAAGAACACCAACAACACAAACAACTCTAATCAAAATACTAGAATCAAAAGAAGGGATAATCACAAACATAAACATAAAGAGGTGTACCCTAGGATTAATCCCTTCTTCTTCTTCTTTTTCTCCTTCTTCTTCTTCTTCTCTTTCTCTCCTTCTCTCTCTAGAACTCGCCTCTCTCTCTCTCTCTCTCCTTCTCTCTAGGCTGATGGCACCACCATGAAAAATGGCTCTTCTTTTTTTCCCTCTTCCCTTTTTATTCTAATTTGGCCAAAAATAACCTAATAAAAAAAATGGTAAGTTTCCTAATGGTGCATATTTTTCCTTTATTCTAATTTATTTGATTGACGAAAAAAAAGAAACAAAATAAATGGGACAACATTCCTTCTTGCCATCCACACTACCCCTTGTTACCCTTTCTTTTTTTATTATTATTTTTGTAATAAAAAAAATAAATAAATCTAATAAAAAGGAAACTACAATGTGTGTAGAAAATTCTACACATGTGCACCATGCAACCATGCATATGCACACACTCAATAACTAGGGTGCATCACTACTTACCATGCACCTTAGTGCATTCAACCAAAACTCAATTATTCACATTATTAAAATAAATAAATAAAAAACAATTAACAATTAAATTAACAAAATTCTACCAAAAAATTCTAACAATTAATTTAAACAAACAAATAACATAATTCACAACACTTAACAATTTAATTAAACAAAACACAAAATTTAAATAAATATTATAAAAAATTTTGTGCGCTACATTTGTGGAGCTATTTCACAAAAAGTACTACAACTCGACAGTCATCACTATGAGGGTGGAAGAGTTTCCTAGTCTGAAACCGGACAATTTTTCGTTAGTTGAGTACGCTTGAAAATTTGATCAGCTAGCAAAGTTCGCACCAGAGTTGGTCCCAAATGACTACTTGAGGGTTACCAAGTTCACCAGGGGACTCCGACCCAAGATCGAATTAGGGGTCAAGCTAGGAAACCTCGAAACCACTTCTTACGTCGATGTTTTGGAAACAGTTATAGAGGTGGAAAGGCTCCAAGAAAATGTTAGCAAGGAGGAGGCAAGAAAGTCTGGACCCAAGCAACAGAATCAGACTCAGAATGGTCGAAACCATAACAACCAGCATAGCAATAATGGGCAGAAAAGAAAGCATCCTGATAATAAGCAAACCGACGCTGACAAAAGAGCACGGACTAACAATGGTAATAACAGGTCAGGTTATGTGGAATACCCTCAGTGCTCCAAGTGCCAGAAAAGACATCCTGGGGAGTGTCGTGCAAACAGCAAGGGTTGTTACAATTGTGGCCAGGAAGGTCATTAGAAAAGAGATTATCCATAGCTCAAAATAGAAGAAAAGAAGGACAACAAGATGGTTCCAACCAGAGTCTTCGCCTTGACCCAGGGAGAAGTCGAAACCAATAACAAGGTGGTCACAGGTCAGCTTCCTATCCTCGATAATATATGTTCAGTATTGTTTGATTCGAGAGCAACACACTCATATATCTCGTTAGGAATGATAGATAAATTAGACAAACCTTTTGAAAAAATTTAGAACTAGGTTTGTTACAGAATTGCCTTTCGGCAAAACCGTCCTATCATCACGAATAGTACGAGGAGTACCGATCAAAGACGAGGGCACGGAGCTAGAAGGAGACCTAATAGAGCTATATATAAAGGACTTGTAGATGCAACCATCAATTGTAGATGCAAGCAAGTGATGTTTGAAACTCCTGATGGTTAGAAACTATGTCTTATGGGAAAGGTTTTAGAACTACGGACACCGCTTATCTCATCTCTCAAAGCTCAAAGGATGATAAAGAAAAGATGTCACAAATTCTTTGTAAGCATCATGGATGTGGCATAGGAAACACCATTAAAGGTTGGAGACGTCCACATTATAAAGGAATTTCCAGAAATATTTCCTAACGACTTTCCAGGGTTACCCCTACTCGGGAAATTGACTTCACAATCGAACTAGTACCGAGAACTGAGCCTTTCTCAAAGGCACCATACCAGATGGCACCTATTGAACTCAAGGAGTTGAAAACACAATTACAAGAGCTCTTAGACTTGGGATTCATCAGACCAAGCCATTCACCATGGGGGGGCACTGTTTCTATTTTTGAAGAAAAAGGATGGAAGCATGCGGATGTGTATCAATTACCGCGAGTTGAACAAGGTGACAATTAAGAACAAGTACCTGCTACCCCGGATCGATGACTTATTTGGTTAACTCCAAGGAGCGAGTGTATTTTCAAAGAATGATCTACGGTACAGCTATCAACCGCTCAAGGTAAGGGAAGAAAATATAACAAAGATAGCTTTTAGAACTCGATACGGACATTACGAGTTCCTAGTTATGTTTTTTGGTCTTACAAATGCTCCAGCCGCATTTATGGACTTAATGAATCGAGTCTTCAAGGATTACTTGGAGAAATTCTTCATGCTGTTCATTGACGATATATTGGTGAATTCCAAGGACTAAGTCGAGCACGAAGAACATTTAAGACTGACCATGTATCGATTAAAAGAGCACCAACTTTATGCTAAGTTTAAGAAATGTGAATTTTGGCTATCACAAGTAGCGTTCCTCGGCTACATAGTATCCAAGGATGGAGTCACAGTAGTCCCAACTAATGTGGACACTGTGAAGGATTGGCCAAGACCTAAGAATGCATCAGATGTTAGAAGTTTTCTCGGGCTAGCGGGCTATTATCAGAGATCTGTAGAAGGCTTTTCTAAGATAGCCACTTCGCTTACCAACCTGACCCGAAAATAGAAAAAGTTCAACTGGACGGATAAATGTCAAGAAAGCTTCCAGTTGCTCAAAGATAAATTATGCTCAGCACCGGTGCTTTGCGTACCGAGACTCAACGACAAGTTTGTAATATTTTGTGATGCGTCCAAGCAATGGTTGGGCTGTGTACTGATGCAAAATGACAAGGTGATAGCCTTCACCTCAAGGCAGCTGAAGGAATACGAGCAATGCTATCCAACACACGATATGGAGTTGGCAGTGGTGGTCTTCGCATTAAAAATCTGGCACCACTATCTATATGTAGAACGGTGTGAGATTTATAAGGACCACAAGAGCTTAAAATATTTCTTCATGCAGAAGTAACAAAAAATGAGGCAGTGCAGGTGGTTGGAACTAGTAAAGGGCTATGACTGTGAAATCCTATACCACCTTTGAAAGGCAAATGTAGTTGCAGATATGTTAAGCCGGAAGATTACGGAAATCTGGCAGCATTATCTGGAATTGAAAAGTCGCTACAGCTAGAGCTGATTAATGCCAGGATATAAATAGTCTTGGGTCAACTGGCTAACTTTTCCATCCATTCGAGTTTACTAGATGATATACGGATCAGGAGGGCATGATGACACATTAGTATCGCATATGGATGCATGCAAAGAAGGCAAGACTACAGATTTCTCTATATTAGGACAGGGGTTCTTGAGATATAAGGGTCAGGTATACATGTCGCATGACCATGGGATTAAGATGAAGATATTAGAAGAGGCACACACTACCCCATGCTCAGTTCACCTGGGATTGACCAAGATGACTCACGACCTTAAGGCACTATATTGGTGGTTGGGAATGAAGAATGACGTAGCAGAATGTGTCCAAATGCCTAATATGCCACAAAGTAAAGCCAGAACATCAGTGACCCGTAGGCTTATTGCAATCACTTAGTATTCCAGAATAAAAGTGGGAAGACATAGCCATGGACTTTGTGGCAGGATTACCACGAACAAATAACCAACATGACTCAGCTTGGGTTGTGGTAGATAGACTCATCAAGTCTGCTCACTTCCTGCCTCTCAAGGCTACGTACACTGCGGACAAGTATGCATACATTTATGTTCGAGAAATTGTACGACTGCATGGAATCCCTAAGACCATAGTATCTGATAGAGGATCAGTGTTCACATTGAGATTTCAGGGAAGCTTGCAGTATGCCATGGGTACCAAGCTAAGTCTCAGTATGGCATTTCATCCACAGACCAACAGACAGTCCAAGCGTACCATAAAGATTTTAGAAGATATGTTGTGCGCTTGTTTACTAGACTTCAGAGGATCGTGGAGTAAGTATTTTCCGCTTATATAGTTCTCCTACAACAATAGCTATGAGGAAACTATCGGTATGGCACCCTATGAGCTACTTTATGTAAGGAAATGCCGGTCGTTGTTACATTGGGACAAGGTAGGAGAAAGACAACTTCTTGGATCTAAGTCTGTTAGAGAGACTCAAGACGTAGTGGAGTTGATTAGAAAGTGCATGGTCATTACTCAGAGTTGACAAAAGAGTTATGCGAATGCCAAGCGACGAGATGTGGAATTCAAAGTCGGAGATCATGTCTTCTTAAGAATATCTCCTATGAAAGGAGTGAAGCGGTTTGGGAAGAAAGTCAAACTTAGTCCCCGGTTTATAGGTCATTTTGAGATATTGGACAAGGTGGGACAAGTAGCATATAGATTAGCCCTACCGCCAGCTCTAGCAGATAGCCACAATGTGTTTCACATCTCGATGTTGCGTAGATATGTGTCAGACCCATCCCACATTCTCAAGCACAATACGTTAGCACTTCAGATTGACCTAAATTATGAGGAACGACCAGTTCGCATCCTAGAGAATGGGATGAAGGAATTACGGTCTAAGAGTATTCCGATAGTTAAGGTCTTATGTAGTAATAGTACAGAACGGGAGGCAACGTGGGAATTGGTGGAAAACATCTGAGCACAGTATCTGAAATATTTTGGTAAGTAAATTTCAGGGACGGAATTCTTTTAAGTACGGCATAATTGTAGCGTCTCAGAATTTTACCTAGTTAGATAGTAGTAGCTTGTGATGTAGTATTTTAGTTTTTGTGGTTATTGGTTCAAGCCGAGATTTAGTTGGAAACTCATAGAGATAGTTATGGATTTTGTAACTTTAGCCTATAGTTTAGAAATATTAATTTTATCATAAGGTTTGATTATTAAAGTTGGTCCTATAAATATTATTTATTATAACCTAAGGTTTAGATAGAATAATTAAGAATATGACATTTGTCACGTGTATGTTTATTAAGGATTTTAAATTAACAAATTAATCAATGATAAATCTAAGAAGTCTAGAACCTTCCCTTAGCTATTATGATCTTGTATTACTCATTCGAGGTGGTTTAAAACAACTTCAAGTGTGTTGAAAGTGTGCAAAAATGTGTTTGATATATCGGCATATGATTGATATAGAAAACACGTCGACTTCGCACCAATGAAACCACGGAGGCTCGAGAATATGGGGCAGGAAATATATCGCCTATAGGGGGTGATATATTGGCTCCCTCAGCCATTTTTGAAAATCCGTGGAATCCGAGCTAGAAACAGCCCTCAACAACTTAGACTGGCTCTTGAGCAATTTTGACCGAGTTCTGGGCATCTGTTGAGTAGAAAAATCCATTTTTATTCATTTTAATGGAATTTAGTTTCACTCCTTGAAATCTATATATAGGACCCTTCACTCAGTCATTTGCATCATCATTCAAACACTTCTCAGAGCCTCCAAGATGCTAAATTTGTTCAAGAGAGAAACACTAGGGTTTTGGGGTTGAAAGCTTTCAAATCTAAGCTTTTCTAAACACTTGGCAAGTAAGCTAGAGTGTGATTTTTGTATTGAGGTGTAGATTGAAGTTCTAAGCTATCTAAGGTACTTTTATCCTCGGGTTTAGTTCATTATAGTTCCTCTTATTCTTTTCTTTTTCTTCAAATCCTAACTTGTTATAATGGTTTTTGTTAGGTGTTTTATTTTCTTGAAAGTTAAGGTTTTCGATAAGTTCTTTTCTTGATGGTTTATATCTTCTTTTCATCTTCGTTTCTTTAGGAAACTTATGGTTTTACTGTTTGGTTTTAGGAGTTTCCAATCCCGCACTTGTCTCTAATACCCCAGTTTTTGGTAAGGAAAAAAAATTAGATTTTATGTGTTATGATTATGTTTATATGTTATGTGAATGTATCTATGTATGTTGTTTTTATGTTTGTAGTCGCTTGGGAAATATGGTTGCTTAGATAGCAAATAAGCAAATCCTGATATTTTTATCATTATCGTAGACTATAGTTGTGTTTAAACCTACCTCTAAATAGTAGCAAGAGGACCTAGATGGTTTCTATCACATAGTATGGTAATGAGTTATTGACCATTAATTTGTAGTCTTATGTTTTATGTTTTTAAGTCTTATGTTATATGTTATGCTTTAGTAGTTTTTCCTTACTGGGCATTAGGCTCATTCCTTTTTATTTAGATGGTGCAGGTAAATGAACATGGAAGGCAGGATGGATCCTAGGAGTCTTTGGCATGTGTATTGGGAGAGGACTAAAGGAATGGACCAATGGAATCGATTGAGGATGACATTGACATTTGAGTCTTTTAATTATGTATTTATGATTTTCCGCGTTTAGTATTTGAATAATTTAATTAAAGGTTTTGTTTTCTTTATGATTTTATGTAACAACAATTGGACCCCGTATTTTGGATTTTCTATAATAAAGTCTATTATCCTATGTATATATATCCAAAAGATAGTAGTATATCTTAGTAGTTTTTAAAGGTCCGAAGTCTTTAAGTTAGTCAGGTCTTTACATGGCTGGAAATAGGTTTGGGGTCGATTTTGGGTTAAGAAAATCGCAGGGAAATTTTGAAAATCTAGGCTGCAATTTTTATATCTAGGTCACTAGCTCGATCGCACCCAAGGGCTGGCATGACCGCGCCAGTGCCCCAGAACCCCAAATATTTATGTGTAGTGTCCCAAAACTCCTAAATGAGAATTAATACTTTGATTAGCTTGTAAGAAGAGCACGTGGGGTAATTATGTGAAATGTGTGAATTATATTATTATACGATTGATTATGTGTATTAAATGTGTTTAAATTATTATGTGGATATATGTGATATTCGGCAGGAGTGTGTCCTTCCGAGCAATTTTAGTGGAAAAGTCACAAGGGTGATAAATACCCCACTCGGGCCGAGCCTAGAGGTATTTTGGGAATTTTAATATTTTGGGATTTATTGGTAATGAAATAATTGGTGGAATAATTAGGTTTGGGAGATTAATTGATTAATTTGGAGATTTGTGGTGTGATTTTGTTTTTAGGGGCAAAAGACCAAAATGCCCTTGAGGTTAGCTGTGAGGTTAGGTAAAGGCAAGGGTAAAATGGTCATTTGACCAATGATTAGACAATGTGGCTAAGTTTGGACAGCAGCCTTACCTTACACGTTCTAGGCTTTTCTTCTTTTTTTGGTGTCATCTTGAAACACTAAGTATCATACAAGAGTTCTTGCTAGGTCAAGCTTTTGATTTTGAGGATCCTTCGGAGGATTGAGCATCAAGGGAGGAGATTGAAGTTGCAAAGATTATTTTTAGCACAGGGATTCAAAAATTCAAAGAGATATGAGCTTCTTTATTCTATTTTTTCCTAGTTCATCATTGTTCTTGAGGATATTTGGGTCTTTGTTCTAAATTTTGAAAATTTGCGCCTTTAAAGTGTTTAGATTTGTATGTTGATGATACGAATGGGTAGAGCATTTTTTTCTTTGGCTCTAATTCATATGGGAACTAACAAATTTGAGTTGAATTTTGTTAAATTTGGAAATGGGGCAAAATTAGGTTCAGAACCCTAAATGTAAAGCCCCACTACCCTAGATTCGTTACCATGTGATTTTAAAATGGGTCATTAGCTCGCTAATCGAGGTTTTATACCAAAAAGTGTGATTAAATTAAAGTAAAGACTCGTTGAATGAAATTTAAATATAAAATGTTGGACATTCATTTAAAATCATAAAGGTGTTGGGATCCCAAAATAATGTTTTAAAACATATTTACAACTCAAAGTATTTGTAAAGTCGACCTAGGTGACAAAATCGATCATTTATAACATGTTCCTCAAAACTACCCCAGTCGTGGCGGCCAGGTAAGCCAGACATGTATGCGTTGCTCCATGCCCAAAAGCTCATGCTTGGTCGGTCTTTCCTTTGCCCTTACCTGCACCATAGAACACCCGTGAGCCAAAGCCCAGCAAGAAAACTTCATAGCACAACATACAATAATTTATTTCAACAAATGCAATGCATATTGAATCAAGCACAACAATCGATTTACAAGTTCCTATTGGAATTCAAAACAACGGCATGCGCAGATTAGGATGCGTTACCGGGCACCAAGTTCACGGTCTTAACCGAGCGGGTGTGTACAGCACCGTTAGAGGGTCTCACCGTAGCAGCCTTCACTCAGCATGCTTAAAGTCGATCTCGGCCTTTGTCGCTTCTTGCCTTTGTCGTTCCCTACCTTTGTCGTTCCCGACCACTGCCGATTCTGGCCTTTGCCATTTCTGGCCTTCGCCGGTCCCGGCCTTTGCAATTCCCAACCTTTGCTGATCTCGACCTTTGCTGCTTTGTCACAAATACATGTACGACGTAATAGTTGCAAACAATACACACAACACTAAGCATAATATAGCTCTACAGGCACAGGCAATTTTCTTACCTTGTGTCTCGAGCTGACAACCCAAAGTGATCTCAAGCACTATCCTTAATCCCAAGCCTTAGCGGTAAATCACAGTAACAACGTAATGATAAATAGCTATCACAATCTTAATCAATTAAAAGCCTTCAGAATAACATACTAACCTCCGGGACCTCAAATTCTACTAAACCTGGTAGTAGAATCCTTCCCTAGTTTTAAGATTTGAATTCCCGAGCTTAAAACCCTTAATTGGCCAATATCCCATATTTAAGTCGTGGCCTAACCCCCTAGGGTCGCGATGTGCTACAAGTTAGAGAGCCTTGGGGCTCTATTCTAGGGAACACAGGCTGCGACGTGCCTCTACTTGCGCCATGACGCCTGGGCAATTTCAAAGGCTCCCAAGCCTTCTCGCACAGCCTGAAGAACATGGACGCGACTCAAGCCCAAATCCCAGAAATCCCTTATGTTTTCTTTGAGCCAATTCCTCAAAAATCCTTCCAAATCAAAAACTAAATTCAGAATTGTGCCTAGAATCCACATCAATGCAACAAGATCAACATAACTACCCCAAAAACTACTCCATATCCTTATCAAAATCCCCAAACCAACCTAAGGTTCACCCTCTAGAAATCCCCTTAAATTACAACAGAAATATAACAAAAGTAGCATAGAACCCTTACCTTGACAGTAATTCCGACCCTTAGTTGATCCTCCTAACTTGATTCCTTAGTCCCCAAGCTTCAAATCCTTAACTTTGCACCAATTCTCCAAGAGTTCCACTAAGCTTCTATGCACACCTAGGGAGAGAGAGAGAGAGGGAACCAACTAGGGAGAGAGAGAGTGTGTGCTATGTTTTCTGTTTGATTCCTGATGCTTTCCCAAGCTTATTTCATAACACCAAATACCAAAATGTTCTCATACTTATCCTTAGCCACTTATTTCCTTTACGGGCAAACCTGTCATCTACCGCATTCCCCGCTAATTGTAACGCCCTAGTTAGCCAAGACCGTTACACTATGTATTTTCAATAGTGCTAAACTCTCTAAATGAGTCATTTGGCCATAAACATGCAACTAAATGTGATTAACGGTCCAGGGTTAAATCTTTCAGTTAAAAGGGATGAATATTTCATTACAACGTTAAGATGTACATGGGATCCCATAATAAATGTTTACAAAGTTGTTTACAATTCCAAAAGGGAAAATACAACTCAAAAGTTACAAATCACCGAACTAAGCGGCAAAAATAGGGTTTAACCTTAGTTCCTCTAAGAAACCTTGGCTGTGGTGGTTAAGCTGCCGCATATGTGCACGTCACCACCTAAGGTCTCCAACTCATGGCTGGTCCAGCTTTCCTTTCCCCTTTCGTGCACCACATAGCACCCGTGAGCCAAGGCCCAGCAAGAAAACTTAAACATGCTCATAAGCAATTATTAACACATTACCAAATCATAACAAGCGTGCCTCGTAGTAATAACCCTACTCATGCATGCACACCATTCATATAAATGACTACAGGGTCGTATGGGGCTAGATGCCTTAACTAAATGGTTAATTGAATCATTTGGGGGCCCGATGCCCAAGTTACATGATTAATAAATCACACTGGGGCTCAGTGCCCTAGGATATGAGAAAAATAAGTTACCCCGGGGGCCCATTGCCCTAACCTCTGTATAACCAGCCTTGGAGCTGGCCTAGTGTACCTGGCGCTTAATTTTCCACGACCATTAGGTCGGACAAGCGTATCATGCGCTCCTGATTAGATCTAACCATGTCGACGAACACTCAGCGCGCTATTGTCTCCCTTGACTGATAAGTCAATGCTTTTTGACCAGCGCTCAGCGCTATTGCTGTCCTTGATTGATAAGTCAATGCTTTTTTACCAGCGCTCCACACTATTGCCGTCCTTGACCGATAAGTCATGCCTTTCCCAATTATATAATGCTAACAAGAAGGCATCATACAACAAATATCCATGAATAGAGCATTCAGCATGTTTAATCAATCATTCACAGGCATAATCATAATCATGCCCATTTATAGGGGCCCACGTCCAATCAAGACTATATTCAACATTCGAGCCGAGTCCTAAACATGTATACCACGCATTGGGTGTAGTTTTCTTACCTCAGGCCTAAGTGTAATGTAAAATAAGAACGACCCTTGAGTACGATCCTAATCCTGAGCCCCTAGCAATAACCTAGTCACAACCAATTATAGAATCTTGTCAATAATGAGTAAATAAAGGCTTCCAGACTGAGTCGTAGCCTCCGGGCCCTTGAATTCTACTAAACCGAGTAGTAGAATCGATCCCGAGCCCTTAGGTTTGAATTCTCGTAATTAAAACCTATGGTGGCCAAAGCTCCCCAGGTGGGCCGCGACTTGACCCTAGGGGTTGAGGCGTGCCTCCAAGACAGAAAGCCCCCCTGTCTGGAAAGGAGACACGGGCCACGGCTTTCCCCTAAGAGTCGCGACACGCCTCCAAAACAGAGCCCCCTTCATCTCCTTCGTCCAGCTTCGCGGCTCGACCTTGGACTCAACCTTTTTCCTACGTTTTTCTCATATCAAATCTCTCCATAAACCTATCCAAACATAGCCAAATATCAAAAACAAAGTTCTCAATCAACTCAGCAGCCCAAAACCACCAAAATCCATGTTTCAAACAATTCAAAAACTCATCAAAACCATAAAATCCAATTCAAAACTTAAGAAACTTAAGGAAACGGAAACTCGGAATTTCAAAGCTTAAATTACCTCTAATTGTGTCATTTTTTCGCTAAATCCATCGGCTATCAAGCTTCTAATCTTCCCTAGAATCTTTATGACTCAACCTTGCTTGAATCGGAGCCCTAAAACTCGAGTTTCCTTTGAAAATGCTAATGGAGTCAAAAAGAAAATGGGAGAGAGAGAAAAAAGTGTTTCAACGTACTTTTTGTTTCTGTCAGGTTACTTCAAGCTTAAGTAACCTTAAGCGAATTCCAAGGCTCGGGGTACCCCAAAAACATCCCCAAGGATAAATAGTCAAAATCATCAATATTCCCTCCTGATCTCACTAACTCCACATATATCCTCAAATATTTATTCTCATTACCCAATGGCCGAGTAATGTACTAAATACCCAAAATACCCCTTGAGTCCCTTTGTCAATATTGGTCTCGTGTGACTTTCCCATTAACTTGCTCCCTAGGATCTCCTCGTGTCAAGTAACCCAAATATATCCATATAATAATGCGGTCTCACACATATATCACATATATGCCAAATATACCCATAACGAGCCAAATTACAAAAAATGCCCTTTTGATAAGAAACAAGCATTTAATACACCTAAACATGCATATCAAGTCATATCATAATATAACTCACATAATCATGCAATAATACACATAGATATCACATAAGCGTATAACTTCCATAATTTTCCATCCTGGCCCCCTAATCAAGGCCCTACGCCTTATTAGGTAATTTGGGACGTTACAATTATCCCCCTCTTATAGAAATTTCTTCCTTGAAATTTTACTTGAACAACTCAAGATATTTATTCTGCATATCTGACCTAGCTCCCAGGTCGCATCCTCGACCTTGTTGTTCCTCTGTAATACCTTAACCAAAGGTATATTTTTGTTCCTTAGGGCTTTGTCCTTCCTGTTCCTCATAGAAGAGATCTGTCCCAAGCTCCAGATCCTCATTACTCAACACATGAGTCACGTCTGACACATATTTTTGAAGGGCCAAAATATGAAATACATTGTGTACGATCGATAGTGCCAGAGGTAAGTCCAACCTATAGGACACCTGGTCAATCCTCTCCAGGATCTCAAATGGTCCTACAAATCTAGGGCTTAGCTTGCCCTGCTTCCAAAATCCCCCCACCTCTTTCCATGGTGAGACTCTAAGGAAGACATAGTCTCCCACTTGGAACTGCACGTTCCTACGTTTGGGATCAGCATAAAATTCCCACCTATTTTGAGAAGTGAGCATCTGAGCTCTAATCTTCTCAATAGCCTCATTGGTCCTCTAAATTGCCTCAAGACCCAAGTATTTCATTTCTCTTGTCTCATCCCAATGAATGGGAGATTTGCATATCCTACCATATTGTTGGGGGAGAGTGAGATAACACCACCACAAGAAATAGACTCTACACAAAATTTGGATTCACAGAGACTTAAAAAAGATTGAAAAAGAACATGCAAACTCAAGTAGAACAATGGTGTTCTTCAACTTTGATGAAGCTTCAAACCCTAGGCAAGATCACCACTTTGAGCAAATCCTTTGAGCAAACCAAACACAAAAATAAGGTTTATACACGTTGCAAAACGCTGTCCTAATACTCTATTTCCCAGCAACCATTGATGCTTGAGGCCTTCTCTTTGGGAAATGAGGATTGAGATTGAACAATCCTTCAACTCTCAAACTCAAGCATTTTCTTGGAGAGTTCTTGGAGAAAACTTAGAGATTCTTGGAGCTAGAGACAGAGAGAGGGTAGAGAGAGATTGGAGAGAGTGATCAAGTCTTCCAAATCACTGTTTTTGACCCTTATATTCAGTAGGCAATGTAACTATGTCCAACCAATAGAATTAGACTTGAAAAAACATGCCATTTAGAGCATTTACGATATTTCACGTAATACAGCAGGCGATGCATCGCCTGCTAGGGTTTCTGGAAACCCTATCTTCCAGGCGATGTCTCGCCTCTTGGGTGGCGACGTATCACCACCCTCTCTAACTTTAGACACTTCCAAAGGTCCCAAAATTGCTCTAAATGCAACCAAACTTTTTGGGAACCCTTAGATACTCTCTCTCATGTATCACTTTGGACCCAAATTTGCATTTTATAAGTACCTACAATTGAAGATCAAATTCAAATCTTCATTATGTGAATTCTACTAAGTGTTTATACATTGCTTGTATTTTAACACTTATCATTTGTATTTAGCTAATCATAACTGTAATGCCCCAAAATCCCTAATGAGGTTTATGGTTGGATTAGTAGGCCGAGAGGGCCATAATTGATTTATTATGCCATTAAATGATTATATGCATGATTATGTGAATTATATTATTATATTATGATAAATGCATGCATGTGGGTCCACTTTTCATTATAAGGGCATTTTGGTAATTTGGCCCGTTGAGAGCATATTTGTATATTTTCATGCATATGGGTGAATTATTGATGAGGCCACATTATAATGTGGATTTGTCCAAACTATTCAGCATGAGACAATCTTTGAATACTAGTTAGTGGTTTGGTCATAACGAGCTCAATTTCGGGGCTCGGGGTGAGCCTCGGGGTAATTTGATGATTAGTACATTACCGAGAATTAAAGTGTAATGTGATATGATTTATTAGCATTTGGGAATAACGAGAATTGGAGGACGTTAATTATGATTAATGAGATAGGCGGGAGAGGACGGTTTACCCTTGGTAGCCTTAAGAGGGAATTCAATGACCAAGGGGCGTTGTGGTCTTTTGACCTAAGGTTATACATCAACTACAAAGTTGTAGAAAGCTTAAGCAAAAATAGAGCAACTGGTTTCCTCTCCCACGATCATCATTTCTCCTTCTTCTTCCTTTGAATTTTTTAAGTTCCAATTGAGGATTCAAGCTAGGGAAGTAAGCCTTGAGGGTCTAGGATTGTGTTCTACCATTGAAGAGGGTTCCATCTTGAGCTTAAGGTAAGATTCTAGCCATGGAAACTCTGGTTATACTCTGTCTTTCATTTTATTTTCAGATGGGATTTTTGGATTTGATATAAGAGAATGCAAGGAAGTTTTTGGCAATGTTTGGTTGGGTTTTACAGCCTAGGACTTGTAGAATGGGTTTTTGGGTTCATTTGTGAGTTTGGTTCAGGTTTGGAATCAGTTTTTCAAGATTTGAAATTGGAGAAGTCGAAGGAGAAAAACCAGGACTGAATCACCCTAGTTCTAGTGCTACTGCGCCCAAGGGAGGGCGCTACAGCGCTGTCCAGGGCAAGGCAACTCTGCTTGTAGCGCCTAGGCGCCAGGGGGCAGCGCTGTAGCGCTACCCTATTTTTCTAGGGTCCTATTTTGGGTACTTTGGAGAGTTTTTGGCTAGGGATTTCAATTCCTAAGGCTCTGGATTGAATCTACTAATCGTTTAAGTACGATTCGAGGTCCCGAGAGTGAGGTTTAGGTCAAGAACCTTCTATTGTTGATTTTATTGATGGAGTTCCATATTTGGTTATGACTAGGTGACCGCTAAGGGTTCAAAGGATCGATTGTTCTCAAGGGTCGTTCTTTTATTATTTCTAGCTCAAACCAGAGGTAAGAAAATTGCACCACGTATGTGACATGCATGGTTATTAATGAGGCATGTTGAGTGCTCTATATGTGGACATTGATTGCATATTAAATGCTTAACAATATTGCTTATCTGTGAATGGTACTGACTTATTAGTGAGAGTCGGCAATGGTGTCAGTATTGACTGTGAAGCTGTGACTCATTAGTCAAGTTCGACAGTAGTACTGAGCGCTGGTCGTATGGTATTGGCTTATGAGTCAAGAACGGTATTAGTGTGTTTAATGCAAGCTAAAAAGATTATATCTAATCGGCATAAGCATTATCGACATAAGCATAAAATGCTTGACTGACCTTAAGTTCGATGAAAACAAAAGCGCTTGTCTAGTCTAAAGGCTAGTTACTTAGAGCTAGGGCCAGAAGGCCCAGGTGACTGCATCGTCACATGGCTAAGGGTGCGGAGCCCATGTTCATGACTTATTCATCAGTCTCTTATCTGATTAGGGCTATAATCCCCAGCATGATTATTAGAATCTCAATATTATCTTATTAGGGCTACTAGCCCAATATGATTAACATAATCATCAAATGATATTGTATACATGTAGTAATGAGTTTTCTTGTTGAGCCTTGGCTCACGGGTGCTATGTGTTGCAAGTAAAGGGAAATAAAAGCTCAGCCAGCCTTGAGTGGAGAGCTTAGGTGGCGATGTGTACATATGCGGCCGCTTGACCACCACGGTCAAGGTGTTTCTCAGGGGAACTAGGGGTTAACCCTATTGTTTTCGCTTAGGTCGATGGTTTGTAATTTTTATACTGTAGTGACCATTTTGGACTGTAAATAACTTGTAAACATTTTTATGGGGCCATGTACAGTTTTATGTTTTAAATAAAATATAGCATTTCCTTTTGATCAAGATTTTTCACCTTAGCCTATTAATAACACCTAGATGCAAGTTGTTATCCAAAAAATAAGCATGGATGACATGGCAGACATTTTTAACACGTGGCTGACACCTGCAAAGGTTTTGTTCGACTATCGACCAGGGAGGTTCCCCTAGCGTAACATTTGGACTTTATATACGACCAGCTTGGTCGTATACTTCATATATTTTGAAGAAGATCTTATGCAATTATAACGATATCCTAGATTATCTCCCATAATTCCTGAGTATCCGATTATTTAGGAAAGAATATCTGTAACAAATTTATGTAATCCTCCTTGAGCCTATAAATAGAGAAGAAATAGCTCAAGGGAGGGGACTTTTACTTTTGGCTAATTCTGAGTTTGTGCTTTACAAGAGAATTATAGCTATTATCTTCTGATTTTATTGTTTATCCCTCTAAGGTTTGTGAAACTAGGAGAACCCTAGTTCTTTGAGAATCAATATCAATAATAGCTTAAGTGGACGTAGGTCATTACCAATTCGTGGGGCCGAACCACTATAATTTGTTGTGTCGTTTACTGTTCTTGCCATTAGATCTATTTTAATACCTTCTATCACATCAAGCATTTGAATCCGTGTCAGTTGACCAAAACAAGGGTAACCATAAGAGTATCACTAAATGGCTCGTTTAGCGAGTTAAGCACTGTTTAAAGTTTACAGTAACGGTCTTGGAGTAACCAGGGCGTTACAACTCGGTATCAAAGTGTGCCAAGGTTTAGGGTCCCTTTAGACTGGCTAGGCAAGTACACTCTCCACCGAAGATAAACTTGACTCATGGTTTGGTAACTATTTATGTGGTTATGTGTTTAACTGCTTAAATATAATATAAATGCTTTACCTGTCTACATATGATATGTTAATAAGGCTGGGCCTTGACTACTGCATCATAAGCAAGAACGTGCTTATTAGTACTGATATCGATAGAGCATACTTATTAGTATTGTTCATTATGAATTATTAACTGATACGTGTTAAATGCTAAATGCTATGATCAAGTGTCCATTTGTATATCAGTAGAATTGTGGAATATGGGTGATTATCTATTGATCTTGGACCGTGAGGCGGCAAGAGGTTTAGTTATCACTACCTAACTAGTTGCATTGACTATTGCAGCAAGGTTTAAGTTATAAGAATGATTCCAAGACAGACAGATTCACCAGCTGGCCAGGAAGATCAGGGCCAGAATAATAGACAGGGTCAAGAGAATGAACAGAATCAGATTCCACAGCCAGTTCCTGATAACTAGCAGCAACTGTTTAATGATTTACAGGCCAGAGTATTGAGGCCAGAAGAAGAAATCCGCCTCCTGAGACAACAACAGGTTCCTGCAGGGACCAGTTTACCTAAGGCACCACCTGTATTGGTGCCAACAGTTGAGCAACTGCCAGAGGTTGGAAGCAAATTGTAGAGTCCCAGAATGTTTACTTAGCTAGTTAGATAGTAGTAGTAATAGTAATAGCTAGTAGTAGTTATAGTATATTTATTACCATGGATTTTTGTTCAAGCCGGGACTTAGTTGAACACTCGTAGCAACACTTGTAGATTTTATAAGTTTAACCTATAGTTTAAGAATATTAATTATAACATAAGGTTTGATTAATATAGTTGATTATAATGATGTTAATTATTATACTATAAGGTTTAAATAGAATTAATAAGATCATGACACTTGTCGTGTGCAGGTTTATTCAAGGATTTAATTATAGTTTACGTAAAAGAAAGTTCAAGAAAGCTCTAGAATCTTCCAAGACCAATAAGAGCATTACATTTGTCACAACCTTGTTTATTTGAGGATTTAAGTGGATAGTTCAGAAATAGAGGTTTCTAGAAGCTCTATACCCTTCCAGAACCTGCTGGAATCTCGTATTACTCAGTCAAACCTATTTTATCATTTCAAATTAAGTTGATAATGTGCAATTACGTGTTTAATATATTCATGTATTCTGATATATCGCATCCTAGGAGCCGATATATCGCCACACGGGGAATACGAAAAACACGTGAACTTCGCACAAACGCATCGACGAACCTTGGGGATATAAGCCCAGGCGATATATCGGCTCTAGGGCTATGTTTTCAAATATTTTTGAAACCGAGCTCAATTCAACACTTAACCTCTTGACAAGCCTTTGAACGTTTTGATCGAGTCTTAAGCCTCTGTTGAACAAATATTCAAATATTTTTCAATTAATATTCATTATTTTTATTCAAGCTAAAAGAAGATCTTTCCATACCTTGAACTATATAAATAGGACCTAGTACCTAGCCATTTCTCTCATTCTTCAAGCTGTGTTCAGAGCCTTCAAGCTGTTAGGATTACTATAGAGTGTTAAACACTTGGGTTGGGGTATAATCTTTATCATCTTAAGCTTTATAAATACTTGGGAAGTAAGATAATAGTGTGTTTTTCAAGATCGAGGTGTAGTTCGGTTCTAGTACATCCAAAGGTATTCCTAATCTTAAGTTCATTTCTGTATATTTCTTTAATTTCTCTTAATTTTCATCACTCAAATCCTATCTTATTGTTCCATTCTTGATTAGGTATTTAAGTTCTTTGAACTTAAGGTTTCTTTTCGGTAAGTTTCATCTTGGTGGTTTAGTTCATTTCTTGATCATCTCTTTCTTTTAGAAATACTCACCTTCTTATTATTGGTTCTAGGAGTGTTCCAAATCCCGTCCTTGTTCTCGAATCCCGGTATTGGTAAGGAAAATAGGATAGAATTTATATGCTTATATGATATGTTATGCTATCTTATGTTACATTATGTATAGTATGTTTATAGACCTTGGGCATATGACTTGTATAGTTAACAAGCCCCAATAAATTATGTGCATATGACTTGCATGGCTAGCAAGCCCCACCAATCTATTGGGCATATGACTTGTTTAGTTTACAAGCCCCACGTAGTATAATGGCCATTGTAGTTGTATATGACATATGTTTATAGTATATATTCATGATATAGTTTATGTGTATGTTTTATGTTCTTAGTATATTTTCCTTGCTAGGCATTAGGCTTATTCCTTTATTTTTATGTATACAGGAAAATAGTTATGGCGGCGAAAGGATTCTTGGCGGCTTAGGGTTGTGTATTGAGGAAGAATGGATTCGGTGGACTGCGTGAACGATTCGAGGATGACGTTATTTTCAATCTTTTTAATTATGTTTCTATGTATTTTCCCACTTGGTTTTGTAAACAATTTTAATTAAGTTAAAGTTATTTTTTATTTTTCAAATAATGGGATCCCATACCCCGAATTTATGAATTTCAACATTATAGTTTTTAATAAAGTTATGAATGTTTCGTATGTCTGTTTTCTTGAAGTGTCTATTTATAGTAGTTTTAATGGTCCAAAGTCATAGAATTAGTTGGGTCATTACACAAATGGGAACCTCTTTATGAAAGGGTCAAGAAACAACAACCTCCAGTATTTGAGGGCAATGCAGATCCAGATAATGCTGAGAAATGGATGAGCATGATTACCACCATCCTTGACTTCATGGGGGAGTCTGGTAATGAAAGGGTGGCATGTGCCACATGTTGGTTTTTATTGATCAAATCAGAGATTATACGCAGCGGAACAACAATCAAATTGTTAGATTAATCCCATAAGATTTCTAGATCTACTTCTTCACATGCATATATATATATTGAATCAAGAACATGAACAGAAAAATTACCTCAGGTCCTTCCTAGCTGCTATCTTTTCGTATGGCTGAATCCTTGAGATCTCACACCAAGATCTTCTAAAATGTTCTTAGGCACACAAAGAACGAGTGTGGACTCGCTATACAAATAATAGGCAATAAACTATTTATCAGATGTTCTCAACACATGAGATCTGATAAAGTTTGGACCTAGGTTTTTGTGAAGAACAATGACTTTAGTTTTTGTCACTATTCTCTTTCTTTGAGAGAGATTCCTAGATATTTTTCTATCCCTGAAAAGTTACGTTCTGTGAAAAACAGATATCCAATATTTAATAATATCCAATATATTAAAATATTTGTTATTTTAAACAAATTCAAAATAACTGATCAGTTATCAGATTTTTGTTTAAATAATAATATTTTAATCATATTAAAATATCTCATTATTTTATTATTATTTAAATACCAAAAATCCCAAAAATAAATTAATTCAAAATTAATTATACTTTTGTTAAATCAAATAATTAATTAATTACACATAATTAAAAAACAATTATGTTTGATACATAGAAAAATATTTTACTTATCACATAAGTCCTTTTTG
Source organism: Humulus lupulus (assembly GCF_963169125.1). Classification (NCBI taxonomy): domain Eukaryota; kingdom Viridiplantae; phylum Streptophyta; class Magnoliopsida; order Rosales; family Cannabaceae; genus Humulus; species Humulus lupulus. The sequence continues at coordinate 164,086,901 of NC_084795.1, forward strand.
CCCATTTTTTGTATTTTCCTTTGACAGTGATTGTTTGAGCCATTTCGGGGACCATGGACCTATAACATTAAGCTACAATAAATTGAAACTAAATAATTAAACTATTTAATTATAATAGTTAATTTATTAATTATGATATTACTCCACTATAAATTCAGAATTGCACTCTTTATGTTATAGATATACTTTTACAGAAATCTTTTTCTTAAGTCGTCCATTGATATAACCATCTTACAATAGTTCAACCCTCTAATTAATTAGTTCATAAATTAGAATGGAAGAATTACCATTTAACATTTCTAATTTACTTCTTATTTCTTAAGTACCATTAATTCACTAGTGAATAATTAATCAATAATCTAATTATAGATTTGAGCTCAAAATCATTCAGTTCCAGAATTAACCCTTAAGGGAACTAATATACGATCCGTTAGGAAAGATTAGATTCCGTATTGTTGATACATGTTCCCAGCCATCCATGATATTAAATCTGCAAAACAAAAGTCATTAGCCTCATTCTTTGAAGAGACCTTAACGAATGAATCAAAAGATTTAATAAACATGAACAGGAGTTCATGAACACTCAGGATTTAGGTTGATCTATAAATGATCATCAGTTGTGATATGAATTACAAGTCTTTATTGTTAAATGGTTTTTGGATAAAGACTTTAATTCATATCGGTCCATGTCATATATAATCATATTATATAAAGCACCTTTAACGAGATGTCTTTCCACATCAATAATCCGAATCTAGATTATTTGTATCATTATGATACTCAGTAAACCGTACTTACAACTCCAATTAAAGAATTCCATAACTTTAATTTGTTGTTGTTGACTATTTTTATTCATTCATGTGATCTTAATTCTCTCATACTAATACAAGTTCACATCCTCAATAATTAATATGGAATTTTTCTGATATTTACAAAATTATTCAAACAATAATTTAACAATCCAAATATAACAATAATAATAAACTGTTGTATTTATTTATTCACAGAAAAACAAATGTCTTTACATGCTTTTAGGACACACTCCTAACAATCTCCCACTTGTACTTAAAGAAAGTGAGGCATTTCTCTCAATCCCATATTACATACATGACCCTCGAATTGCTTTGCTGGAAGCATCTTCGTGAACCGGTCTGGGAGGTTGTGTTCTGATACTGTAACGACCCGGATTTTCAAGCCTCGATAATGCGGAAATATAAATGTTTTCATTTAACAAAATGTCTCAAAAACCCGTATATAAAAAAAAACTTTTTAAAAAGTCGCATGGCCATACTTAACATTTAGTTACAAACATATTTTATAAAGAGTAGAGTGAGCCTTGCTTAGGAAAATTACACAACATTTCCAAAAATAAAACGGCTTCCCAAAAGGTCGGTCCACATGTACATTTGCAAGGAAGACTCCAGCGCTCACTGCTCTGCCTTGCCCTTGCTCTTACCTACAACATGAAACAACTAGGTAAGCGAAAACGCTTAGTAAGATCAACTTTCAAACAAAGCATGTAGAGAATTAGGGTTCCGGACCCATCCGGACCCTACACAATCAATTTTTAGAACGCTAAAGCGTCCTGGCAAACTTATGGTCATGCCTGATAACCAAGGATAAATTAATTCATATCTAGATAAAAATCCTGCACTCAGAAAATCCCAGAACAAGCAGATATATTATATCACAACTATATCTTATCAACAAATATATCCCTGCACTCAGAAAATCCCAGAGCAAGCAGATATATTATATCACCATATAATTGGAGACCAACGCTCGACAATTTCCAACAATTCAGACGTAACGCGCCCTCCAACATAATTGCTAATCTATAAAAGAGAACCGAGTCTCCACACTAAGATCTAGCCAATAAATATTCTCATCAAGGGTATTTATCGTGTTACCTAGGGCATCGCTACTTATTCAAGAGTGTAATCCAATTTACACAGTTTTACGGAGACTTCTATGTTAATCAGTGGTGCTGGTGAGCAGCTGCCCCTAGGGTGTTCAGCCTCACTCAATCTTGGCAACCCCTAGTATCTCTAGGCACTCTCACGGAATGGCCAATATTCACGGCTGCTATCCGGGAATAACTTATCAGAGCACTTGCTCAGATTCTAACCGTCCAATGATTAAGTAAGCATGAGGGCCCCTAGGTCCCATTTATCTTGGCGCCCCTAGGTTTAACCAGCTTATCCTCATCTCATGGCCACTCGTCGCGGCAATGAACCGGACATAAATAAAATCAAGCAGTGTGACGGGGATCAACCGTCTAGGATATGACGGACTTCTACCGTTCATATTTTCTAAGTCAGCACTCACTAGACTAACGTCTCTAAGCAACTTTCTATGACAGCCTATATATGTGCATGTATCCCTATACTAACATACAAGACAATAATCATTTCATGTTGCAGCCATACAATATAAGTTGACTTACTTGGAGTCCTTAGCGCTCAGCAAGTTTTCACCCTCCAACGTTCAGTCCAGTTACGCTTAGCCAATACTGTAGTTATCCATACAGTATACTCGGATTAATTATGGCACTAATAATTCATTATTATTATTTTGGGCAGTTTGGTCATTTTAATAAAAGTCATTTGTAAGGATTTATAATCCTTATTTGGTTTTAAACCTATTAAGGAAAGTTATACAAAATATTCGAGACTAAACCCTAAGTCTCGGGGAAACCTATCCTAAGGTCTCGATACCTAGGCTCGGGTATCATAATGGTATTTCCCACAATCCGCTAAAAATCTTATTCTTTCAAGGTATCGCCATCAACCCGCACTTTCGACTAGTCGGTTAAAATATGTAAGATTTTAGCCGGTATTATATCCAGAAAATACAAATAAATTCCTTAATTATTTTTAAAGAAAATAAACTCTTTAAATTTTTGTTGACTGCGTTTTTAGCCAACGACGTGAGAACGTCAAATACGACGAACCTTCAAGAGAATGTAAACGACAACAAACGGTATAAACAAGAAAAGTAAAGAACACATGAGATTTTTATAGTGGTTCAGCCCCGATTGTCGGTAATAGCCTAATCCACTTAGAGTTGTGATTTATAAATCTATACTCAAGATCAGATGGACTATGCCAACTGAGTTTCTTCAGTATAAATTGTGAAAATACAAGAATTCTCTCTAATTTCAGCACTTTCTCTCTCTAGAATAGACAGACCCAATTTTATCTCTCTAGAAAGAATCAGCAGAAGGGGCCCTCTTCTCATCCCATCAGCTCTCTATTTATAGAGATGGGATCCTCAACTGATATCCCCTTATAATAGGGATATTTTACTATATTTATTATATTTATATTACAAATAAACATTCAACATTCAAAATGTAACAAACTCCCTATTTGTGGGAAGAATGAGAGATTCCCGCGCATGTTGTTGAAGTTGTATCTGACTTAGTCTCCTCTAGCTAGTTGGTCCACCTCCTACTCACTACCCATGCAAGTGCTGGTTAAACATGCATGGTGGTAGGATATGCATGGTGGTAGGACATGCTTTGGGTGGGCTGAACGTGCATGGTTCTCCTCGAACATGTACTCTCCTCCAGCATGCCATGTCCCTCCTTGAACCAATCTCCTTAGCTTCTCCTCGGACCAAGGTGGTCCGAAGCAACTTCCTTGGCACCTCACCTTGAACAACATTGAGGGAACCTCACCTTGGACAATATTGAGGGAACCTCACCTTGGACAATATTGAGGGAACCTCACCTTGGACAACATTGAGGCAACCTTCTTTAGCATCTCCCAAACATGTCCGATCGAACATTGTATAGACTTTCCTTATGAAAGTCTAAGTCTCCATTCTCTTGCATGAGACTCCTCCTCCTTAGCTATTTACCTTGGACACGTTCGAGCCAACACTTAGAAAACCTTGGGAGGCTTGCCTCCTACACACCCTTGGGGTCTCCTAGGACCACACCCTCCTTGGGGTCTCCTAGGACCACATCCTCCTTGGAGTCTCCTAGGACCACTCTCTTAGCCCTCCTAGGAGGCACTCTCCTAGATGCATTCTCCTTAGCCTCCTAGGATGCATTCTCCAATTTTTGGGTATAACATTTGCCCCCCAAGTTTATTATACGATTCCCATCATATGATAAACTTTTCTTCTAGCAAAATGCTCTTGAGGTCATCCAAAAGCTCCTATCCGGATGATAACTTTCACATAAACTCCCATGACAAAACTTGTCTTGAACTTGCCTTGTGATTTCTTCAAACTCTATTTTCTTGATGTAATGAAAATATAAGCTCCCTTTGTATATGTTGCAAAAACATCATAGTATAGAGGCAGGTTGTTGAATATCCTCGATTTGGTTGCGCTAGGATTAGAATTTCGGTGATCGATCGGACCATGGGTGAATTCCTTGTCTTCTCCTCCGAGGCAATTTCTTGGCTTCTCAGACTAGGGTCCGATCGGGCATATTTTTGCAATCTCCTCGGACCAAGGTGGTCCGAGCCACACATCTTGGAAGTTCACCTCGGACATGTCCGAGCCAAACGCACTAGGCTCCTCCAACTATGTCCAATCGGAGCTTTCATGATATGGTCCGATCGGAGCTTCCATGGCCTTTCCTCGATCTAAAATCTAAGCCAATGACTTGGCTTCTCTTCGGACACGGTCCGATCGAAGCTTGTCCAATCTCTTGGTATCTTCAACCATGCCCGATCGGAAGAACACTCTTCTTGGCATCTCAGATCATGTCCGATCGGACATTGCATACCCTTGGCCAAAAACTAAGTTCATCTTTTGGGCATGCATGGGACCTCTCCATTGGACTTGGTCCGAGCCAATCTTTTTGGAAGCTCACCAAGCTAAGGTCCGATCGGACCCTTGGCACACATGCATGGCCTCCTCGGACATGGTCCGATCGGAGCTTTCATGACATGGTTCGATCGGGCAAAGCTTGACCAAGGGAACGTCCAGCCTTCCTTCACGCGAGCCCAGCGTGAATTCCCCCAGGATGTCCGATCGGGCATGGGAGTTAAAGGGGGTTCAAAGTCTGCTGCCAAGTCGGGCATTTCAATGCAAAGATAGGTAAGTGTGGTCCGATTGGACTACACAATTGCCTAAAGTTTTCAATGCCCGATCGGAAGTGATCACTCGCCTCGTTCAAAGAAATGCATGCCTCAAGCCTTAACAACAGCCCACCATCTCCGATCGGATGCAGCCTAGTTGTTCGGACACCAACACTTAGACGCACACGGGCCTACCTGAACACTTATGGCATCCGCTTTGGCTCTCCTCGGTCATGTCCCAGCTACAAATTTTTGGAAGCCCAAACTAAGGTCCGATCGGACTCTTTGTGGCTTCTCCTTGGACCATGTGATCTGAACTAATCTCCTTGAAGCTCACCTCGAATAGGTCCGAGCCAAGCACTAGGATCCTCCATCCATGTCCGGTCGGACATTGCGTGACCTCGGCCAAAATCTAGGTCCTTTGGCGTGGTCCGAGCCAAGCATTTTGGAGCTCACCAAGCTTAAGTCCGAGCCAATTCCTTGGCACACATGCATGACTCTCCTCGGACATAGTCCGATCGGAGATATTCAACATGGTTCGATCGGAGATATGCGACATGGTTCTCACGGCCTTTCCTTGAACCAAGGTCCAAGCCAATGTCTTGGCTTCTCCTCGGACATGGCCCGAGCCAAGCATTTGGCTCCTCCATCAAGATTCGATCGGGTACTTTGTGGCCTCTCCTTGGCCAAGATCCATCTACTTGGACGCAGCTGGGTTCCTCGGACTAGATGCATCTCCTCGGACAAATGCTCCCCATTCCGATCGGATATAATGTAGCTTCCAACCACTCAAGTGTGTTTCTCCTCCTCAGATGCAGCACCTTAGGCACCAATATTTCTGGGCCTAGATCCTTGGACGTAGGCGAGATGCCCCTTGGATCAACATGCATCCGATCGGCCGTCTCAAGGTATGCTTTGACATCACATTTTTCAAACACTTTAAGCATCTGTATTGATCGTGAGCATGGTCAAACAGGCATAAGTCGTGTTAACATGAATGCAATGCAATGCATGGAACAGTAGCCAGCCTTCTAAGCATGCACATCCGATCGGACATAGGCAGCATCATCATTTGGACGCTTCTCCTTAGACACAGCTTTCGGACCAAACATGGTATACTCCATGCTATAATTTTTCCAAACATTTCACCTTTAGGCACTCTTAGGACCTTTTAAGAAAGACCATCGAAGCACCTTTGTTCGAGCCTCCCAAAATTATTTTGAGAGATTGATTTTTCTCAATAAATCTTGGTGAAAACTTGACTTCTCCTCCCAAGGAGAAATTTTCACCATGTAGCATTTATTTTGCATGCATTTGTTTGATTCACTCCAGGGAATGTTGATCGATGATACATGCTTAGCCGACCAGGGAAGTTGTATCTGCTCTCCTGAGCAAGAAAACTTTGCACCTGGTGAGCTAAACTTGTAGCTGTTGGCACTTATACTTTACTTCTCTCTATTAGCTTAAAACATTCTAAGTCTCCTCTAGACTTAAAAAGTTATAAGTTTCTTGTGAAGAGTAAAGTCACTCTGGTGTATGCCTTAGATTTTCGCATGAGTACTTAGTTTTCTAACTTAGAAATTCTAGACATTTCATAAGTCCATGCTAAGTATACTTTCTCACACTCTTATTGCTCTAACATTTTATGAGCATGATGTTTATGGTCACACGAATATCTGCTCCTAACTTGAAATTTTAAAAATTCCAAGTTACTTAAGCTTTGCCAAGCAAGTTAGCTTAATGGCCTTTTTGGACTTCGAAAATTTACAAGTCAGCCTAAAAACAGATATATTACCTCGTGCTCTTATTGCCTGTGTTAAGTTATATACCAGCATACCCCATGTGCCCCCCAGGTGGTTGGAGGTTGAAAGACCCTTAGTCACTTGCTACATGACTGAATCTGTTCGAGCAGTTAACTACTCGTGAAACACATAGAATATATGGAAAATACTCAAGCAGTTGAACACTGCTTGAACACATCGACCAGTTGAACACTGCTCGGATAACTAACACACATGCATATTTGTAGCAAGAATCGACCACGCTGCGCGTAATCTCTTTTATTACTCGTAAATTAAAAATGACAAAACATGTCTAGCAACGAGTCTTAAACAACCAAAATTGTTCAAAATAAAATGATTGGTTAGCAAATAACCAGTTCATACACCAAACTTAAATAACAAGTCTAAAAAACTCGAAATCAAGCTACCACTCTGAAAGCGGTATTTAAAAATAATATCTCCTTCGATGCTCTATGTGCACGCCACTCCAGTGATTCCTGCTCCTAGCACTCCTCCTTAGCATACTCCTCCTCTTGCTTCGTTGCTCTCCTCAGCTAAGGGTGGACCTCCACATATAATGTCTACGGTGAAGTCCACGGGTCCAGGCTGCAAGGGTGGAGATTTTTGTCGCTTGAATCCGGAGTTGCTTCTACCTCCTTCTCCTTGGGGTGTCTCTGCTCGGTACTTCTTCAACTTGCCCGACCGGAGAAGAAATTCTATCTCGTCCTTGAGGTGGTTGCATTCATTTGTGTCGTGACCATAATCTTCATGGAAGCGACAATACTTGTTCATGTCTCTCTTCCTCATCTCTCTCCTGATGGGTGGAGGCTTCTTGTAAGGAACCTCCTCTTGACTAGCAAGATATATCTCTGCTCTACTGGTTGAGAGAGTGGTGTAGTTGGTGAATTGAGGCTCATACTTGGTTGGCTTCTCACTTGAATCCATCTTTGCCTTCTTTTCTTCATGGTGGTCAGACCCATTACTTCTACGTTTCTTTCCACCATCACTAGGAGAGTCAGTTGGTCTGCTTGGGTTGTTTATGCTATTCTCCCCTTTCTCTATCGCATCATCCAAATTCATATATTTTTCCGCCCGGTCAAGAAATTGTTGAAGTGTTGAGATTGGATGGCGATGGATGCTATCCCATAGAGGACTTCGATAAATTATCCCAGCAGATATGGCAACCATCTTCCCTTCGTCTCCTACAGCAGTTGCTCTATTGGCTTCTCTCATGAACCTCTGTATATAGCTCTTTAGAGACTCATCTTTTCTTTGTTTGATATCTGCCAAGTCGTTGGCATAAACTGGTGGAGTCCGGGCAGTGCTAAATTGTCTACAAAACTCCTTCCTGAATGACTCCCAAGAGGTAATGGAGTTTGGTTTAAACCTCCAATACCACTCTTGGGCATTGTCCGTCAAGGTGGTGGGGAAGACTCTACACCGATAGTCATCACTCACCCCGAGTAGTTCCATCTGGTCCTCAAACTTCCCAACATGTCTTATCGGGTCTGCCTTTTCGGTATAAATTGGCAGTACTGGTGCTTTGTACTTTGCTGGTGGTTGGGCTGCTCTTATTCGAGCAGAGAACGGGCTGCCACTCCGGTAGTCTATCGGATCTATCTCGGAAGGTCGCTTTGACAAACCTTGCACTGCAGCTGCTAGCATGTCAAGCTGGGCTTGGATAGCTGGTGCGATTGATGAGGTTCCAAGGTTTTGACCGCCTGGTCGGGCATTACCATCTGGCACGCCACCGTCAAGTATTTCTACTTGACTGGTAGGACGGTCCAGATTTTTCCCTTCGACCAGGACGGTCCTCCTCTTGTTGGTGATAACGTCCCTCAGATCCTTCTGAGAAGCATGCTCTCCTACCCGATCAAACACCGTACTCTTCGATTTCCCAGTGGGCTTACTACGTGGGACTTCATCTCTCCTGCTACGCCGCTGGTCGGGGTGCAATGGAGGCTTCTTGGCATGCTCTGGGCAGTGTTCTCCTCCTTGTGGGTTGTGGCCCTCCTTTTCCTTGGATTGGCTGGTTGGATGACTATCAGCCTCATCCCCACCATGCCCATCTTTGAACTGAGAGGTCCTCTTCTCTCTAGGAGCTTTATTTTGCTCCTGCCCAGGTGGAGTCTTTTTACTGCCCGATCGGTGACTTCTGGAGGGGGTTCTAAAGTGCTCCCCTTGGGTTGAGGTAGTGTGCGATCGAACTCCATCTCCCTCACTAGGTGGGTTATTACCACCCCTCCTTGGTCTATCATTACTCCTACCACCAGCTTCTGTGGTCCTTGCTCCTGGAGTGGTTGCCCCTCGTGCTGTAGCTTGGGCATTGGCCTGGGCCAACTTGGTAGCAGCCTCCAAAGCAAGCGCTGCTTCACGATGTTTCTGGTTGACCTCCTCCTGTTGTTGTCTGAGCTCCTCACTTCTGGCCTCCATATCGCGTTTTTGCTGCTCTAAGGCAGCTCTCTGCCTGGCCATCTCTTCAGCAAACGCCTCTTGCCTAGCGTGGAATCGTGCCATCTCCTCCTGGAAGGCCCCCATGGTCTCTTGGAGCTCTTCAACTCCTGGAGTCACATCCTCAAGCATGACCCTAGGTTCATTCTCATGATATTGTGGGCAAGGACCTTCAGATCTAGCAGGTTCTTTAGAGGAGTTCGTCCTCTTGGAAGCAGCAGTGGTGTTCTTAGGCGCCATCTTGCTTCAGGGACCGTCTGTTCTTCTCTTCAGGCTCTCAATGAAAGCACCAAAATGTTGACTGCGTTTTTAGCCAACGACGTGAGAACGTCAAATACGACGAACCTTCAAGAGAATGTAAACGACAACAAACGGTATAAACAAGAAAAGTAAAGAACACATGAGATTTTTATAGTGGTTCAGCCCCGATTGTCGGTAATAGCCTAATCCACTTAGAGTTGTGATTTATAAATCTATACTCAAAATCAGATGGACTATGCCAACTGAGTTTCTTCAGTATAAATTGTGAAAATACAAGAATTCTCTCTAATTTCAGCACTTTCTCTCTCTAGAATAGACAGACCCAATTTTATCTCTCTAGAAAGAATCAGCAGAAGGGGCCCTCTTCTCATCCCATCAGCTCTCTATTTATAGAGATGGGATCCTCAACTGATATCCCCTTATAATAGGGATATTTTACTATATTTATTATATTTATATTACAAATAAACATTCAACATTCAAAATGTAACAAACTCCCTATTTGTGGGAAGAATGAGAGATTCCCGCGCATGTTGTTGAAGTTGTATCTGACTTAGTCTCCTCTAGCTAGTTGGTCCACCTCCTACTCACTACCCATGCAAGTGCTGGTTAAACATGCATGGTGGTAGGATATGCATGGTGGTAGGACATGCTTTGGGTGGGCTGAACGTGCATGGTTCTCCTCGAACATGTACTCTCCTCCAGCATGCCATGTCCCTCCTTGAACCAATCTCCTTAGCTTCTCCTCGGACCAAGGTGGTCCGAAGCAACTTCCTTGGCACCTCACCTTGAACAACATTGAGGGAACCTCACCTTGGACAATATTGAGGGAACCTCACCTTGGACAATATTGAGGGAACCTCACCTTGGACAACATTGAGGCAACCTTCTTTAGCATCTCCCAAACATGTCCGATCGAACATTGTATAGACTTTCCTTATGAAAGTCTAAGTCTCCATTCTCTTGCATGAGACTCCTCCTCCTTAGCTATTTACCTTGGACACGTTCGAGCCAACACTTAGAAAACCTTGGGAGGCTTGCCTCCTACACACCCTTGGGGTCTCCTAGGACCACACCCTCCTTGGGGTCTCCTAGGACCACATCCTCCTTGGAGTCTCCTAGGACCACTCTCTTAGCCCTCCTAGGAGGCACTCTCCTAGATGCATTCTCCTTAGCCTCCTAGGATGCATTCTCCAATTTTTGGGTATAACAATTTTCCTTTTATTTTTCTTAAGGTTTTAATATCTAAAAACCGTTTTAAGAAAATTGCCTAATTTGTCTTAATTAGGAAAACCGTTATAAATTTCTCATCTTGACTAATTAATTTTCCAAAAGCAATTAATCAATTTTACTTACTAGGAAAATAATTTATTTAATTATTTTCTCAAAATATAGGGTTTTAAACCCTCTTTTAATTTATTAACTATTAATAAATTAAATCTCTTATTTTTAGAAAGAATAAAAACTCTTTAATAAAAATAATTCATTTAAACTCAAAGGGATAATTTTAGTGAAAATATGATTTCAAGACTTACCAATTTATATCTTGAAATAAGCAAAATTTTACTTTTTACCTTATGTTCCAAAATCTCATTTTTTTACACTAAGTGTGAAAAACCTATTTTTCACATTTTTAACTACATAATTCGTTAGTTCATAACTTGAAATTTACTTACCCAATTGTTACCAAAATTTCCCAATTCCATTTTTGTTATGCCATTTAGGTCTTTGAAAAATCTTAGGTCAAAATGAGCATTTTTGATTGGTGAAATCATTTTCCAACAATGAGGTAAAAATGACCTTATTTTCAAGTCCTTATTTTTTTCCAAACTTTGACAGTTAATAACTTTCAAACCGTTTAATATTTTCTTACCAAATTTTACAGTGGACTAATAGGTTATGCCAGCAATATGTCCAAAATATTTTAGAAAAAACTGGGTTCATTTTCCCTATACAGTGGCTGTCCAAATTTGGTTCCGAAAATAAGAATACGAAAAAACAGTTTTTTACCTAAACTTTGAAATATCATAACTTACTCATTTCTAAACATTTTTTAGTGTTTCAAAAGCTCAATTTTATGTACTCAATCTCAACAACATCACAGTACAATTTAATTTTACAAAAACAATATACAGTGGCTGCTTGACCCCTTGGAAGTCACAGCTTAAAACATGTTTTGTTTTAGGGTATCCTACAAAACCCTTGGGGGTTTTGGTTCCCATTTTCAAAAATCAATACACATGCATCATAAAAATTATTAAACAACTACCATAACCTTATTACATCATCAACAAGAAACTCTAAGCATTAGATATACAAAATAATGCTTAAAACTAAAAACCCTACAACAAACTCATCAAAAGTAAACTTTTTACCTCTTTGGTGTTCTCGCTTAAGGTTTGGACCTTCCTATAAGCTTTGACTCCTTCAAAACCTTTCAAAAACCCTAACAAACTTCCCCCAACAACATAGTCAATTAGCTATTTGAAACTCTATGCTTAAAACTTTACAAAAACCTAGATTAGTGAAAGTTTACCTTAGGGAAAATACTTCCTAGACCAAGACTTAGCCTCAAAGTTTCCTTGGTGTTCTTGGGCTTGAAAAATGGAGAGAACACTTTGAGAGGTCTTCAAAAATCAGATGAGTGAATGTGAGAGAGTGGTGTGGTCGGTTGGGGAGGGATGGAAGAGTTATATACTATCTAATTTACCCTAAAAACACTCAAGTGTTTTACCCACTTGCTTTTATCCCTAACCTTTAATTAAATGGGATTTAAATCTTATAAAAGTGGGTTCACACAACTCTAAAAGACCACATGGCCGGCCACCCTTTGCCATCTATGATTATTTCATTTTTTTTTTTTTTAAAGGGTTAATAAATGTTTCATAAGAAGAAAAGTCCAAATTGACTTTTGACACCTTTTTCACTCTTATTAAGTTTTAATCACCAAACTTAACATTAATTAATTAAATTAAATGTCTCTCACATTTAATTTAATTAATCACATAATAAAATTTAACCTAAGGTCCATTCATGGAATAAAATTCCCCATTTCGGCAAAATTAGGCATTTAACACAAAATGCCTTAAAATTTCCATTTTCTTTTAGGTTTATTATTTTTGACCAAACTTTAACTTTTATGAATGTATTTTATGCCCAAAATATAATTGCCATGATTTTTCGTTTTATTTTCCGAGATTTTTACCCGATCAGGGTTTTTGTGTCGGTCCAGGAACGAAAGTCTTATCTTGACTTTTAAAATCACAACATTCATATTTTGGCTAGCAATAACTCATGGAATACTTACAAAAAAAATATAATATTATTTAAAATAATATTCTTAACCCGGGGGAAAAATCCCGACCCGAGTCGTTTAAAGGTACCCAAAAACGTAGGACGTTACAATACCTACAATTTATAAAGGTTTCGTCCTCGAAACTTAAAACAAATGAGGATACAGCTCCCTCATCTTGTCTTCTGTTTCCCAGGTTGCCTCTTCAATGCCATGGTTACACCACTGCACCTTTACCAATGGCACCGTCTTGTTCCTCAACACTTTTTCCTTTCGGTCTAGTATCATAACCGGTTTTTCCTCATAGACGAGTTGAGGATCCACGCTCAGCTGCTCATAGCTGATTACATGCGAGGGATCACGCATGTATTTTCTCAATAAGGATACATGAAACACGTCATGCACCTTAGACAGGGCGGGCGGAAAAGCTAAACGATAAGCTACTTCCCTGATCCTCTCTATGATTTTGAAAGGTCCAACGAACCTTGGGCTAAGCTTTCCTTTCTTCCCGAATCGCATAGCCCCTTGTAGCGGAGCTACCTTCAGCAGCACATTATCGCCAACCTCAAACACCAGGGGTCTCCTGCGTCTATCAGCATATTTGCGTTGTCGATCAACCGAAGTTTGCAAGCGTTGCCTTATCCGTCGGATGTCCTCTGTAATCTGATCAACCTCATCCGATTCGAGAAACTTTCTTTCACCGGTCTCGTGCCAATGAATCGGTGATCGACATTTCCTTCCATACAATGCCTCATACGGAGCCATCTTGATGGAATCATGATAGCTATTATTGTAAGAAAACTCTATTAGTGGAAGCTTCTCATTCCATGACCCTTGAAAGTCGAGCACGCAGGCTCTTAGCATATCTTCCAGTGTCTGAATTGTTCGTTCACTTTGACCGCCTGTTTGTGGGTGGAAAGAAGTGCTAAACTTCAGTTTAGTACCCAACCTCGTTTGGATTCTATTCCAGAATGTCAAGGTAAAACGTCCGTCGCGATCTGAAACGATGGAGTTGGGTACACCATGCAGTCTCATTATTTCTGCAATGTAAATATCTGCTAACTTATGTGCGCCATAAGTTACCTTGATCGGCAAGAAATGAGTGGACTTAGTCAGCCTATCCACGATAACCCAAATGGCATCGTGCCCCTTGGGAGTGGTTGGTAGACCTGTGACAAAGTCCACAGTGACCATCTCCCACTTCCATTCCGGAATTTCGAAGGGTTGTAACAATCCGGCTGGTCGTTGATGCTCGGCCTTTGTCTGCTGACAAGTCAAGCAGTGTGCCACATATACTGCCGTCTCCTTTTTCATTCCAGGCCACCAAAAGTACTTCTTCAAGTCTTGGTACATTTTTGTGGTACCCGGATGCATGGCATAAGGAGCATTATGTCCTTCGAAAAAGATTTGCTTCTTGATCTCGTCATCATCAGGAACACATATTCTTCCCTTGAACCCCAATACTCCATCCTCGGAGATATGGAATCCTGGTCGCCCCTCGTTCCTCACTTCATGCATCAATCCTTGAACCCAAGGATCGACTAACTGCCCGCCTCTTATAGTTTCCATAATGGTAGGCTCGATTGAAAGATTAGCCAGTTGACCAACTACTATCTCTAAATCCAAGGTAGCAAGGTCGGCTTGTAACTGCGGCGAAATTTCCTTCACTGTCATCACATAAGCACCTGGTTGTCGACTCAATGCATCTGCCACCTTGTTTGCTTTTCCCGGGTGGTACAGAATGTCGCAGTCATAGTCGTTAAATAGTTCCAACCATCGACGCTGTCTCATATTCAATTCCTTCTGAGTGAAGAAATACTTCAGGCTTTTGTGATCAGTGTAGATGTCGCAGTGTATCCCGTATAGGTAGTGCCTCCATATTTTTAGAGCGAAAACCACTGCTGCAAGCTCCAGGTCATGAGTGGGATAGTTCTTCTCGTAATTCTTTAGCTGTCGAGAAGCATAAGAAATTACTTTTCCGTGCTGCATCAGCACTGCTCCCAACCCTCGGCCTGAGGCGTCGCTATAAATAGTATATCCCTCTGTGCCATTGGGGATTGTCAGCACTGGGGCAGTCGTCAATCTTGTTTTCAGCTCCTGAAAACTCTCCTCACACTTGTCAGTCCATTCGTATTTGATGTTTTTGCGGGTAAGGGCAGTCATTGGTGCGGCTATTTTGGAAAATCCTTCCACAAATCGCCGGTAGTATCCCGCTAACCCAAGAAAACTTCTAACCTCATGCGCATTTTTCGGAGGTTTCCATTGCTTAACAGCTTCTATCTTGGCGGGATCTACTGAAATTCCATTTCCCGACACTATGTGCCCCAGAAAACTTACTTTCTCTAGCCAGAATTCGCACTTCGAAAACTTAGCATAAAGCTTTTCGTCTCGCAGACACTGGAGGACCAGTTCCAGATGTGTTGCATGCTCTTCCTGGCTTTTCGAGTATATTAGAATATCGTCAATGAACACGACGACAAACTTATCCAAATACTCGCGAAATACTCGGTTCATGAGATCCATGAATGCAGCAGGCGCATTGGTTAGTCCAAAGGACATCACTAAGAACTCGTAGTGACCGTAGCGCGTTCTGAAGGCCGTCTTTGGTATATCCGTCTCCTTAACCTTGAGCTGATGATAGCCTGATCGCAGGTCTATTTTGGAAAATACTGACGCTCCTTGTAGTTGATCAAAAAGATCGTCGATCCTCGGTAATGGATATCGGTTCTTGATCGTCACTTTATTCAACTCCCGATAGTCAATGCACATTCTCATCGTACCGTCTTTCTTCTTAACGAATAAGATCTGGGCTCCCCATGGAGAATGGCTTGGCCTTATGAACTTCTTGTCCAGTAACTCTTGCAGTTGTGACTGCAACTCCTTGAGTTCAGCTGGTGCCATTCTGTAAGGAGTCTTTGAGATCGGCGCAGTTCCCGGAATCAACTCTATCTCAAACACAATCTCTCGGTCTGGTGGAATCCCTGGGAGATCTTCAGGAAATACATCAGAAAACTTGCACACAACCGGTACATCCGATGGTTGTTGACTCGTTTCTTTATCCTTATCCACTATGTTTGCCAGAAAACCGATGCACCCGTCACTCAACATTTCTTTATCGCAGAAATCATGGGACATTTCTTTTCTCTTGATGTACCCTTGAAATCGAATGGTTCTTCTCCTGCTGGGGTGAAGACCACTTTTCTGCGCTTGCAATTGATAACTGCTCCATATTTGGTTAACCAATCCATCCCAAATATGACATCATATTCATGTAGGTCCAAGACTAACAGATCCACCATTAGCTCACGATTTTCAACCCAAACTGGTACGGCTCTAACCCATGTCCGCACCAGCATATCCTCACCCGAAGGCAAGGATACCCCACAAATAACAGGCATAGGCTCAGGACTTCTATTTAATTTTTCCACAAAGGATGCAGATACAAAAGAATGTGATGCACCAGTATCCATTAATGCATATGCTGAGGTTTGGGCGATAGAAATCTGACCTGACACCATATCAGATGGGCCAGCTCCTTTGTCGCTTTGTGTAAGCGCATAAACTCGAGGCAGAGCTCCAATTTGTTTATGTTGGTCATTTCCATTGCCCTTGGCTGGCATTCGACAATCCTTAGCAAGGTGCCCTGGCTTTCCACAGTTAAAACAGACCCCGCACTCGCCCCGATGACGGCGGTTACACTTGTTGCACAGTGGCCATTGTTCAAACTCACGTCTCGGCTGTTTGTTGTGACTAGCCATTGCCTGATTGGGAGGTCCCCCTTTTCTTTTGTTATTTCCCCCAAAAATCGGTCTTGTGCCTCTTGGATTGTTTGTTCGCTCCGAGTTCTGGCCGAACCTCGGGTTGAACCTTCCCCTTGGGCCATTCTGATTGGCCTGAAACTGTCCGGGGTTGTTGGGAGTGTACCTCCTGTCTTCATTCTTCTGTGGATCTGGCTTGTCAGACACGGCCCAAGACTCTTGGCGAAGAGCCCGTTCCACAGCTTCAGCATACGTCTCTGGGCCAGTTCTACCAGTGTCTACACACCTAGCAATGTCTCTGCGTAGGCCCTTCATAAAACTCCAGGTCTTATTCTCTTCAGTGCTCACCTGGTTCTTCGCAAACCTAGACAGCTGGTCAAATTTTCGAACGTAGTCCTGCACACTCGATGTTCCCTGCTTCAGATTAGTGAACTCATTCACTTTGTGCTCAATCACCGCCTTACTAAAGTACTTGCCATTTAACAAGGTCAAGAACTCTAGCCATTCCATCTCGGCAACGTTATGCCCTTTCTTGGCTGCGTCCCACCAGATGCGGGCATCTTTTCTCAGCATATAGGTCGCGCAGACTACCTTCTCTCTCTCAGTAGTTCCAATGAAGTCGAAGATTCTTTCCAAGATACTAATCCATTCCTCTGCCATTGAAGGGTCACTGCTCCCCTCGAATATAGGTGGATTTTGGTTGCCGAACCTTTCTGATATAGGTTTTGCTCGGGCAGCTCTTGGCGCTTCTACTGGCTGTACAGGTTGATCAATGATAACCTGCGGGCCAAGGTTTTGTTCTTCATTGGTTGCAGGTGGTACTTCGTAGTTCTGAGAATTGTTGGGTGGTATAGGGAGTCGTCCCAGAAGGGTGTTAAATCTTTCAGCTTGGAGGGCATCAGCGTCCTCCTGTCTCTTTTGCCCTCTTTCTATTTGAGCTCCTTGCGTCTCCACTAGCCTTTGCAGATTTTTCATCTGCTCGGCTATCTCGCGAACTCTATTAGCTTGGTTTGGAGCTCTAGCGGCAGGCGCATTCTGAGCTCTATCAGCAGGTGTGGCCTGGCCTCGGCCAGCAACACCCCTTCCTCTTTGAGCTCTTGTCCTTGCCATTTGTTTGCTTTCAAAACAAAAGCTCCTAAGTGCATAAGGACAAGAAGTTAGTATTGACACAGATAGTCAATCAACCTAATTAAACACGCCAAGCATATCAAGCACAACAAGAAATCAACACTTTTTAACGAAAGTTAGCAACTTCATTTCCTAACCTATACCATATACAACAACGTTTGAAGTTTGGGTTGGCAAGTCTAAGGGACTTACAAAATTAGCCCTAAAAAAAAATGGAGTCATAACCCTGCTAACCAGTTACTAATTTCCTTAATCATATACAAGGTATGTACATATTTCAAAAGTAGGTGCGTTTCTAACACCTATGCAGCTCTTAACACCTAGCCGGTGTCGCTTTCCGCTGCCATATTAGAACCATCCTCAGGATCCTCCTCGGGATCTTCCTCGGGATCTTCTTCACGATCTTCCTCATCTTGGTCCATCGGCTCCTCATAAGAAATTTACCCGTCGCCGAGTTCTTCATCAGCCACTTCCTCCATTGGCGGGTTCTCAGCTACAACTACACCAAAGTCCTACAACCTAGTAGGTTTGCAAGGTCTTTACAAAAAGTATCAACAAGACCCTCACAGCATAACCTAATCTAAGTTGTCCATCAACATATCCAGCTCTATGTCGGTATCCTCGTCAGACTGCTCGAGATCCTCCTCTGGCTCTACTGAAGACTTTTGTCATGTACTACGTACATTGCCAAATGGCACGCCAATGTCGTCATTCATACTCAAAGTGGCAAGGAATTCTCATCGTTAAAGAGTCTATAGAAAAACGATTCTAGGCGAAGGGATCACGGGTAGTATTCCTATCACAGGGTCACCTATCTCAGGTATATCGACAATAACCTACAATTTATAGAATTGAGGTGAATAAAAAGAAACCAACACACTAAAGGAAGAAACAGTACTTACAGTGAGTGCCGGTCTATCTTTGCAAAATGTACAAGTGGGTTGTCTACAGAACCGGCTCAACTCGAGCTCTGATACCAACTGTAACGACCCGGATTTTCAAGACTCGATAATGCGGAAATATAAATGTTTTCATTTAACAAAATGTCTCAAAAACCCGTATATAAAAAAAAACTTTTTAAAAAGTCGCATGGCCATACTTAACATTTAGTTACAAACATATTTTATAAAGAGTAGAGTGAGCCTTGCTTAGGAAAATTACACAACATTTCCAAAAATAAAACGGCTTCCCAAAAGGTCGGTCCACATGTACATTTGCAAGGAAGACTCCAGCGCTCACTGCTCTGCCTTGCCCTTGCTCTTACCTACAACATGAAACAACTAGGTAAGCGAAAACGCTTAGTAAGATCAACTTTCAAACAAAGCATGTAGAGAATTAGGGTTCCGGACCCATCCGGACCCTACACAATCAATTTTTAGAACGCTAAAGCGTCCTGGCAAACTTATGGTCATGCCTGATAACCAAGGATAAATTAATTCATATCTAGATAAAAATCCTGCACTCAGAAAATCCCAGAACAAGCAGATATATTATATCACAACTATATCTTATCAACAAATATATCCCTGCACTCAGAAAATCCCAGAGCAAGCAGATATATTATATCACCATATAATTGGAGACCAACGCTCGACAATTTCCAACAATTCAGACGTAACGCGCCCTCCAACATAATTGCTAATCTATAAAAGAGAACCGAGTCTCCACACTAAGATCTAGCCAATAAATATTCTCATCAAGGGTATTTATCGTGTTACCTAGGGCATCGCTACTTATTCAAGAGTGTAATCCAATTTACACAGTTTTACGGAGACTTCTATGTTAATCAGTGGTGCTGGTGAGCAGCTGCCCCTAGGGTGTTCAGCCTCACTCAATCTTGGCAACCCCTAGTATCTCTAGGCACTCTCACGGAATGGCCAATATTCACGGCTGCTATCCGGGAATAACTTATCAGAGCACTTGCTCGGATTCTAACCGTCCAATGATTAAGTAAGCATGAGGGCCCCTAGGTCCCATTTATCTTGGCGCCCCTAGGTTTAACCAGCTTATCCTCATCTCATGGCCACTCGTCGCGGCAATGAATCGGACATAAATAAAATCAAGCAGTGTGACGGGGATCAACCGTCTAGGATATGACGGACTTCTACCGTTCATATTTTCTAAGTCAGCACTCACTAGACTAACGTCTCTAAGCAACTTTCTATGACAGCCTATATATGTGCATGTATCCCTATACTAACATACAAGACAATAATCATTTCATGTTGCAGCCATACAATATAAGTTGACTTACTTGGAGTCCTTAGCGCTCAGCAAGTTTTCACCCTCCAACGTTCAGTCCAGTTACGCTTAGCCAATACTGTAGTTATCCATACAGTATACTCGGATTAATTATGGCACTAATAATTCATTATTATTATTTTGGGCAGTTTGGTCATTTTAATAAAAGTCATTTGTAAGGATTTATAATCCTTATTTGGTTTTAAACCTATTAAGGAAAGTTATACAAAATATTCGAGACTAAACCCTAAGTCTCGGGGAAACCTATCCTAAGGTCTCGATACCTAGGCTCGGGTATCATAATGGTATTTCCCACAATCCGCTAAAAATCTTATTCTTTCAAGGTATCGCCATCAACCCGCACTTTCGACTAGTCGGTTAAAATATGTAAGATTTTAGCCGGTATTATATCCAGAAAATACAAATAAATTCCTTAATTATTTTTAAAGAAAATAAACTCTTTAAATTTTCCTTTTATTTTTCTTAAGGTTTTAATATCTAAAAACCGTTTTAAGAAAATTGCCTAATTTGTCTTAATTAGGAAAACCGTTATAAATTTCTCATCTTGACTAATTAATTTTCCAAAAGCAATTAATCAATTTTACTTACTAGGAAAATAATTTATTTAATTATTTTCTCAAAATATAGGGTTTTAAACCCTCTTTTAATTTATTAACTATTAATAAATTAAATCTCTTATTTTTAGAAAGAATAAAAACTCTTTAATAAAAATAATTCATTTAAACTCAAAGGGATAATTTTAGTGAAAATATGATTTCAAGACTTACCAATTTATATCTTGAAATAAGCAAAATTTTACTTTTTACCTTATGTTCCAAAATCTCATTTTTTTACACTAAGTGTGAAAAACCTATTTTTCACATTTTTAACTACATACTTCGTTAGTTCATAACTTGAAATTTACTTACCCAATTGTTACCAAAATTTCCCAATTCCATTTTTGTTATGCCATTTAGGTCTTTTAAAAATCTTAGGTCAAAATGAGCATTTTTGATTGGTGAAATCATTTTCCAACAATGAGGTAAAAATGACCTTATTTTCAAGTCCTTATTTTTTTCCAAACTTTGACAGTTAATAACTTTCAAACCGTTTAATATTTTCTTACCAAATTTTACAGTGGACTAATAGGTTATGCCAGAAATATGTCCAAAAATTTTTAGAAAAAACTGGGTTCATTTTCCCTATACAGTGGCTGTCCAAATTTGGTTCCGAAAATAAGAATACGAAAAAACAGTTTTTTACCTAAACTTTGAAATATCATAACTTACTCATTTCTAAACATTTTTTAGTGTTTCAAAAGCTCAATTTTATGTACTCAATCTCAACAACATCACAGTACAATTTAATTTTACAAAAACAATATACAGTGGCTGCTTGACCCCTTGGAAGTCACAGCTTAAAACATGTTTTGTTTTAGGGTATCCTACAAAACCCTTGGGGGTTTTGGTTCCCATTTTCAAAAATCAATACACATGCATCATAAAAATTATTAAACAACTACCATAACCTTATTACATCATCAACAAGAAACTCTAAGCATTAGATATACAAAATAATGCTTAAAACTAAAAACCCTACAACAAACTCATCAAAAGTAAACTTTTTACCTCTTTGGTGTTCTCGCTTAAGGTTTGGACCTTCCTATAAGCTTTGACTCCTTCAAAACCTTTCAAAAACCCTAACAAACTTCCCCCAACAACATAGTCAATTAGCTATTTGAAACTCTATGCTTAAAACTTTACAAAAACCTAGATTAGTGAAAGTTTACCTTAGGGAAAATACTTCCTAGACCAAGACTTAGCCTCAAAGTTTCCTTGGTGTTCTTGGGCTTGAAAAATGGAGAGAACACTTTGAGAGGTCTTCAAAAATCAGATGAGTGAATGTGAGAGAGTGGTGTGGTCGGTTGGGGAGGGATGGAAGAGTTATATACTATCTAATTTACCCTAAAAACACTCAAGTGTTTTACCCACTTGCTTTTATCCCTAACCTTTAATTAAATGGGATTTAAATCTTATAAAAGTGGGTTCACACAACTCTAAAAGACCACATGGCCGGCCACCCTTTGCCATATATGATCATTTCTTTTTTTTTTTTTTAAAGGGTTAATAAATGTTTCATAAGAAGAAAAGTCCAAATTGACTTTTGACACATTTTTCACTCTTATTAAGTTTTAATCACCAAACTTAACATTAATTAATTAAATTAAATGTCTCTCACATTTAATTTAATTAATCACATAATAAAATTTAACCTAAGGTCCATTCATGGAATAAAATTCCCCATTTCGGCAAAATTAGGCATTTAACACAAAATGCCTTAAAATTTCCATTTTCTTTTAGGTTTATTATTTTTGACCAAACTTTAACTTTTATGAATGTATTTTATGCCCAAAATATAATTGCCATGATTTTTCGTTTTATTTTCCGAGATTTTTACCCGATCAGGGTTTTTGTGTCGGTCCAGGACCGAAAGTCTTATCTTGACTTTTAAAATCACAAAATTCATCTTTTGGCTAGCAATAACTCATGGAATACTTACAAACAAAATATAATATTATTTAAAATAATATTCTTAACCCGGGGGAAAAATCCCGACCCGAGTCGTTTAAAGGTACCCAAAAACTTAGGACGTTACAGATACGACTTCAGAATGGACACATCTCCTTTATGTACGATTTCTATGAGTTAGTGGTATTTGCACTCTATATGCTTTCCCCTCTTGTGGCTTCTTGGTTCTTTTGAATTAGCCACTTTTCCACTGTTGTCACAGTAAAGAACAAGTGGTTTCTCAACTTCTGGAACAACTTTCAGATCGGAGTAGAACCTTTTGAGTCATAGAGCCTCCTTAGCTGCTTCACAAGCGGCTATATAGTCGGCTTCCATGGTGGAGTCTGCAATTCTGGTTTGCTTAATGCTTCTCCAGACTAATGCTCCTCCTCCAACAATAAACACTGATCCCGAAGTCAATTTCTGACTATCTCTTTCTGATTGAAAATCATAATCAGTGTAACCAGTGGGGTTCAGGTCTCCACCTGAATATACAAGCATATAATCTCTAGTATTTCTAAGATACTTGAGAATATTCTTCATTGTAATCCGATGACTCAATCCAGGATTGGATTGATAACGGCTGACTATCCCTACTGCATAACAAATGTCAGGTCTTGTACACAACATGGCGTACATTAGACTGCCTACTGCTGAGGCATAGGGATACTGTCTCATGTCTTCCTTTTCCTGAGGTGTTTTGAGACACTACTTCTTGGAAAGGAATACTCCAGAATGGGTTGGCATATCACTCTTTTTGGAGTTTTGCTTATTAAAGCATTCTAGCACCTTATCAATATAAGTTGCTTGAGACAATGCCTAAGTTTTGTTATGTCTATCTCTAAGACTCTTAATGCCCAGAACATACTTGGCTTCTCCCAAATCTTACATTTGGAATTGTTTAGCTAACCAGTTCTTTACATTTGATAATGTCTCCACATCATTCCCAATGAGTAGGATATCATCAACATAAAGAACAAGGAATACTACTATACCATCTTTGATTTGTTTATAGACACAAGGATCATCAACATTTTCTTCAACAACCAAATGTTTTTCTTGTGTCATCAAATCTAAGATTCCAAGACCTATGAAGCTTCCAAACCTTTTGCTCTTGATCTTTTAATTCGAACCCTTCTGGTTGAGACATGTAAATGGTTTTGTCAAGGTAGCCATTCAAAAAAGCTGTTTTGACATCCATTTGCCAGATCTCGTAATCCATGCACGTAGCTAAGGACAAGAGTATACAAATGGATTTTAGCATGGCTAATGGAGAAAAGGTTTCTTCATAGTCAACCCCTTCTTTCTGTGTGTAACCTTTTGGCTACAAGCCTTGCTTTGAAAGTCTCTACTTTCCCATTCGCTCCTCTTTTCTTCTTGAATATCCACTTGCAACCAATGGGTTTGTTATTCTTAGGTGGATCTTCAAGAACCCAGACAGAATTGGAATACATCGATTCCATTTCTTGGTTCATGGCTTCTTGCCATTTTTCCTTGTCAGAATGATTCATTGCATTTTCAAATGTCAATGGATCGTCTTTGTTTGTGTCAAACACAAGCATTTGAACCTCATGTTCACAGTACGTGGGTTACTTACTAACCCTCCCACTACGATGAAGTTCTCTACTATTCTGACTAGAACTAGCAGTTTCCTCTTGCCGTTTTTCATTGGTTATTACTGGTGACTTTGCGTCTTTATTTGAGACCATCTCCTCCAGTACAATCTTACTGCGAGGTTTGTGGTTATTAACATAGTCATATACAATAAAAGTTGCATTTGTAAATACAAATGTTTTATTTTCTTTGGACTATTGAAAAATCCACTTCTAGTCTCTTTGGAATATCCCACAAACATACACACTTCAGAGCGCGTTTCCAACTTCCCGGTCTTCCTTTTGAGCACGTATGCATGACACCTCCAAATTCTAAAATGGTGTAAAATAAGTTTCCAATCATTCCATAATTCTTTGGATGTCTTTTGGATAGACTTAGGTGGAACATCATTCAATGTGTATAGAACACATTGAATCGTATAGCCCCTGAATGACAGTGGTAATGATGAGAAACTCATCATTCATCTAACCATATCTAATAACGTTCTATTCCGACTTTCTGAAACATCATTTTACTGTGTTGTTTCAAGTGTAGTGAGTTTGAATTGAATGCCATGCTCACGTTGATGGTTCTTGAATTCACAGTCCAAGTACTCTCTTCCTCGATCAGATCGAAGTGCTTTTTAGTGATTTACCTAATTGTTTTTCAGCCTCTGCTTGAAATTCTTTGAACTTTCCAAAAGTCTCAGATTTTCTTTGCATTAATTATAGGTAACCATATCTTGAATAATCGTCAATGAAAGTGACGAAATATTCACAACCTCCTCTTGCTTGTACATTAAGTGGACTACTAACATCCATATGTACTAGCTGAAGTGGTTCTGTGGCTCTTGAACCTTTAGCAGAGAAAGGTCTCTTGGTCATTTTGTTTTCTAGACAGGATTTACAAACAGGGAGAGATCCAATAAATGGTTCTCTTAAAGGACTATCCTTTACAAGCCTATTTATTCTGTCTAGACCAATATGGCCCAATCTCAAGTGCTACAGATATGTTTCACTATTGGAATCAGTTTAATAGATTTAGGATTAGCTGTTTTTAAATAATTCAAAATTATAAAAAATTTGTCATTCATTATAAGTATGTAAACTTTGTTTATCCCAAAGTATTTGCATAACAAATAAATAGATAATTTCTTTAAATAATAACTACTTTATTAATAAAAGAAATAAATGTCATGCAAAATAGAAATAAGTTTCCAAACATTAATAATCAAAATTATTAACAATAACCTAAATTTCTAGACTATAGTTTTCTTTGTTTAATGAAATCTAAAATTTCTAAAACAAAATAAAGCAATTTAAATTGTTCAACTAACAATAAAATTACTAAATAAAAACTACTGCTCTCCAACTTCTCCAGCTCCTTACTTGCTACCAAAATCCTCATCAGTCTCTTCCTCCTTTTCAGGGTTCTGATTCTGCAAAAGGAAAGACAAAAGAAAAATAGATTAGTGGCATATATTTTTGAATCTACTATCCAAAAATTTGAATCTAATATTCATAGTGTTTGAATCTAGTATTCAAAGTTGAAAAAATAAATGTGAATCTTATTCACCTTTTTCGTTTGAGATAAACGATGACACTCAGCAAAGATTTCCTTTGTCATTGCTCGCCACATCTCATGTGCTGAGTCATAGTGTTTATATTTTTCCTTTGTTTCGTCAGGCATGGTTGAAAGCATGCAATAATGTGCCAACCGATCGGATTTCATCCAATCTGCATATTTTTCTTCTGCTTCATAGCTAGTAGCCAGAGGTGGTTCTGTTGGAGGTTTTTCACAGACAGTTGACATCATCTTCTTATAAGAAAAAATAGTCAACATGCCTCGAAACCAGTATTTCATATTTCCAGGTTCAAAAACCAAGGATTTGAGAAAGGCATCAGTGTGTGATTCACCAATAGACATTTTGCTGGTAATAAATAAGTACAAATAAGTATTATTATTATATTTAGAAAAATAAATATCAAAGTTTCAGAAATTAAACGTGATGCATGAGCACAATTAAAACACATAAAATAAAGAATAATTTCCACGATAAAATTTTCTAACAATTAAAGTGCTGCCTTAGGGTCGGTCAAATTAATTTTAGAGAATTTATAAGACATTCTTATCTTTATTATTTAATACTTAAAATAACTCTTTATTTTCTCTTTTAAACATTAAAGTACCGCTTAGTTTGGTCAAGTTATGATTATCCATTGCACGAGCTTAATCATAACTTTGTGAGTGTAACCCATTATTTTGGAGTTCATGACTTAACTTAGGACATGCCGCCTTAGGGTCGGTCAAGCCTAAAATACATCATTAGTTCCTATCTATGTAAGAAATACAACCTTGCTATTGATATGTCCAGACACCTTCCTTAGGGGGACGAAAACAAAGCCGTCGCGAGGCGCTATTCATATCTCACGGTGTTATATTAATAATGGAGACCATGGGTTATGTTTGAGATATCAACCCTCTCCCACTCACTATTTTGAAATAAGTGTTTTTAACCCAATTAATTCCAAATTAATTACAGTTTCTTTAAACTTTATGAACATAATTAAAATTGGAAAGAAAGCGAGTTTCTAGGTGCATATCCAATTTTAAATTGCCAATCATGTTCATCTAAACTTTACTAAAAAATAACACTTTTAAAATAAAGTTGGTTTAAAGAAATTAAGTCATAAAGACTTAAAAATTGGTGTGATATTTTACCAAGTTTTCAAAATAAACTAAGTAATTTACATGCAATTGATTTCACAAAACAATTCATATAAACATATAGGACAATCCTAATAATCATGTTTCTACTAATGAGATGCATGATTATGACTGTGTGGGTTTTCATGTATGGCATACAATGCATGAACATGTTATCAATCACATTAATCACATGAAAATAATTATTTAAATAAATAAACAATAAATGTTGAACCGGGTGCTTTTGGGTATTTCTAATTTTACAACCAGTTTATAAAATTAAAATAAATAAAATAAAACTGCCTTGATCTCCGTCGGGCTTCTTTACTTTACTGTCGGTAGGATATGTGGCATTGTTGGTCCAGAATAATAATAAGAAAACAATTTTCTAATTATTTTTTATTAATTAAAACAAACTTTTAAATAATCATTATTTTTATTTTTCTTTTTAAATAAAACAACTTTTAATTAAAACTGAAATGAATTTAAATTAAAATCTATTATTTTGAAAAAATATATTTTAAATAAGATATTCAAAAAAGTTTGTTAAGACAACAAAAATATCTCATTATTTAAATTTCAAATTTCAAAAATAGGATATTTAAACATTTTAAATTTTTTTAAAAAATAACATATTAGTTTCAGAAAAAATAAAAAAATAAAAAAAATTCCGGACCAGTTAGACGAGGACACGTGGCATCAACGGGGGCTGCCGGGTTGGACTGTACGGAACCGTCCGTACGACGTGCGGCAGCGGCTCGGAGGTTGGCCTTGAAGGTTCGGTGGCTAAGTTCTGAATCCCGGGCTCCGTTCTGACTTTTGTGTGATCGGAATTACAATTTTATGGTGTCGAAAACCAAATAAAATTACATAAATCCTATGCCCCTTAATGGCTTACACAATGATCTAATCATAAACAAATCCTAACCCAAAAACACCATTCAATTAACGATTCAACATTCCCACGCATTCAATCACATTAAGCCATCCATTCATTCATCAAAATAAATAAATGCATAAAATTAAACCCACACAGATTCAATACATATATATGTGAAGATGGCTCTGGTACCATTTGTTAGTTTTTATTGATCAAATCAGAGATTATACGCAGCGGAACAACAATCAAATTGTTAGATTAATCCCATAAGATTTCTAGATCTACTTCTTCACATGCATATATATATATTGAATCAAGAATATGAACAGAAAAATTACCTCAGGTCCTTCCTAGCTGTTATCTTTTCGTATGGCTGAATCCTTGAGATCTCACACCAAGATCTTCCAAAATGTTCTCAGGCACACAAAGAACGAGTGTGGGCTCGCTATACAAATAATAGGCAACAAACTATTTATCAGATGTTCTCAACACATGAGATCTGATAAAGTTTGGACCTAGGTTTTTGTGAAGAACAATGACTTTAGTTTTTGTCACTATTCTCTTTCTTTGAGAGAGATTCCTAGATATTTTTCTATCCCTGAAAAGTTACGTTCTGTGAAAAACTGATATCCAATATTTAATAATATCCAATATATTAAAATATTTGTTATTTTAAACAAATTCAAAATAACTGATCAGTTATCAGATTTTTGTTTAAATAATAATATTTTAATCATATTAAAATATCTCATTATTTTATTATTATTTAAATACCAAAAATCCCAAAAATAAATTAATTCAAAATTAATTATACTTTTGTTAAATCAAATAATTAATTAATTACACATAATTAAAAAATAATTATGTTTGATACATAGAAAAATATTTTACTTATCACATAAGTCCTTTTTGCCCATTTTTTGTATTTGCCTTTGACAGTGATTGTTTGAGCCATTTCGGGGACCATGGACCTATAACATTAAGCTACAATAAATTGAAACTAAATAATTAAACTCTTTAATTATAATAGTTAATTTATTAATTATGATATTACTCCACTATAAATTCAGAATTGCACTCTTTATGTTATAGATATACTTTTACAGAAATCTTTTTCTTAAGTCGTCCATTGATATAACCATCTTACAATAGTTCAACCCTCTAATTAATTAGTTCATAAATTAGAATGGAAGAATTACCATTTAACCTTTCTAATTTACTTCTTATTTCTTAAGTACCATTAATTCACTAGTGAATAATTAATCTATAATCTAATTATAGATTTGAGCTCAAAATCATTCAGTTTCAGAATTAACCCTTAAGGGAACTAATATACGTTCTCTTAGGAAAGATTAGATTCTGTATTATTGATACATGTTCCCAGCCATCCATGATATTAAATCTGCAAAACAAAAGTCATTAGCCTCATTCTTTGAAGCGACCTTAACGAATGAATCAAAAGATTTAATAAACATGAACAGGAGTTCATGAACACTCAGGATTTAGGTTGATCTATAAATGATCATTAGTTGTGATATGAATTACAAGTCGTTATTGTTAAATGGTTTTTGGATAAAGACTTTAATTCATATCAGTCCATGTCATATATATTCATATTATATAAAGCACCTTTACCAAGATGTCTTTCCACATCAATAATCTGAATCTAGATTATTTGTATCATTATGATACTCAGTAAACCGTACTTACAACTCCAATTAAATAATTCCATAACTTTAGTTTGTTGTTGTTGACTATTTTTATTCATTCATGTAATCTTAATTCTCTCGTACTAATACAAGATCACATCCTCAATAATGA